>NC_138726.1:34954591-35302328 GCF_965113295.1 Leuciscus leuciscus | reverse complement strand
AGCATCTCCAGCAGGAGCTCTGCCACTCTCACACAGAGAGAGGAAACTCCACAGGTGCTGCTACACATCCCACTGCGCTCACTGTGGCCTATCCATCATTAAAGGGATAGTTCTCCAAAAAATTATAATTCTGTCATCATTTACTTACCTTCTTGTTGCTCCAAATCTATGTTACCTTCTCTCTTCTGTGGAACAAGAGGTGACATTTTTTAAGAATATTCTGGCAACATTTCAGTATAATGTATTAAAGTGAATGAAGACTGTGACTAGATCCCTGCGGGACCCGACGCAGACAGAAAGTAACAAATGATGCATTGGGAGCATTTATGCTGGCATGTGTAGGGTGAAAAAATCTATTTGTACTTTTGCGGACAGGAGCAGGACAAACCATTAATGTTGTGGGTTTTTGTATGATCTCAGAAGACTTTGGATATAAAAATCTTATGGACCATTTTAATGATTATTTTATGAAATTCATACAGTGATTTTGTATTCTTTTCGAAGCTTGAAAGTTCCAGCCCCCATTCATTGTACAGTAAGAGTGACTTGCACAGCCTTCAAAAATTATCCAGGTCTTCAAACATTCTCAAACATGCAAGTTTTGGAGTAGTATGGGGAGAATTAAACGATGACAGAATTGAAATTTTTGCCTGAACTATCCCTTTTAGTAACCTACTGTGAATCTACAATGCAAATGCAAATTGGCCCTAATTTTCAACATATGCCTACTTCAAGGTATTTCAATCAGCGTTTCAAATTGTACATTTTTGTGAGCTGTAAAATGAGCTGTAAAGAACCTTAAACAAGCCATTTTTAATGAAGGTAAGTTGGTTGTGTTTTGACTTTTGCTCTTTTCATATTCAGTGGCCCCTTTATAAGGTACAACATTCTAATTCTAGAAAGGACTCCCAAAACAGCCTTACTTTTTCATGGTCCACACTTACATGATAGCACTTCTTCACACCATTTTTTTTGTAAAATAGTGTCTAGAAACTGTTGTGTATGAGGTCAGCAGATTCTGAAATACTCAATTCACCCCATCAGACAGACAATCATTCAAAGGTCAAAATCACTCACTGTAGATCACATTTCTTCCCTGTGCTGTTGGGTTTGAACAAACACTGAAACTCTTTTGACAATGTCTTTATGTGATGATTGGCTTATTAGTTATTTGCAGTAAACAGCGGGTGTACAGGTGTACCTATTAAAGTGGCAACTGAATGTAGTGTATGGGTGTTTCTTGAAGAGTTAGTTCACCCAAAAATGAAAATTTGCTTTTTATTTGCTCACCTCATCCTCAGGCCATCCAAGATGTAGGTGTCTTTTTTTTCTTCAGTAGAAATGCAATTTTTAGCTGAAACTTTGGTCCTTGGTGATTCATATAATGCAAGTCAACCGCTACGTGCCTTTGAGAGTCAAAAAAACATACAGGCAAAACCAAATTAATATCCATGCCTCCTGACGATACATTGAGGTCTTATGAGGCGGTCTATGCAAGAACCTGAACATTATTCACAACATTATTACCTGTAATCCACAGCCATTGGCTGTAATCCATTCAGTTTCTTGCATAGACCGATCATTTCACTTCATAAGACCTTAATGAATCGTCAGGAGCCATGGATATTAATTTTGTTTTGCCTGTATGTTTTTTTTGACTCTCAAAGGGACGTAGCGGTTGACTTGTATTCTATGAATCACCAAGGACCACAGTTTTAGCTAAAAATCTTCTTAACTCTTCTAATAAAGAAAAAAAAGACGTCTACATCTTTGATGTCCTGAGGGTAAGTAAATTAACAGCACATTTTCATTTGTGGGTGAACTATCCCTTGAAACTTCAAGAGTTTTATGTCTCAGGAGTTGAGCGATACTATTGTGCAGCGCTTACCTTAGTAAGTTGGTCGAGCGGATCTCTGAGCTGGCGTGAGTGAGTGAAGGCGGGGCTGATTAGCATATTCATGGTTCCGCGTATACGTTTTCCCTGAAAAAAAAATTTAAATATGTAATTTTGGTGATCAAAGATAAGTTAGGAGAAAATGATTGACTACAGGGGGACTTTAATTATTAATAACTCAGTTATAATTCATTATTAAAAATTAATTATAAAATAATTAGTATGACATTCCTAGCAAGGTCTTCTTTGCCGTTATATGTGAGTGCAACCCATTTATGTTTATTGTAAAAATATGATATAGCCATTTGAAGGTTTTCAAATTGAATCCTTGGGTTGTGTTACATTTGTAAAAGTAGTGAAATAAACAAAACCATTTGAATGTTTATTGTGTGAAAATGATTTCCATCATTGTTCACATAACTGTCCTTCAGCTGTGGCATCATTCCTGTCACAACCAACAATTTATCCCCTAGTAAATTTTTTACAAAAGATAGTCTACCTGGTTACCAAGGAGACTACAGTGAAGAGATGATTTATGAGACATGTGATGTGTGCAGAAAACAAAACAAATAAAAGGGGTCATGAACTGGTTTATTTTATTCTTTTATAATGTTTCCTGGGGTGCCCTTATAATGTTAGTATGATTTTTACATAAAAAATGTCAATTTATAAATAAAATGCATTTTTCCAAGCCTGATTTTAGCCTCTGATTTGAACGCTCTGTTTGAAGGGGCGTGTCTGCTGTGAGACTTTAGTGTAAACGCCCACTGCTGTGATTGGCTGACATGTTTGCAAACTTGAATACTTTTACAATGTTTTTACTATTACAGCTATCGAGATTAACGAATCGTGAAAAGCATTGATCATATATTTGGATCTATTCCCATCACATGAAAGGTTGCAGTGATGAGCATTGAGCAAATGACAGACAGTCTGTTGATCGCGTGAATGAATGCTTTCACCAAATAATAATGCAAACACGATGTAAATACAGTAATTGCTTCGTTGTGCAGTGTAACAGCGTCATTATTTCATAGCGAGTTTTGGCAAGTGTCCAGATAAACTCAAGCTGTGTGATTGACAGCTTGGGCGATTGGAAAGGGAGCTTCTTTGATCGCTTTCTGTATGTAATTTAATCACAGTTTAAATAAGATTATTTTCATCCTACTAAGAGAAACGATGTGAAGTTGATCGTTTAGTCACTGGCTTGATTTACTGATGCATAAATAGTATTGAACGATTTTGAGAGATTATCTGTCTGAACTTGAATAATTGTACATCAGAAATCACTGATCACAGATCAGACATTAGAATAAACATGATTACTTAACTTACATGTTTGTGGCGTTGCTGGCAGATCCATATCTTAAAAGTCTGTTTGCAAAGCCTGCGCCGAAATTTACCAAATAATCCACAGTGAAATGCACCGAATACAAGCAAATAATGCACTGCTGAGACTTTCACATTGTTGAAAAAAGGGAAACCCCACTATCCTAGCAATAGGGTCGTTTGGAAGGTAATGGTATTGATCCTGTGTCGATCTTTTCTCGTTCTCTTGTCACTATTCACTAACGCTCCAGTGGGCGGGGACTGCGGGGCCAATGACGCGATGATGTAGACGTAGGCGTTGATATTCTTCTGCAAAGGCGGTCTTTCGCTGCCCTGTGACGTCATAAGTCTCCACTTTTGAGATACTGTCGTTTTCTAGCCTTGGTTTCAATAAAAGCAGTTTTTGGAATAACAAGGAAGGTTTGAGTTTTGAAACTTGCAGGGTATTTTTATAGTTTAACGAACTCTTAACTGTCTAAAGATTAAGGAAAATTTTAATTCTCAGTTATGACCCCTTTAAAATCAAGAGAAATATCACTTGTGAACATATTGTGAAAATATGAAGAAAACAAAAGTAAAATATTATTGTGGTTTTAGGATACCTAAAATTGTAGCTAATGAAATTAGCTTAAGGCAAGAAAATATAAATATTAAAATATAATTTCCAACATGAAATAAATGGTTATTTGAGAAGTGGTGGAAATGACACTTGCTCATACCTGTTCAGGTAAAAAAAGATTGACAGAATTCTCCAATGATGCATGTGCCTACATTTCCAGAGGACCCAAAGTGTCCATAGTTGAAGAAACACCCATAATGTGTACATATCTGGGTGGGAGTTCTTGCCTGAGTTCTTTTGCTGTTTTAGTGGTTTTGCATAAATCAACTATGATCTAACTATGTGCAATTGTGTGTGTGCATGTAGGTGAAAGCTCTGAGTTGCTGAGTCTGAGGCAGCAGGCTCAGGAGCTGGTGGATGAGAATGATGGGCTGAAGATGACGGTTCACCGTCTCAACGTGGAGCTCAGCAGATACCAGGCTAGATTCCGACCACTCAACAAGGACGAGGTAAAATAGCTCACTGTACACCAGTTTCAGAGACATGTCTATAGGCCCAAACTTAAAACTACATGATAGTGATTTTAATAGCTCAGGATTTTGTATGTAAAAGTGTCATACTTTTCAAAAAGTAACCGTGAATAATCCCTCCCCTCAACTATCAACCTTCTCATTCATCTGGTCATACATATTAATGTATATGTAACAGCATATGGGAAAGTTGATATTTTGCCATTTTTGCGTGAGTTCTCAGTTACTAGAGGAGAAAAAAGCAGAAAGCTACTAATGCACTTTTAAGTGCTTGCAAAAGAATGTGCACTACTTTCACATACTATGGGTAGAAAAATGCCACACAACCCTTAATTATAATTCTGGAATGATATGTTTGAGTTCATGTACAGGACATTTTATCTGCAGTCTCGCTTGCCTGATCCTCTATTTTGATGCGAGAGATAAGTGCTGTGTGATAACTGAAGTTAATTGCTACAAATCTGCATTGACTGATTTTGGAGCGGTGCTGGAAACTGTAGTTCATTTTTCCTTGTAAAAGTATGATGAAAAAAGAGCTCTCAGAATTTCAGTAGTTTATCTGACACTGTCTTTTTTTAGTCTTGCAGGGTGTGATTAGCTAACGCCACAGTAATGATATGCAGCTTTTCCTTTCATCTCCTTCTTCCTGTTTAATGCAGAGATGATAGTTTGTGGGGTATTATAATTTCAAAGGAGCACTACCAGCGAGAGGTTGAGATCAGATATGTGCGCGCACATTGAAACAGAGATTGTGTCTGCTTTACTCTGGTGTGCAGCTTGTTTTAGCCTTCTGAATGCATTCCAGCACCTCTGAGATAGTGGGCAGCTGAGAAAATATCCACAGCTACAAATTACGTAGAAATGACGTTTATTTAACGTTTTACGTTTAAACGTGCAGGGATTTGCAAGTAGGAGCTAAGATTTTGAAAAGAGCCCTGTAACTTAACAGCTGAGTTATAAGTTTTAATGAGCCTTTATGCATTGAATAATAATTGGAAAGCACTCAGAGGAATTGCATAACTGAGCTTCTTTAACAAGCCTCAGAAGAGTTTGACAGCAAGAGAGCAGCATGACCTCTTTGCCGCTGGTGTCATTATATTAAGGAGGGGAAGGGAGAGATTGAGTTTATTTTATATTGATGAGGGCTGTCTGAACCTTGTGTCTGTCCGGCTCGCTGGTTCACTGAGAGAATGACTCTCCTGGCTGCCCAGATACTTCAGTGTAATACATTAGTCTGCTTTTCATTCATCTGTACAGTACTTGGATGCCTGACATGCTACTCATTTAAAGATGATCTTAGGGCAAATAGTCCCTAACTGCAATGAATTAGAGATCTGCTGATTACAGAACTAAGATCTTTCTTAAATATTTCAACACCCTTTTTCACATCTTAAAAGGTTTCAGTTAATAGTTGGAATATAAAAAAATTATCAAACCGATTATGTTCATTTAGCGAGATTGAACATTTGACTGTCCTCGACTAAAAAAAAAAAAAAAAAAGATTTTAATTACAGCACTGGTGTGTGGTTGGGCCGAAGTGAGTGAATGGGAGAAAGGAGACAATCGGCAGGCTAAATATACTTTGTCACTTTAGTTTCAGGTCAGTAGCCTGGATCTTTCTCTCTCGCTGCCCCTCCTTCCATCTCAGCAGGGTTGAAACTTAAGGAAATGTCACATGGGCTTTAGTTAAAGAAGAAACTAGGCTCTCTGTGTCTCTCTAACTCTGTCCACCAGCCTCTGCATTTTACAGTACTGTTGATTGCTTCCCTTTCCAGCCTTCAGTGGATCAGTGTAACACTGAATGTGTCTGAACGCTCAGTTGCGCTAGCGGGCAGCAGGAAGCGTGTACGGGAGGGCTGCTGGAGTGATTAGGACAGTGGCTGGCAACATTGTTGCAATGTGATTTGAGTCATTAAGTCTGGGGACTGTCAGCAGTGGTACTTTTACTCTAATTAGAGTTATCACAGTATCACACAGCACCTTGCAAATAAAATCATTTTTAGATTAAGTAGCTTTTAAAAAAAACTTTCTAAAGAATGATTTCCCCTCTAATGAATTTAATGACCTATAATTAATTTGAACAAAATGTAGTATAGGCTGATTCTTGTTGATGTCTTTGTTTGCAAATGAAATGTGGATGTGGTTTATGCATGTGGCTTTTGTAACAGTATGTATCAGCACTTATCAGCACAATCTAGCCCACTGCTCCACTCATTATTCACACAATTATAGAACACACAATTATAGATTTAGGAAATTATCCAAACAAGCATTGTGATTGCGAACCCACTGGCAGCCTTTTAAAAATATCTCACTCTAAGTAAAACTTTTTATTTATTTTTTCTGAGAGCCACATACATAGTCTGTTAAAACCTCATTTAAATCCATTCCATGAAAACAACATTGGAGCTATGTACTGAGGAATACTGCTTCATAAGGGCATGTTAACGTACATTTTATTTAACATGTAAAAATGCTAAAAAGAAATTCTCTTTTGTAATACTAAACATTAATTTAAAGCGGAATGTGTTATTTCTGTACCATTTCAGTAACAGAATTGCAAAAACAGACAGGTTTCTACAACACTCCTACGTCTGGTTGGTGTTATGGCGCGAGAGATCTGACTAGTAAAATGTAATGTAATATGCTGTCATGGGATAACAACTATCCAGTGGTGTGGTTACCAAAATAATCGTTCCATCATTACCAACAAAGTTAAATAATTCAGTGTTTCCCGAAGTCTTAATTCTAACAAACATTTGCAAACAGCATCGCAAAGTTGTGTGGTTGAAACTGCAACACACGGCTTGTGGTTAGAAACATAGTTTCTTGTTAGTGTGACTTAAATAAGAGGGAACTCATTTGATTAAATCAAACATCTGGAAATAAAGGAAAACAACGGAGAACAAAAATAGCGAAGTAGTTATTTTTATTTACAGCAATAATCGTTATCGCTTTTATTTTAAATCGAGTTGTTTTTCACCACTTAATTTTAAGCAAATCAGGGATTAGAATTGTAACCTGTGATTGAAACCTCCATTTACAATAATTTTTCTCCGCCATGATGGATTTGCCATTCTAATTAAACCGCAACAATTTTAATATTCCATTTCCTCCTTTATTGAACACCAGAAACTCTCCCTCTCTGACATAAGTAGCTCTTGCCGTTAAAGGAAATAAACTGCTACGTAGAGAGACCGTTACTGATCAAGTAGGCAATTAAAAAGGAAAATTGCGGAAGTGCATGCAGATTTCATAAGCCTGGAAATATATTTATAGTAACAATTAATGGAGTAATATGGCAGCATAATATATGACAAAACAATCAAGAAATAAGAAAAAACAACTAGCGTGATTCGTGGAGTGACTATCTCTGTTCTTGACTGCGCCGTAACAACGTTTCCGGGCCGCCGCGACCCTCACACTCTGTGCTTTAATCTTCATTTTTATTTGTAATAAACACCTCTCTGAGACCTGATGACACACCCACTGTTTCTATCTTTGTTCAATCAGCCACATATTTTATTTGTAGGTGCACTTAATTTTATTTAAACCTCCTAACTTGTAAATTTAAAGTTAATCCCTAATTGAGATTTAAATCCGAGTTTAAAGTTATGGAGCAACAGGATTCAATTTAATATATCTTAAATATAAATTAAATCCAGGATCAAAAGGATGGTTTAAATGTAAACCTGCTTATTTTTTAAACAAGTTTAAAGTTAAGTGCAACAGAATTATTAGATTAACCTTGATTTAATCTAGATTTAATCTTAATCCTTATTGGTGCAACCCTCCCTTAAACTAAAAATAATATATGTCAGTTGTCATCAGTCAAAGTCATAATATAAAAACAAAAGTGTGTGTTTTGGAAGAAGAGAGAAGGTTGCAGGCCATGTCATGCTCACAAAATATGTCTCTTAAACTCACAATGGCAGTTTGTCCTAAAGCAACCTCTGAGCTACATCAGCTCTGAGCTGTGTGTGTCTTTCTGTTTTAAGGGGGCCATTTGCTCATGTCACTTGTGAGTTCTGAATTGCCCTCTTGCATCAACGTCCAAAAGAGGCTCATCTCTCATTGCTTCACACTGCTGTCAGACCTCTATCCCATCCTGTGTTCCACTGCACTCTTTACATATTTTACCATGTAAATATGCGCCAAATTATCCTGTTTGACCGTTGCGCTTGTGTCTTGTGGCTTTTGCAGGGTCTCACTCATGATGCGGTGTACTAAAAATATCAGAAAGTTCGAATTTTAAAACGTGTGTCTATACGTTTTTCCCCCCATTGCACTGTACTGTGTTTGGAGTTTTTAAAAGTAAAAACGCATTCTGCGTAAAAGGCCCATAAGTCTGTCTCATTCTTTTTTTATTCTACAGCTGTCTGCCTAAGAACTGCCACTGGTCTGTAATTATGTTTCAGTGTAATTACATTAATTTTTAGTTCTTTTTTCACATCACAATATCTATAGGAATAAAGGAAGTGAGATAATCTATAGGCTCACATGCATTTCTTTTCCTGAATTCCCCAGAATGCTCAGCTTAAATGCCTGCCAGTGAAAGGACCTGCACCTCCTTGGCTGGTGCGTAAACTTATTGTATTATTTAGTTTTTATTGTATGTTTGTTTCATATAGTCTCACATTTCCATACTGTCTCTTCCTAATGTTTCTGACTGATTACTTATCCTAAGATGATTCATTCCCAGGTTTTTTCTAAGGGCATTTCATTAATTGATGTGAAAACACTTATTTCTCATTATGTGCTTATGTGTATTATTTACCAAAGATGGTGATGGCGAACTCTTGTCATAAAATTTCACTGCTTTTTGTTGTTATGAAAGGACAGAAGAGAAATGCAGAAAGGCATGTTTTATTTTGTTTAATGCTGTGGTTGTACTCTATATTGCCTTTAGCTGGATATTAAATATTTATCACCTCTGCTGCTGGCTTATGAGGACCATCTGAATGCCAAAGACAAACTCCTCAAGTCCTGTGAGGTGAGTTTGTGTGTGTCTGTGTTAGAAGGGGAAATTTAAATTCAGTTTACTCTTATTACATATTTTGGTGTTTGCATGCAATAATAAATAATAAAAAAAGACAATCTAAAGTGTGTATTAAATAACAATAAATAACTCTTTTTTTTATTTTTTTATTCCATTTTAATGGTTTAATTCAATTGTTATAACCAATTATTTAAAATGTAATGATTTAAGCAAAACTTTCTTCAAAGGTTAAACCAAACCTTTTGACGGGTTGCTGTATAGACCTTTGAGTCTCTCTGTGTTTTATGATATGACGATAGTTTTTCTCAAATGAAGCTAAAATGCTGCTGAAGTGACTCTCAGAGCGGCTGTGTTGATGAAGTGCATTAATGTCCTCATATAAGTTAGGCTGAAAACATCAGTGTGTGTGTGGTAAATGAAATTCACAGAGACACGCAGAACATGCATGATTGCTATTTAAATAGTCTTTATGCGGTTTAATATTGACAGACACTGTTCTATATCGCGATTTTATTTAAGTTTACTGACCTACTTTTCATCTAAAGGTAACTGCTCAAATGGAAGACATAAATCTTCCATTTATGTCTAAAATATTAGAAAAAGTGGTGTCCGCTCAACTGGGCTCTTTCTTGCAACAAAATGATATCTATGAAAAGTTTCAGTCTGGATTCAGACCGCATCATAGCACTGAAACTGCGCTCGTTAAAATCACAAATGATTTACTTTTAGCTTCTGACCAAGGCTGTATCTCAATACTAGTTTTACTTGATCTTAGTGCTGCGTTCGATACTATAGATCACACAATACTCTTAGATCGACAACAAAATTATACTGGTGTTCAAGGACAAGCACTAAGCTGGTTCAAATCATACCTATCTGACCGCTACCATTTTGTCAATTTAAATGGAGAAAAATCGATCATAACTCCAGTAAACTATGGAGTGCCGCAGGGATCTGTATTAGGCCCTCTGTTATTTTCAATATATATGATGCCACTTGGAAATATTATAAGGAAACATGGAATTAGTTTCCATTGTTATGCTTATGACACTCAAATATATATTTCATCAAGGCCGGATGAAAACGCTAAATTTTCCAAATTGACAGAGTGTGTTAAAGATATAAAAGATTGGATGACGCGTAATTTTCTTTTATTAAATCCAGACAAGACAGAGGTAATACTTATCGGTTCAAAAAACCGCCCACAAAACCTCGCACAATACAACTTTAACATAATAGGATGTCCTGTTACTTTATCCTCTACAGTAAAAGACCTGGGTGTTATACTCGATTGCAACCTGTCTTTTGAAAATCATATTTCATATGTTACAAAAACAGCCTTTTTCCACCTTAGAAACATTGCTAAGCTACGTAATATGCTATCAGTTTCTGATGCAGAAAAGTTAGTTCATGCATTCATGACCTCGAGACTGGATTACTGTAATGCCTTATTAGCTGGTTGTCCTGCATCCTCAATAAACAAGCTACAGTTAGTCCAAAATGCCGCCGCTAGAGTTCTTACGAGATCAAGAAAATATGATCATATAACACCGATTTTATCATCACTGCATTGGTTCCCTATAAAGTTCCGTATTAATTACAAGGTATTGCTACTGACTTATAAAGCCCTAAACGGCTTAGCTCCAGTCTATTTAACGGATCTTCTATCGCCCTATAATCCATCGCGCTCTTTAAGATCACTAAATTCAAGGCTTTTGGTCATACCTAGGATATCCAGAACCACCAAAGGAGGGAGAGCATTTTCACATTTGGCTCCAAAACTGTGGAATAGTCTTCCTGATACTGTTCGTTGCTCAGACTCACTCTCCCAGTTTAAAACTAGATTAAAGTCGCATCTCTTCAGCCAGGCATTCATATAATCCCACAGTTCAAACTACAATCCGGCCTCTAGCTCATAAATGCCAGAGGAGAACTGGCCCCCGACTGAGCCTGGGTTCTCCCAAGGTTTTTTTTTCTCCATTAGGTCACCTGATGGAGTTTTAGGACACCATTAGGTCACTTGATGGAGTTTTTCGGTTCCTTGCCACTGTTGCCTTTGGCTTGCTCAGTTGGGGATATTTTGGGGATATTTAATTTAATTTTATCAATCAATAAATTCCTCTTGAAACAAACTTTGTTGTATTATTTAAATTTAATACTGTGAAGCTGCTTTGATACAATCTGTATTGTGAAAAGCGCTATACAAATAAACTTGACTTGACTTAACTAAGTAACCACCGGAAGTGCGAGTAAACTGCTTGGCGATTTCGAACATTCCGAAACCAGGAAATGAGATAAAGGCCTATGGCATAATTATGCTTGCTTTGATCTGTGACTTTTGTTTGGGGAATTTACACAAATGATCACTTTATTGTGATTGATTTTTTTAATGTAATGTGTGAAATCATCTGTTGACTACTGTATATTGAGCGTTTTTTCAATTGCTGGTGTATATTATATTAATATGCACATTTTACCAATGAGAGATGCCACTGCTAGCCTATGAGAGAGACATAAAATGAGAATATGATGAAGTTTTTGATGTAGGAAAACTAATTTATCATAGGATATGTGTAATAATATCTTTCTAATAATTTCTGTCTTTGACTCTATGTCTCTCTCTCTCTCTCCACACACACACACACACACACACACACACACACGCACACACACACTACACACGCACACGTTTCTTATTTTCACTTGATCTATGTCTCTCTCTTTCTAACACACTTGAGGTGCACTCAACACTTCCACCACACTTACCTGCCTTGAATTTAAAGATCTTTCCGGTTAGAGTCACATTTTATGTTTTAAAGGGACAGATACTGATTTCTCTCAGTAGTCAAGGGTTGATTAATCACATTCATAGTTATATTTAAATATGTTTGAAGTCAAAGGCCTCGTTTACCCATGCAGGTCTTGATGCCCAATTCTGATTTGTTGCCTATATCCAATATTTCTTTACCGTCCGTTTACACGTTCTTCCAATTGTGACCCATTTCCGATTCATGGGTTTACATTTGCCATACTTTCTGAAACATTGCGCATGCTTAAAGGGTTATTATCTTGCACAGATGGACGAACGCAAAATATGATTGATGCTAGCTCTGCGATATATGTGAAGTTCGCCAAACATCACCATGATTTTGAGGCGGAGGAGGATGAAAAGTGTCATCATTGCAGCCTGCGCATATGCTTCAGTTGTTGTGTGCGAGCGATATCTCAGGACTGGTGGGAGCATATTGTGGCGGGCTTTAACGAGAAGCAGTGGGTCCGAAATTTTAGGATGAGCAAGCCAACCATTGATATGTTGTGCCAACGTTTGTCCACATTCCTCTTCCACAATGACACAACGTTTCGTTGGGCCATCTGTCCCTTTGCAGAAGCGCGTCGGGTTTCTCTCGCCATAAAACTTTCGGAGACGTTGCCTAATGCCGCAGAAAATCCGATCAGCCTGTTTACATGACAGTCGCATTGGCACATATCCGATTTATATCTGATTTATTTCCACATATGAATGAGGCCTGAAACCGATCTCGAAATATCCGAACGCATGCGTTTTTTTCCAGTTTACACTGACATAGAACACATCCGATTTGTGTCACATATGAGCAAAAAATCGGATTTGGGTCACATTTCAGTGACAGTGTAAACGAGGCCAAAGACAAATTCACACAAAAAGGCCACAATACAAAATGTCCTAGATTCTCCTGTAATTCTTCATTCTTGTGTCAAGCTGTTGTTTTGAGAGCTTGCTAGAGCATCGTTTTGGTGAGAACAGAATTTTTTGCAATTTTCTTTTGTTGCATTGTGCACCTGTGCTGAAGTTTCAGATGATCTCTGGTTGAGGTGAATATGCACCAGAGGACGTTCATGCATACCAATAAGCTTATTTAAAGTAGTTTAGCAGTTTGTGGAATTTTTTTGGCAATATAAATGTAGCCTATGTTTTTTCCTGACAGAACGAACTACAGAGTCTCAGAGCACGTGCAGAGGAGGTCATTCAGGAAAACGAGAAACTTCATGCTCAGGTTAACAAAAGCAGCACTGTCAGCAACAAAGAATGGTGAGTTGGAGCGTGTTTCTCTATGTAATGTAAAAGTGTGTATGTGTTTGTTTTTTGTGCCTAGGAATGAAATAACAATGGACTTATGCCGACATTCCCTCAGAGAATTATATTTAAAAGAAATTAGGGGGAAAAAGTTATAAAGGAAAAACGCCAGGGGAATGCAATAATCCTGAGGGCGAAAACAAAAACAGGGCCTCTTGTCCTTGAGGCATGCCTCACTCTGCTAGCCATGCTTTAATCACAGGACTGATAGTGCTCCATGGTCCTGTTTGATTATGGCTGACGGTCATGGGGCTGACGTTATGAGAATAAGAGTGAGGGTGTGTTAACACAGAGTAAGGATATATGCCATTTATAGGGTTGCAAACTAAGAAATAAATATCTGATATTCCCTTAAAGGGTTAGTTCACCCAAAAATGAAAATTCTGTCAGTAATCACTCACCCTCATGTTGTTCCAACCCCATAAGGCTTTCGTTCATCTTCGTAACACAAATTAAGATATTTTTGATGAAATCTGAGAGCTGGCTCACTCCTCCGTAGGCTTCACATTCACGTAGTGTAACAGCGCAGCGCTTCTGTGTTGTACGTCACACGCATCACACACATGACCAGCGTCGGCCAATAGTGAGCCTACGTGGTGACGTACAACCCAGACTCGCTGCGCTGTTACACTACGTGAATTCATTCAGGCCCACACAGACGAAAATGAATAGTTGAATAAAGTTGTTATTTTTGTTGTTTTTGCGCACAAAAAGTATTCTCGTCGCTTCATAAACTTATGGTTGAGCCACTGTAGTCACTTGGACTATTTTCACAATGTCTTTACTAACTTTCTGGGTTTGCAAGTTTCGATCCCATGTGATAGAAGCCTATGGAGGAGTGATCCAGCTCTCAGATTTCATCAAAAATTATCTTGATTTGTGTTCCGAAGATAAACGAAAGTCTTACGGGGTTGGAACAACATGAGGGTGATGCAGATGCATTCTTCCACCTATGTGAACGGAATAGCGTTTCTTTTTTGTGAATCATGACACATGATTGCCAAATGAATGACTCTTATGAATCAGTCTTTTGTAATGAAATAAAAGTATTCAGTGCAACCAGTGCAGTGCAACTGATTCCGGTTCTTTTTAGTGAATCACGTACAGCTTACAATTTACTGTGCTATGTCAAAACTGTTTACAAGACAGTTGACAAGAAATGAAAATTCACCCATTCGTCTGTTTTCTAAATGCATGTTATTGGTCAAATGAATGAATGAATGAATGAAACTTCTGTTTGGTGACTAACAATGTTTAAAGTTTAAGGAAGAAGGAGGAGGGAACCGGCAAACTATTAACGTAACTTTAATCATAAAATAAACACAACAAACAAGTAAAACGGTAGCCCCTCACGGACTACTGACGCATATAAACATTATAAAAACACCAACATAAATGTCCAGGCCTGGTCCTCTTTCGTCTTGCACTTTTGTCTCTCCTCCTTTTATGCTTCCGGAGCTCCTCCGTGGGACTCGAGACCGATGTGGCACGCTCATTGTCAATTTTCCAATCATTTAATCTGCTTAAAACTTGCCCCTTTCTTACAAACAAATCCAATTCCTCTATCCAATCATCAACAATTGATGGAAAGAACCAAGACCTGCTCTACATTTTTGTCTTGAACAATAATCTGTTTACTTGGCTATACATAACAATACTGAAGAAAAGATATGTATCTATTTCCATTTCATCTCGACTTTAAAGAACTCTCCGCACAAATATACTTCCCCTTTTTTTTGTCCTTCAGGTTGTTATGGGTTGTTTTTAAAGCATGTTTTAGGTCTATGTTGCCATGGGAGCAGTGTTTGTATCAGCACGTCAGACATACAGTAAAATTTCAGCTTGTTAAACGGGAATGTCTAAATGAAAACGAAAAGATAACACAGCACTATTCTTTCAACAATACTTATTGGCTTTCTCTGAATTTCTGCATTTAAATCCTGTCATTGAGCTGAACAATTTGTGCGTGTGTTTGTGTTAACTAATTAATTTGAATGTCCTAGAGAGGTTTTAGCTTTTGTCTTTATCTGTATTAATTGCCAGCTGTTCACAGTCATCTTTGTCAGTGAAGGATCTCTCGTCCCTGTTGCCAACCTCACTGTTCATTCAAACACTCACACAGGTGTGTGTGTGCGTGTGTGTGTGTGTGTGTGTGTGTGTGTGCGCGCGCGCTGTGTGTAGGAGGCAACTGCAGGAGCAGGCTCGCTTGGTGCTGGAGGAGAATCAAGTGTTGATGGAGCAATTGGAACTACAGCATGCCAAAGCTAAAGAAGCCCACAGCAAACATACACAGGAAGGTATGGTACACGTATAAACTCCTCATTCCTCTTAATACTCTTTCTGTTTATTTTCTTGTCTCCTTGTCATAAAAAACATCTTGTCTGAGTTTGAGTGGTGTAGTCAGATGTGGTCTCAAATGACAACAGCTGCTAATCAAAGCTGTTAACGCAACAAAAACAGCTGTGGATTAATGCTGTGGATTTCAGATACAGTTACTACTATGATATTTTTATGTAATGGAGAATATTTTATTGCAAAGTTATCTTTTTTGCAGCTCCAGAGATTAAATGTATTTCTTAAGTATCAACTTAAACATGGAAGCTCCCAACCCAGCTTTATATGCAGTGATAAATAAGCTTTTCATAGATTGATTTCCCCCTGAAATGTGTATACACATCAAAATATTGCTGTTTGTTTGAGCATCTCAACCAGCTCAACCAGTGGATTGAGTTTGGGGTGGATCTTAAGGCCTGTCTATATCAAGAACAATAACTATAATAATAACTATATTAGCGTTGATGCAACCGAACCATGACGTTTGCGGTCAGCATAACTCAGTGAGTGCTTTGAAGCAGAAGGGGGAAAAAAAATCTGAAATAATTCCAATGATATTGTTCCTCTGTGTCTTTATCATCATAGTTGTGGTGTGGATTCTGCTATTCTCCTAGAGTTAATGCCCATTCACACCAAGGACGATAACTTTAATGATAACTATAACTATAAAGTTTTATTAATCATTCTAATTCTGTGGGAATAGGGAAGTCCACATCACAATCATAGCAATAATGCCATGGAGGAGCTATATCGTTGCAATCACTATTAGAACAATTTTTGATACTGAATGATAATGAATGATACAAACATTGACAGCCATTCAAAATACAAAATAGGCAGTTGTTGACATACTGTAAAGAGTACATAGTTATAAAATAAATGTGAATTACATAGCCCAGAAAATTTAATCCATATTAAAATCTCTGACTTTTGTTATCAGACTTTGGTTTCTGGGTAAATGTGAGAACAATTTATGACATTGTTGACATCGCTGAGATATTGAGGAGATCTCATTTGTGATGTTTAATGAATCTGTGTCTTCTTTACCATGTTCCTGTCTTTATTCAGCATATACTGCACATGTATTATTCATATAGACTCAAATATAAAGCACCTCTATGTTTGTGTGTAGTGTGTAAGGTCTCGAAACAGGTGATGTTGTTGGAGTCAGAGAAACAGGCTCTGGAACAAGAGCTAGAGGTGGAGTGTAAAGAACACCGTGCCCTGAAGACAGAGTTTCAACGAGTGCGCTTGGCTCTAGAACACTCTCTGAGCTTGGCTGAGCACAATGCTGTGACTGACAAACTTAAAAGGTACCAATCATACATTTCATGTTAATGAAATAAGACTGGATGGCAAAAGCTTCGAATAAAAACAAACAGACAGAAAAGTATCAAGGAGAGTAATTCATTGCTATTCTTGATCTGCTGTATGCGAGGGTTTGCAGCAGAAGATTTCTGTATTGAGTATTGAGGGAAGGAAGGTAGGTCCCTATTGAAAAATAAATAGCATAAAATAAATGTTTTCAAATACATAATATACCACACAAATACATGTACATATAAATACCCTGCAATTGCACTTTTGGTATACTAAATTGATATATTTAAAGTCTGCTGAATTGGAACAACTCATTTTGTATGTAATGCACTTTAGTTATCCGGAAGTAATGCTGAGGTCCAACTAAAGATATACTTAAGTATATTTGATTGTTCTAAGATGGAACTATTGCAAGTATACATTAGGTAAACTTTAAATATCTTGCATTTAAAGACAGGTGAAGGTAAAGGTAAAGACATCTTTATATAAAGAAAGGTGCATTGTACTTTGGCCGAGAGAGCTCAACGTGCTGCAACTAGAAAACACATGCAAATAGAAAAAAAAACAAGCAAATTAAGAAAACATCTTCATCAGTTTGACAACACATGCTGCATATAGTCATAATGAATCAAGAACAGAAACACGCTGCAAATACTCACAACGCACATACGATCAGGATGTTAAAATACACAAAAAACTCAGCTTTCAGGTCATCGACAACACTACTGACGAGTAGACATTGAACGATAAGCATGTCCCAGCCAGGTTTGTCACTTGTTGGCGTCCCCTTGAAACATGTCTGTGCTATTTGCTGCGCGTTGCATTGTGGAATAAAGAAGTACTCCAAATAAAGTTCAATTATAATATTTATATCAGTAAATCTCAATCGATATGTAAATATGTCAATGGATTTGTACTGTACTTAGTATGAAATAAATGTATTTTAAACATATTTTGGTATAGGTTAGTTTTCACTAGGGGTGTGCTACCTACACGATTTTTTACTCCAGTAACACCAGAATATTGAAAAAAAAAAATCATTGAAATCTTTCTAGGGTATGTCATTAATTTTGGAACTAACCTGGAGAAAGATAAAGGGTGACAATTTCTTAAGCAGACAATTGTGAAAGAAACACATTCTTACCCTACGTAAGTACGTCTGTCTGTGTGAGTGAGGTAACAAACGAAGAGAATTAATGGAAATACTATAGCACAGATGGACACATCACACACAAGGACACAAACTCATTCACACACACTTGCCGTAGACTTGTGTTTGAATACAATACAATATCCTTACAGTATGTTACAAAGTTCCTTTAAAGTCATCCAATGGTATCTTTCTTCATTAAATAATAGTAATACATTATAATAGCTTTTATTCATAGGTGCCTTTCAAGGCACTCAAGGACACCGTGCAGCATTAAAGCAAGCCAGTAAAATACAAAGCTATGCAAAAATACAGACAAAAAATCAAACAATCAAGTCACTAAAAGCTATTCTAAACAGATACGTTTTAATCTGAGCTTTAAAGAGGGAAATAGAATCCAGCTGGCGAATGTGTAAAGAATTCCATAATTTTGCCGCTCCACATCTAAAAGCCCTGAACGAACTCATCTTGAAATTTGGAACTGTCAATAAATCTGTAGAAGATGATGTCAAAGAACGTGAAGGAATATACAATTGAAGAAGATCTGAGAGATAAAGAAAATAAATTAAAAGTGCTTTTGAAATAACAATATTTCCCTTTTACTTTTTGAATAATAAATAATAATGGATAACTGCTAATAGTGAAGCCTCATTAACTTTAGGTGTCAGTGTGTATTGCAAGAGACCATATCAGGAAGCACAACATAAACAAAGATTACTGAAGCAACTTGGAATAGCAATGCACTCCATTTGTAAAGGTGAATATACTGCATGCTTTAACCTTAAGCTTTTCAAGTATGTGTTTGCATTTCAGACAGCTGCAGGATCATGAGAGGGTGAAGAATTGTGAGGTTGAAGAGCTGCTGGCTCATGTGAGTGCGCTGGAGGTGGAGAAAAAGACTCTGCTGCTAGACAAAACCAACCTTAACACAGAAATCAAACACTTGGAAACAGAGCTACAGCTTTCACAGCAAGCTAACAGGTGGACACATGCACATACAAATGCAAACAAGCAGAAGATATTTTTAATATCTGCAGATTTCTTTCTTGCATTTGTGCCTCTCTCACTCTCTCTATGGTGCTCAGTCAGGGCCAGGGTGTTTATTCTGGGTAATGTTGGATGGATGGATGGATTAAGATCAACTAACAATGATGTGATACCAAAACTCTGCATTTGGAATGAGATGCACTCTCTGGCCTTTGTCAGTATGGGTGAAAAAACTGCTCAGGAAAATATTGTGAAACATTACATCTTAGTAGTCTCTGAGATTTGACGTTTCTGACTTCAAGAGCATGTTTAGCTGGGAGGAGGCAGATCCAGTTGAGTAATAGGCCATAGAAGCAGAGACAGATTATTTTGGCCAGAGGTGCTGCAGAAACCAAAGGAGAACAGACAGGAAGTGTAATAGCAGCAGCTGTGTTAGAGGAGAGATGAGAAAGAAACTCTAAATCAAGCAAACAACGAATACCAATAAACTCTGATGCAGGGGAACTGCTTGCTGGAACATTACCACTCAGTTGGCAGCTTATAAAGGCGAGGATAAGGAATACATTTTAATGGCAGAAATGAATTAGAGACCTCACAGGGGAGGAGAGGCTGAGAGGATGTAAATGTGCAGTATTCATTATAATAATTACCCCTCCCTTTTTTTAACAAATTGTGACATGAAACATACATTTTTAATTTTGGTTATACACTTCTGTTCAAAAGTTTGGGATCTGTAAGATTTTTTATGTTTTTAAAGAAGTATCTTATGCTCACCAAGGCGGCAGTTAAACATTAATATTGTGAAATATTGTTCCAATTTAAAATACGTTTTTATTTTATGTTTAAAATGTAATTATTTTTGTGAGGGTAAAATTGAATTTTCTGCAGCCATTACTCCGGTCTTCAGAAATCATTCTAATATGATGATCTGCTGTTCAAAAAACATTTATTATTATTGTCAGTGTTGAAAATGGTAATGCTGGTTAATATTTTTGTGGAAACTGTGATTTTCTTTTTCAGGATTTTTTTAAGAATAGCAAGTTCAAAAGAACTGCATTTATTTAAATTAGAAATATTTGGTAACATTATAAATATCTTTTGATGTATTTAATGCATCCTTAATAATTTTTTTTTTTTTTATAAATCAGCAGAACATGCTATGCTAGTGAAACATGGAATAGAATATTATCATGAATTACAGAATGTGTTAGTATTTGGATGTCGCACTATAGCTTTAATAATCGCAGTACTCAAGCTACAAACCAGAACTTTTGTACCAAGGCGTTTACAAGGTCATTGTCACAAATAATTAAAACAAATATTTATTTACATTTTATTAGTGACCTAGAAATAGAGCAGAATCTTTGATATCTCTTCTTAATTTGATGTCCTAATGTTTTTCTTTTATATTTGTCAAAGTCCTCAAACTTTTTTTTTAATTCGATTTTGATTGCCAGATTTTCAGTTGGTCTCAGACCCAACTGCTTTCTATATTTAAAACTTGCATAAATGCTGACTTGTTTAAGGTTTTTAATTCAGATTTTCTTTCATGTCTCATCCTCTTACTCTCTCTCCCTCCTTAGGAAGGCTCAGAGACGTACAAGTGTCCTGAAGCAACAGGTTGAAGACTCTTTAGAGAAAGAGCTCATCGCTCATCAGTACCTTGCCAATATCGTCACACTGGCAGAGAAAACCAGTCATGAAAGAGACCAGCTCATGCACATGGTACTTCTACAGAAACTCACACACATGCTGTGTGAGCTGCTATCTATTTACATCACCATATGTTTTGATCTCTGGTTCTTGTTTTTTCTGATCTGTGCTCTCCAGCAGTAGCTCAGTCAAACAGAGAATTTCTTCACCAGTCTTGACGTCTTAGGAATTGTAGTGAAAGATTGTGTATGATAGTCGTTAAATATGGCTGAAAAGTGTTGCTTTTTGAGAATCATCAACATTGCTGAGGAGAGAAAATGATTCATAAGACGGTTACAGAGGTTACAGTTGTGCTTTTCATAAATGTACCAGTTGAAAATTGTCATCCACGAGGACTGTTCGTATAAGTATAATTTTTATTGTTAAATAAATAAAAAAATATTAGAATAATTACTGTTCTAGTAATTCAGAAGGAGGTAGGGAATAATGCTTCAGGAAATGTAAAAAATATGAAATTTTGTCCGATACCGTTAATTCTTTACATTTGAAAGCCGATTACCGATATATTGGCCGATAAATCTAGATTCAAATTTGATATACTTTGATAGCCTATAACCGATATATTAGCCGATAAATCTAGATTCAAATTTGTATATACTTTGATAGCCTATAACCGATATATTGGCCGATAAATCTAGATTCAAATTTTGATATACTTTGATAGCCTATAACCGATATATTAGCCGATAAATCTAGATTCAAATTTGTATATACTTTGATAGCCTATAACCGATATATTGGCCGATAAATCTAGATTCAAATTTTGATATACTTTGATAGCCTGTGTACATAAACAAAAGGCTCACCATTAAAAGCCATGTCCCAAACACTTCAACATAAATCAGATTTATACAATATAGTAGCCTAGTTTGAACCAGTGTAAGATTCCTTAACTTTTTTAGTTAATTTTACACTCCTATGACCAACTTTCTTTATCAAAAAATGGTAACACTTTATAATGTTTCATTTTGTTAGCATTAGTAAAACATGAACCAACAATTAATGAACAATACTTCTAACAGCATTTATTATTCTTAGTTAATGTTAAGCTCAACATTTATAAGACATTTTTAAGATCCAAAGTTGTATCTTGTATTGAATATATCAATGTATTCACTCATCCATAAACATTATTAGATCCTTCAGCATGACGGCAAGTTCCATAATTCCGCTTATGCGTCATCAACATACGCCTTTGTTATTGTAAGAGGTTAGTGACCCCTGGTGGTGAAAAAATTACATATTGTAGCTTTAATCAGATATTTATATTAGCCTACATAAACTTAATATTACGACTTATATCTGCACAGAATGACGTGAATGCACAATCGAACTTGACTGTGCTGGTCAGAACGTGTAACCCCTGTTCTGGACGCGCTATTCCCACATCGACGTGCTGAAACACGGCAACTAAACCCAGAGAATTCATAACGTATCATTACAATAGTGTTGTCATTATAATAGCATGTAGCCTATATATGATAGTCCCAATTATAGTTATAAATATGCATTGCTGTTTGAGCTGCGCACGCTAAAGATAAAAAATTATCACCGGTACAATTAAGCGCTTTACTGCATCGTTCATTAACTCAACCAAACGCATCCTATATTAGATTAGATTACACAAAATAAACATATTACATCTTACAATGGCACAAAATGCTGCGAATGCTCAAGCGAACTTGACTGGGCTTGTCATGAAGGCTTAACTCCATAGACGTGCGCTTTCCGCCACAACGCGCTCGTCGCGCTGAAACACTGGCGAACAAGAATTCACAACATTGTCTATGTGACAGATTTGTGTTGCACATGCTGCATTTAACTGTATCTTCCTTTTCGAAGTGATTCCAATCATTCAAAATGGCAAACAGCGCGTATCTCTCGTAAATTATCTGTCGGCTTTTATATATCGGCCTAATTTTCTTATCGGATCGATAACGATAACATTAAAAATGACCATTTATCGGCCGATATCGATATGTGGTCAATATATCGTGCTTCCCTAGAAGGTTATTATTGCTCCTCTAGGATGTTTTTAAACTTAAACAATTATTACATTGAAAAAAAATAATAAAATGGGTTTAGTTCTGATATTTGTATAATTATTTATAGAAATACATGGTGTATAATTACATTTTTAGAAGATAGGAGATTTTTAGTGTTTCCTTTTTTGACATTACTTTAATCCCTTGCCATAGCAAAACCGTTTGAGATATTTATTATCTGTTTACAATTTAGCATCTTTAATGTATTTTCATCATGTTGAAAAAGTTTGGTGGGAATAAAATAAACCACTTAAGAGGAGTGGTTAAAAATTCAGAGGCTGATTTTGCAAAGAAATCCACATTCAAACCAAAATATCTGACTTCCTGTTGCTCGGAGCTAATTACTGTAAATTAGAAAATTGTCCGGCTCGATGAGACCAATATGCGTACTGATTTTTGTGACTGTACATAAAATTAACCCCCCCACTTTTGTCAAAAGCATTTTGAAAGTGACACACTTCCTGCTGCCAGTTGGTGGCACTATAACTTTGACTCACAATAGTTACATCCATCTGATCGGCCTCTTACCACGAACACACTGCTGAAGTTTCATCAAGATCAGTTAATGTATGCAGAAGTTATAACACTTCGTTTTTCTCTTTTCTCGCCATAAAAAATAAAATAAAAAATAATCCTTCCGGAAACAATAGGGCCTTCGCCCTTTCAGGGCTTGGGCCCTAATAAGGTCAATTAAAATTTCAAGATGACTTTAATGACTGTATACATGACAGGATGTAGTGACAGACAGGAGATCAGGAAGGAAAAGCATGCTAATGTGAATTAAGTGTGACCCAGTTCCACCAGTTCACACTATCTCGCGTTACAAATACACTACTTCTCGTAGTTTGTTAACATACAAAGCATGCTTTAGCCAAGGACACACCGTATTTCCTGATTTTATCTGCCTTAGGAGTTTACATTCAAACCCTCCGTTGAATCTTTCCACAGCAGTTTTTGTGTTTAAGGCAGAGCCTCAAGCTAAGGGATAGTCAAAGTTTTATACTCCTCTTTTTACAGACAGTGAGCCTCACTGCTGCTCGGGGAAATGTTTGAACTCAACAGAATGTTATTACCCATAAGTCTAGTCAAACTTTTAAAGATTTGCTCTGCTGCTCTTGCTTTGCTATTTTCACACTTTATCTAAGTAACTGGCACCTCTCTCTCTCTCTCTTTTTCCCGGCTTCTGCCCCTGAAACTTCTCTTCAATGATGTCTGTCTTCAATGTCCCTCCTCTTCCTCTGTCTGCCTCCCTGTAGCTGTGTAACCCTTCCTGTTCCCTCTCTTCATCCTCAGGCTTCATCTCTAGAGAAAGACAAGGAGGGCGTCCTCACACGCATCATAGAAAGCACTGTCAGCCTGGGAAAGCTGCAGGAAAAAGTAAAGGTGAGGCCTGCAATTTACATACTGCAAGGGAAGTGAATTTGCCTTGCTTGAAAGGCGTTGTGTCCTTAAAATGAGCTTCAGATTCTGGATAGAAATTACAGTTGTTCTTAACCAGGGGGCTTCAGGAAACATCCAAAGAGGCCTCAAGATGGCTTAAATTGGTTTAAACACAAGACAAAACAGTTTTTTTTTCTTTGAAGAATCAGAGATCCCACTGTTTGAAAAACATGAGTATAAGGCAGCTTAATTTTTAAAATGTGATTTATTGACCTGGAAAAGTCATGTAAATTAATAAAATTTTATAACTCCATGGGCATTTGTATAACGAATATCCATTTTTCTAGTTATACACCAAGCTCTAAAATATCTTAAAAATGTTGAAGTCATGGGGCACAAATGGAAAAAGCAGACATACAGTACACTCACACACCAAGGTTGAGGGCCAGGAGTTAGTTTTAGCATTGATGGCTTTGCCTTAACACACTTATAAAACATTCAACACAGAGACAGAGTGTCTAAGACAGAAAATGCTGACACACACACAAATCCTAATTTAAGGACCTTGCCCATTTGACATATCCAATAAGAGGTCAATCCAGACACACACAAGCCCCCCACACTCAGCAGGTCTATAATTAACATTTCAAATGGAGTGTTATTTTAGTTGCAGAGTGAATGTTTCTCCCTCTCTTTTAACTGCGCTTCAGTTCAGATGCTGCCTGTATCGGTGTGGATGGAGTAATTGGACGGAACTGAATGAAAGTTTTAGTCTATATTTTTCTTATTTCCCTTGAGTGAGATCCACACCGATGGACAAAACAGTTCTAAATTGTTGTTTTTCAGCTATAAGCCAAAGGTGAATTTTATGCTTTACAAATGCGGATAGTGCCTATGATGTATGAGCTATACACAAAAAAATGTGAGCATAGAGTGCTGTGTGGTTATTGGCAGCAGAATGAATAAGCAGATAAAATTGATAAACATTTACACAGTGGACAAGAGGATGTCTAGAACTTTGTGAATAACTGGCATAAATGTGTGCAGCTTTCTGAACATATTTAAGGTCCTTGCACACTGAGTCCGAAATTTCCATATATTCGTCATTCGGTGGCTCTGAATTGTCAAAACACCTCTCAAAATGCTTGCTACGGATGCGAACAATGCAGAAAATCGAACCCGATCAAATTTTTTTTATGACATACGAAAATTTCGGAGGCAATGTGTGTAAACGTGATTGACACAACGTGAGGTCGTATTTATTTTTTAACGTGCGAAACTTTCGGATGAGAATTGTGCAAGGACCTTTAGAAGTTATGCTTACACGGTTTCTGTCTGGGTCTGGCTATACAGTATAATTTACTGCCACATTAAAGCTGTTCATATATGCCATTGATTTATGAGAATGCATGTGAATATTCTGTAAAGCATTTTTCACTGGCAGCAAGTGGTGCGGCAAAACAAAATTGCTCCCATTGTAATGGGCAAAGCTTTTAACACTGAGCATTGCATTGTTATTATGTTGTGTCAAGTTTTACTGCTCACTTACAGTGTAGACGCAATGTAACACTCTAGCAGTCGGGAAGGAAACTGTGTGTGTGACCTCTGCATTCTAAATAAGAAAATGAATGCAAGTATTTCTGTCTTTCTTCTGCAACTGAATGCCTGTCTGCCTGTGCTGTGATTGTTTGTGGACTGTTATCAGTTTTAAAATCACTGTGCTTTCCACTGAGCTGTGATATTGCATGGATTATATTATTTTCTTCACCACTGGCTGGTTTTATCACAGATGAACAGAATGACAGTCCTTACATCTCTCCTGAAGTGCTCTGTTTTTCCCTCTCTTATTTTCATATTTTCATTCTCTTTTTCATCCCTCTTTTCCAGAATCAAGAATTCAACAGCCCGATAGAATAATATGATATAATGACTGTTTGTATGACAATACAAATTATGTATTGTGTATATATATAAGCAATAATAAGCAAGTTTAGCAGGTGCTTGGGGCCCAAGTCCCCAAGTGTTTAGCTTTCTATTTGCCAGCACAGTCAGCGCTGAAGCCGCCCGTCCCGACAGACACAGGGATAAGTTTCACCTCTCTCCCGGTTCTGGAAAATGACAATATGCCTGTGAGTGTAGCCCACGAACAACACAAAACGGATGCAAACAGCACAGATGCAGTGTTAATGAATCACGACCCTGCTTTCTGGCCAAAACACCTGTCAGACAAAGAGCGCTGTGAGCTTGTTGGGAGAGGGAGAGTTCATTTATTGTAAAATAGATTGTATTCCATTAAGATTTGACAGAGTTTATTTACAAATGTAGAAAAAAAGGTTGAGTGTTTTGAGAAAGAGACAGCAAATACAGGTTTACAAAGGTAAAAAGGTGCATAGTTGGTGTGGTAGGGCCCCCAAACCTCTAAATCTGCCCCTGTGTTTCCTACAATTAACATGATTTAAAAGAAGCCTTTGTGGACCATACAGGAATAGTTTTTCAAAACAATTATTCACTCACCCTCATTTTGTTCCAAATCTATGTCTGTGGAACACAAAATTAGTAAATTATTAAGACTTTTGCTGCTCGCTCTGTTCCATAGAAAATTAACAATGAATGAAAAAAGCTCCAAAAAAGTAGCCAATAGTAAAAGTAGTCCACATACAGTAGTGATGTCCAATTTGTGAGTGAATCATTCTTGTGAGTCAGGTCTTTTCTGTGATTCAGTTGAAGTTCTCAGAACTGTTTTGAATGATTCATTCACAAAACAGACCTCATCCAGTTGACTCAATGATCCGGTCACAGCAGCTAACAGCCCACTTGACGGTACGATTATCAGTGAATAACAAGATATATTTCAATCTGTTAACCACAAAAAGCTGTTTTACGGCTTCGGATGACTTGGATTATATGCACTTTTTCCTTTATCCACAAGTATGGACTACTTTTATGATACTTTTATGGTGTCTTTGAAGCTTGAAAGCCTCAGTCCCCATGGAGACTAATAGCATGGAAGAGAATAACCAGTACAATTCACCTTTTGTGTTTCATTAGAGAAATACAATCACAGGTTTGGAATGACGTGAGGGTGAGCAAATAATGACAAAAAAAATTACATTTTAGTGAATTATCCCTTTAATAATTCAGTGTATGTTTTTCAGCCCCCTATGATTGTCTGTCACACTTCTTTTACTTTTTTGTTTTTATTTCCTCAGCCACTTTCTCTGTCCCTTACACCGTTTTTCTTTCCACCCTGTTTTCTCTTCCTACTTTCTTCCACTCTCATCTCTCTCTCTCTCTCTCTCTCTCTCTCTCTCTCTCTTTATATCTCTCTATATCTCTCCTCCACTCTCTGTTTGTCTCTCTATCTTCATCCGTCTCCTGGTGGCTAATTTGATGCTAGACTCACGCTGAGTAAATACATGCAGAAAACAACGAATCACTGCCTCATAGAGAAGCACAAGTTAGTGAAAGAAAGTGAGATCAAGCAACTAGAACACAAAACATGAAAAAACACATAGTAAGTCCCATTTCATATAGACATAAGCAGTATGTGAGCAAAGCAGCAGCACAACTGCAACAGCAGCTGCTTTCACATTGACATGTTCATTGGTTATTTGGAGTTGAGCAAGGCTTTTAAAGTAAGGACTAGACTAGAGCAATACAAGAAAACTAGCTTTTTTGAGGGTAAAGTGCATACATTTATAGTAGCAAATCTGTATCCTGAGTGGTTTCTGTGTCTGTTTGTGTAAGTATTTGTGAGCTACAGTGCTAGTCAGGACAAGTGTTCTGGCGTGGTTGCTTCCCAAGGGGTCAGAAAGGCATTCTCCTTATGCTCAGCTAAACAAACTGCCATACACTTCTGTTCTTCCGTTTCTGCTCTAGAAACACACACACACACACACACACACACACACACACACACACACACACACACACACACACACACACACACACACACACACACACACACACACACACACACACACACACACACACACACACACTCACTCACTCACAAAAGCATGAGATATATGTGGTCATTCATATCATGTCGTCCATTTGTGTCTCGGACCACAGGCAATGGCAGTTCATCCAGCTGAGAAATATACTATATAACCATGCTTTTCTTACTACACAGGTGTATATATATATTTTTTATACATATATTTGCTTTCACATAAGTCCTACATAGTTATGATGTATGAAGTTTCTTTAATTCTCTTGCACAGGTAGCTAAATAATGGATGAGCTGTTGATGCTGTGATTTATGGGTTATGAGTAGGCCAATCTGTAGACCTTTTTTTCATTTTCATCACTATTGCTTGGGGAAAATCTGTTGAATTCAGATTTATTGCAAAATGGTAATAGGTGATTAAGTGCCTCTGATGTCCCTCTAAATCAGAGGTTCTGTTGGAAACTTTATTCCTTCATCGAAGCAAGACCAGGAGGCTTGAGTTGTTTCTTTTAAGCAGAAGAGATTTATTCTTCCAAGTCTGTAGTTCATCAAGTCTAATCTAAAGTAACTTTACATGGTATCTTATAGGCATTTTAGGAGGAGGGACTTTTGGGGGTGGAGACCTTCCCTTTACAAAGTATGCAAATACAATATAGGCGTCAGCTCGTAACCAGAATTTCCACAGCTCTGATCTCATCAGCATAACAGTGATCCAATCAGCCTGACTAGATCGCCCATACATTAACATTATCATAGAGACAAAAGCACAGCTGTACATTGAGCTTAATGGTCAGGAAATGCATAAAGACAAAGGATGAGGGTGAGAGTCTCAGCAATTGACTCATTTAGAGAACAGGACTGGCAGGAATCTCTTGATATAATCATCATAACAGCTGCTAAACTTTCTCAGTTTATATTGGAATCTAAATTAAAACCTCAAATGCTAGAATCAGTATTCTTCACCGTGATGTTTTATGTAAGGAAGCATATCTGAAATAGATTCTTAAATTTGTAATCCTTCAGTTCCTAAACATTTGTCAGTTGAACCCCTATTGTGGCAGTGAAGAAAATCTGTGCCACAACATTATTTGTTTTGCTTTCACTTTCCCTTTGTGTGAATGTGTGGAGTGTTTCAATTAACAACGGAAAGAAGTTAGATATAGGGAAGTGTGCCGTACCTGGAAAAGACGCGTCATCCATTTGTTTGTATGCAAGGTTTGCCAGTAGTGAGAGTGATGGATTATTGTGGAAAAATGGCCGCTTGTCAATCTGATGCTTCTTGTGTTTGATGTCTGGTGCCTCGTGAAATTTGACTGAAGTGTTGCACTTCTAGACCGATTGTTTTTGAGCTGTTCTGAAGACAAGTCAAAGCTGCTTATCCGCCCATCTTGGTGTCTGACGATGACCCGCGATACCCTCTAGCTGCCTTCATACCTGCAAACGTGGATTATACGTTTCAAAGACCGAGTTGATCTACTACTGCTAGTAGTAACTTTAAAACGTTATTTAAATTTTTTTTTTATTTCATTTCTCCTTTTTTAAAGGAGTTTGTGGTGTTATTATTATTATGAACATTATATAATTGAAGAATAAATATCCCTTGTGAACTGAATTATTCTGGGATTATTACTGTGATTTGATGTGTGTAACAGTGGTTACTTTTTGCTATCCTGGGTTCATTTAAATTTTGACAGGTTTAAAGGGGTGGTTGAATATGATTTAACTTTTTTTACTTTAGTTAGTGTGTAATGTTGCTGTTTGAGCATAAACAACATCTACAAAGTTACAATGCTCAAAGTTCAAAGCAAAGGGAGATATTTGCTTTTAAAGAAATTGCTTTTTAAGAACTACAACAAGCGGCTGGTAGGGACTACACGACATTCCTCTAGAATTTACATAAACCCCGCCCCCTGAACACGATTTATAGACTATCAAGACAGAATATGCTAGTCAATGACTAGAAGATAACCACACATAAGCTACATAAATTCATCAACTAACCATTCAGAAATGTCCTGCATTATACATGTTGTCACTTCTTCTTGAGTCTCTCCATCATTGTCTGAATCCGATTTTAACATAAAAGGCTAAACGTTTTTGAAATTTTCAGTGCATGTCTGTGTGAGTGCAAGCTGTTGAAGCGCCGCCCTCTGTGCCGGGAGCAGCAGCTCATTTGCATTTAAAGGAACAGACACAAAACGGTGCATGACAATTTTAACATGCTATTTAAAAATATCTGTGGGGTATTTGGAGCTAAAACTTCACACGCGCACTCTGAGGACATCAAAGACTTATTTTACATCTTGTGAATAGGGCATTATACCACCCCTTTAATATTGTCTGGCGCCCAAAGTTTTTCTTTAAAATAATTTATTTATGTTAGGGCGGCCACCACCGTTACACTGATGATCTAATAAATTATTTGAAATAACCTTTCATTTTTTTTTTTTATTATTATGTTAATCTTTCAAAATGTAATGCATTTTACAACATTTTTGCAAGTTTACTTATGAAATTAATTTTCTTTTTCTTGTTCATTACATTCTAATGAACTCTAGTTATTTTTAAGAACCTTGCATGTTTTGCATTTTATTATTAAATATGCAGTGGCAATTTAGTTTATTTATAAAATATACACTCACCAAATAACCACTCGTTACAACCAATGTCTGCAGAAGAGCATCTCTGAATGCACAACACATTGAACTTTGAAGCAGATGCAGCAGCAGAAGATCACACCGGGGGCCACTCCTGTCAACAGGAAACTGAGGCGACAATTGGAAGAACATTGCCTGGTGTGATGAGTCTCAATTTCTACTGCAACATTTAGATGGTAGGATCAGAATTTGGCTTAAACAACATGAAAGCATGGATCCATCCTGCCTTGTATCAACGGTTCAGGCTGATGGTGGTGATGAAATGGTGTGAGGAATATTTTCTTGGCACACTTTGGGCCCCTTAGTACCAATTGAGCATTGTTTAACGCCAGAGCTAACCTGAGTAGCAAGCAGCCATATCACCCTGTAGCCCAAGACTGGTTGCCCACTGAAGCTAAGCAGGGCTGAGCCTGGTTAGTACCTGGATGGGAGACCTCCTGAGAAAACCAGGTTGCTGCTGGAAGAGGTGTTAGTGAGACCAGCAGGGGGCGCTCACCCTGTGGTCTGTGTGGGTCCTAATGCCCGAGTGTAGTGACGGGAACACTATACTGTCAGAGAGCACCGTCCTTCGGATGAGACGTAAAACCGAGGTCCTGACTCTCTGTGGTCATTAAAAATCCCATGGAATTTCTCGTAAAGAGTAGGGGTGTAACCCCGGTGTCCTGGCCACATTCCACCCATTGGCCTAGTGTTGTCACGGTACCAAAATTTCAGTATTCGGTACCGATACCAGTGAAAATCCACGGTTCTCGGTACCAATTTCGGTACCAAAGCTTAATTTAGATTAAATGTACATAATTATATTAGAGTGTATATCACAAAGATGGAAACTGTAGTATTAAAAACACTTTACAATAAGATTCCATTTGTTAGATAACATTAGATAAAATTACCTAACAAAAAAAACAATAGTTATATACTGTCGCAATTATTCTCCTTTAGGGGTTAATTTAAAAATACATTTTTAAAATCAAAAGTTAACATTATTTCTGTTAACATTATTTAATGCACAATGAATGAAGTGAACAAACATGACCAATCAAGTGTTTTGTATTAAATAACATTCACAAACAATAATTAATGTTGTAAAAATATATTGTTTTTTATATAACGCATTAAGTGATGTTAATGAGATAAAATATGTTTTATTTGACTTGACTATACTTTTATTTAATCCAAAACTGTATTCATATTTAACTTTAAAAGGGCTTTTTAAACCTGCTAAGAGTTATCCAGCCAAGAATAAGACTAGAACTACTTTTCTGACGGACTGATATTAATGACGGCTTTTTATTTCTCATCTCCATAAATATATCTAGTAGTAAAGCTAATGCAAGGGATAGAAATCAATTAATAGGCCTATGTCACACTTCCTCGTCGTCATGGAGAGCGCAGTTCGCACAAGCGTTTGTACTCCCGTGGCGTCTGTCGTTGCTATGCATCCATGAACGCACATGGAAAAGTGAGCGCGCCGCTTCTATGAGCGCGCTTGCCGCGCGCCATTTGAAATAACGTATCTGCACGCGCAAAAACATCAGCACCACATCAGCAGCAGCACCGCCGATCGCCATCAGCGCTTTTATGAAGAGGACGCAACTGCACGCGCTTCGGGCATGCACGCGCATCAAGTACCGGGTTTGAGAAAACCTGGTACCGTGACGTTTAAAAAAAAATTTGTACCGACTTGGTACCGAAGTACCGGGTCTTTTGACAACACTACATTGGCCCTTACCAATCATGGCCTCCTAATAATCCCCTTACATTGAATTGGCTCTATCACTCTCTCTCCTCTCTCCACCTATAGCTGGTGTGTGGTGAGCGCACTGGCGCCGTTGTACTGTGGCTGCCGTCGCATCATCCAAGTGGATGCTGCACACTGGTGGTGGTTGAGGAGAGATCCCCTGATATGATTGTAAAGCGCTTTGGGTGTACAGTAGTACATATGAAAGCGCTATATAAATGCCTCATTCTATTCTATTCTATTCTGAGTATTGTTGCTGACCATGTCCATCCCTTTATGACCACAGTGTCCCCAGACATTCCACCTCTCCCAGAAATTCTGGGAGTCTCTCGCATTTTGATTGTAACTCCCTGACGCCTGCAAGTTATATACAATATCCTGGAAATTGAGCGTTAGAGAGAGAAGCCCAGTTTCCACCCTGTATTAAGATGCGTTTTCGGTTATCCGATCACAAATGGTCAGCCAAGACACATAACCGTTTTCACCTGGTATTATCGTGCGTTTCAAATGCATCTCCTGTGACCACTTGCATTTGGATTTCCTATTATATCGTCACACTCTAGTCTACATCACTTTCACTTTCTGCACACGAATTGTATTGAATGGACACAAATGATATTATATTATATTATTGTAGAAAGTTCACAGATAGAAATGATGAAGAAGTCTGAGTGACGAGCAAACCGTCGTTATTGACTCCCAAAACAAATATAGAAAGATAAATCCTCTATAGCACACTGCCTCGTACAAACTCAAAATCATAAACCGTGTTGAACACAATCAGTGCAGCATGTTTTCTCTCTCCCTATCCCAGGTCTGCAGTGCGCTCATATCCCGTCTCTCCGCCAATCACTGGAATTAGAGACAGGTGTTAGTTATCATGCACTTGAACTCCTTATCACCGCTCGTCTCCGCACTCGTTCCCCCGCTGCAGACCCTGCTTTACCACGCCCCCCTCGCCACAATTATATTATATTATATTATATTACATTCAGTTTAATTTCGTGTTCATTTGTGTGTCTTTGTTCTGATTAACGTCACTCATCAGTATCCTTGGTTACCGTCATTATTAGTTCATCCGTGTCAGCTGTGTCTAGTTTATCACCTCGTTATCTTTAGTATATAAGTTCCTGTGTGTTCCCCTTTGAGTTTGTCCGGTCTCATTGATGCATATGTGTGTGAATATCTCTGCCTGTTTGTATTGTTATTCGTAAACTTTGTGTTGGAACTTTATTCTTCTGTTTCTTCGTCTGTCTGCCTGCACACATGTGCTACTATTATATTAAAGGAACACTGTGTAGCTTTTCAACCTTCATAATATATTTCCAAGACTCTTGTGATGGTACATCGACTTACAATAGGTTGAATGACACGTCTGCCATAGCCTGATGGGGTCTGTATCGCTTTTACTGGCACTAAGTAAATTCGGGGTTCGGGTAGTAACCCGAGCACAAAAAGAACTACAAAATTCGACTGCTTTACGGCATACGTCACTTCCCCCACCACTTCCTCAAATTTGGACGTGAGCGTTTATATACTGTCTATGGACGTGAGAGGCCAACCAGCGTTTGTTTTCGGCTTTCGTGCGTATGTTTTTGTCATGGGGGCTGTTTACACCTGGCCACTTCATGCGTTTTCTCAGATCGGATAGCTATCTGATCGTGAAAAGACCAGGTGTAAATGTCCTCCGAAACGCATTCAAGATGGATTTGAATCCGATTGCTCAAACCACTTCAGGAGGAGGTCTGAGACGCATTCCAGACGAAACTGGACAAGTGTGCATCTGGTTGTTGAAACCACAAATTTTACTCCTCCCAAAAATGTTCAAAATAAATAAATAAATAAAAACGTGTGAGAGCGTGTTATAGGCTATATGTTATTGCCAGATATGACGACGCTACTGGAACACGCATTACCGCAGCTGAGCATCGATTCATCAAGACAACGTGCAAACTATCGCAAATCAAAGTGAAAGTAAGTCGCAGACGCTTATCACACAATCATCATCATTAAAAGTAAAGAAACGAAATGATCTTACCAGGGCTGTTACTGCTCTCTCTTATTGCTGTCTTTGATTTTGAAATTTTAGCTGATGATCAATAAAATGCAGCTCATATCTGTTGCTTTCGGTGACGTGAACTCCATTAAATCTGCATATAGCGCGAGAATTGAAGATCGGATTTAAATCCGTTTCGCAAAAACACATTTATGTGACCAGGTGTAACGTTAAATGGAATCGTTTTGATAAATCAGAAATCCGATCTGAGAAAACGCATTTAGTGGCCAGTAAATAAATCTCTTATTTTTAACTTGTTTGCATTCTATGTTGTATGTTGTTGCGCTTGCTTGTAGTATGTCATTTTTTTTACGATGCTGTTCATTCATCCATTGCTGATAATTAGACCAGTCCAATAATTTCCACATATGTCTAGCTAGCTTTCGATTATCAGAGCTGTTAACAGACATGCTAACAAACACTTGTTTCTCTTACGTGTTTTTTGCGTTATGTTTTATTGCCTAGCTTGCCTCACAAACTAGTTTGCCAGCTGAACTCAGGTGTTGTGAGGTGTATTTATCACGTAGTCCTGAGGGATATTAGACGACGCTGTTGACGTTGATTCTTGCGATTATCATGAGAACAGTTTTCAATATCGCACATAAATATCAAGACATAAATAAGTCTAACGTAGAGGTTGGGGGGTTGGGGGGGTGGGGGTGGAGGGGTATTTACGACAGTGCAAGTATTCCACAGCGACTCTAGGGGTCGCTGTTTGACAAACACAATTTCTCCACAGTGTGCCTTTAATTATATTAAATTATATATATGGGATGGTTGGAGGTATGCCATCTCCTGGATGTGAGTTTTTGCAGGGTGGGATGTCTAGTGTACCCATCTTCTGATGGTTACTTCCAGCTGGATAACACGCCATCATGTCACAAAGCTCAAATCATCTAAAACTGGTTTCTTGAACACAACAATTAATTCAGTATACTCATGGCCTCCACATGGCCTCCACCTTGAGAGGTGGCGCCCCGACAAATCTCGCGAAAATCACGACTTGCTTTACGGCACGACGTCACATACATCAACAACATATGAAGCAGCCTCTATGGAAGACACTAGCATGCATTTCAGACGTGAATCATGGCAGAGTCGACGAAGAAAATGAAGAAAGCGTGGTCGGAAGAGTGCAGAGATGGTTCTGCGTGAGTGGTATTTACGACATTAACGTTAAATACAAGTACTCCACCGCGACTCTAGGGGTGGCTGTTTCAGAAAAACGGAAACTGCATAGTGTGCCTTTAAGGCAGTTCTGGAGAAAAGTGGGTTCAACCCAGTACTAGCAAGATACCTAATAAAATGGCTGGCGAGTGTATATTCCACTTCTCTCTCACGGTCCCACCCCTTGCTAATGTGCCAAATGGTTTAGCTTTAGTCCGTCTGCACGCATTTTGTTTATGTTAGTTAGTTGAGCATCTGGTGAAGCGCAAACTTCTGCTGTAGTAATGTCTTTCTCAAAGACAGCCAAATCAGGCCACCAAAAAAGAAAGGAAAGACAGGAGAAGGAAAGAAAACAAAATGAGGGGAAACAATTGGTAACCGACTTCATTTCAAAGTAAGGTGAGCACAAACTAGAACATGAAATCTACAATGCTAAATTGTTTGAGTATCTCTGCGATCGTTAGTTTTAAAAATGAACCGAGACAACCCATTGAAAGAGCAGAACATATACTTTCAGATGATAATTTATACATGTAATCTGAGGTAAAGGCTAAATAAATAAACTGTACACTAAAAATGCTGTTTGCAAAGAAAACATCATTATAATCGCCTAATTTGAAACAAGTTTAATTTTAAATTAATAGGCTATAATATCTGAAATTAGCAATAATAGGCTAATCAGTGTTATAGGTAGCTTGGTAGCTCATCGGTAGCTACATATCATGTCAACATTATATTTATGTCAGATTCAATAGAAGCAGATCTTAACATTGTGAAACACATGGCCCTCAGTTTCAGAAACTGTCACATCAGGGAGTGTAGCAACAGACCCTTCATCCTCCTCTTTGAATTTGAGTAACATGGGGGCCCATCAGGACTGCCTATGCATAGGGCCCGGGATCTTGTGCTACGCCCCTGTATATACAGATCGTTTTAAAGCAGCTTCACAGGAAAAGCAGTCCTTGGCTTCATGTCCGTAATGATGTCTGTTATTTTGTAAATATTTGTTATTTTTTGTGATATGTGAATTGGAATAAGCTGAATTACTTGAGTTCAGTGTCTTATTCCAGCAGCAGGAGGGCTTTTCTGTTTCCGGTATGCGAGTTCTTTTCTGTGCACACAGAAAAGTTAACATGCTTCCTTCATTCCATCCTGATGCAAGCTGTCTCTATAGTAACAGCAGGAGCACAGGAGATTGGCTGACTTGAGTCTTTATAGCTCCTGAGAGCTCTGACAGTATGTGTGCAAAGCTACAGGCGGTTTTGCTTCTGTATTGTGTGTGTCTCCGTGTGCCTGAGAACGGATGCAAGTAATCACTTATTTTCTTGTCATTTGGAAAAGAAATAATATATGGTCCTATAGTGAAATCAGACAGCAATTACATTTTTTGCAATATATACTGGAAATTGAAGCCTTAAACACATTCACAGAGGGAGTGAATGAAAGTAAGAAAGAAAGAGGCTAAAAGAGGGCCATTGCAGTTGCAGGCATTGTGTTCTTTAGGGTTATTTTTGAGTCTCTCGCTCTCTCCTGTGCTCTCTCAAGGTGAAGTGATGTGATAGATTGCATGAGATGGTGAGCGTGATCTTTTAAGAAAATAGAAGAGCTTTGCGCATGGGCTAGGAGAAAATTGCTTGTGTGGTAGTGTTCCAGCTTATGAATGGCTGCAAGAGCCATTTATATTTTACTTATTCTGACTGCATCTTTTCAAGTGATATCATCTAGTGATAACTCCATTAAGACAAGGACATTTTCCCATTTGTAATCTTGTTCAGTATTTTAGGGATTTCATGTAAAAAAAAATTAAAAATAATTGTAAGTAATAGGTCATTTAAAATTATTTTAAAAATGTTATGTATTACTTTACACAATTTATTATTTTAAATACATGTATACTTTTAAATATAAATAAATAAATTAATATTATTTTATTAATAAATCAATAAATATTATTTTATATAAAACACTAAAACCTGTTTCAATGTGTTCAATAATGAAAAGTATAAAAAGTTGAATGCAATTTTTTTTTCTGAACATTGATTTCCATTTTAAAAACAGATATGTCTTGTCTTGAAATCGCAACAATGACAATCTCAATAAACCATATCATTCTCTTTCACTGCTCCAACATCTAAACACATAGTTGTGTGGAGTTCCTTGCAAAGACAAAAACGTGTGGATGATTTGTCTTGAAAATATAGCAAGATGCAAAGCTTGTGATGTGAAAAGGGATCGATGAATTAAACCTGACATGTGGCTAGAGGAGCATTGTCAAGTTTGTTGTCTGTCTGCATTGCCAAAGGAAGAATGTGTTTGGTCCTCTTCTCAAATCACAGAGGCCCATGGTGACGTGTGGTCAGACAGTTTTATGGACATTAGCCCAGATCTGTCCACTTTGTATAAATTAGGCTGCTTAGTATGGCTTAGCACACCTCCTTTTACAGCTGCAACACACACACACAACACACAACACACACACACTTTCGTTCACCGACAACCCTTACTCCATTGCCACTAATTAAGATTTCAGATTCAGATTTGACTGTAGTAGAAGAGCAGTGTGACTAAGACCTCAGGCGCTGTGTGTGTGTGTGTGTGTGTGTGTGTGTGTGTGTGTGTGTCTGTGTGTGTGTGTGTGTGTGTGTGTGTGTGTGTGTGTGTGTGTGTGTGTGTGTGTGTGTGTGTGTGTGTGTGTGTGTGTGTGTGTGTGTGTGTGTGTGTGTGTGTGTGTGTGTGTGTGTGTGTGTGTGTGTGTGTTGTGGGACGAACAGAGCTGTATCTACTTGAGCAGATTCCAAAACAAATATTTTTGAAGCGAAGACAATGAAGGATTCATAAAGAACCAAAAAAAGGTTAATTGTATGGATGGTTGAATTAATGAGAGAGATGAGGAGGTGGGTGAAAGAGAAGAAGAAACAAGTCTGTGAAAAGGAGGGATGTGAAAGTTCCCAAAAGAGGAGAGAATATTGTGTATAAATTATTCACAGGTTATTAAAATTCATGCAGCACATTTGCCTGAAATGGCAGTAAAAAAAAAAAGATGTTGAATATTTGATTGTGTGTATAAATACAGTCCTAAATGGAATTTTGTGATGATGTGGGGTGTTTTTAGATGACAGGATGGCTTTGCCATCCTTCCCTGATTGTTGAATTACATTTAGAGAATGTGGTGTGCACTGATAAGGAGGTGGTTTGATTCTCGATTGCTCATAAATACATTCTCATGGCTGAGTTAAACCAGCCATAGTTCATGCAAATTTTCTTATTGTTTTCACTATGTTCTCTGAAATTATTGAAGCATGTTCTCTCAAATTATTCGTTGGCCAGCTGAGAGCTTGAAAACAGCTCCGGTTTTGATTCAATACAAACCCAAGGTGCTGGCTATTGTTGTAGTATTGACCGAGTGAGCTGTGTGGCAGAATTAAAACTCTGTCTCTAGCTCAAGTTCAGAATGATGAATCATTGGAACTCAAGGTGAAGGCCCCGTAAAGAACCTGCAGGGAGAAGAAACACTGGCTTGAGTGAAGGGTTACAGAGCCGCTGTAGTTGTTAAGAGTCAATGTTACCTTTAAAGATATAGATTTTAGATAAAGGTTTAGGTTTAGGCTCAGATCAAAGGTTTATATAATATATATTATATTATATAATATAAGATCTCATCTAGTGCACTCTACACGACAGTACATGTTGTGTCATTTAGACAGTTTGCGCTCTGTTTTTGAATTCCAGGAGCGTTTTCATCATGTCAGCTTGGCCAGGAAGTGTGGAACACCAGTTAAATTTGTGTCATGATCTCAAAGGGATATTTTCACATTCTGATGTCAGTGAGAGAGTGAGAGAGAAAACTATATTGTAGTGTAAGATTGGTTATGATTGGTTTTGATTTCCAACTAACGATTATTTCTTCGGGTTATAGATCTTCTTGGTGTCAGAGCCCAATTTTCTTTTTCTTTTCTTTTCTTGTCAAAACACACTATTCCACATCCTCCCCAATGCTGTCCTTCAAACAAACGTGCTAATTGAATGCTATGAAAACACATATATAGTGAATATATCTATGCTATATTATATGAGTTATAAAGCAAAATGACAGTTTAAATCTCTACATTAAAAATGAAGATAATAATAAAGATTAGGGGTGTGCCATATCATAACGTCCACGATAACACCAGTATACATTTTTACATGATTAAAAAAATGTCATATTGTGATATCAATGATATAGCGACGCGATGACGTATGGCGCATGTGTCTTCTCTCTCTCGTCTCTCAAAATGGGTTGCACTGGCCAATCAGTACAGGCGGCGATACTAGACTCTTGCGTTTAGGAGTCGGGACATGACAGAATTGTCACTTGCACAATCGGGCCAGCAGTGCATCGTAACTAAAGTTTATCATTTTCACGTCTTTTTAAGTCTTATCAGTGTAAACATTCAAGCGATTTTAAACTATCCAGTACTCACTCTTTTTTTCTTATCAGTGCAAAAGAGACTCAAAATACTCTGTTGTTTTTGTGTTAGACATCATTCGATCCAGTTAAGTGTCTATTTTTTTTGTGTATACTTACAATAAAAACAAAGTGTTGTGCTTTTTGCCAAATAAAGAAAAATAAACATTCTGAAACGTGTCCGAAAATGAACTGTAACTCAGCGAATACTCAGGCATACAGGCACACAGGCATACAGCTTGAATTCTCTTCTTTTAAAATAAGTAATTTATATAAAAAACAAATATTCTCAGTTTATGTTATCTGTATGAAAAGAGAGAGATTTCAGTCGTTCTCAGTTCAGCGCTCATTATAGCTCATTAACTGCTAATGTAAACGCCCACAGAGAGCGTGCACTATTCAAACGCAAATGATCTGAGACAATCCATGCAAACGTGTCAACGCCAACATCAGCTCGATAAAACACACCAAGTTTAATCAGACTCATGTACTTTAGGTCGTCTTGCGAGGCTGTTAGGAATAATACTATTGTAATAATAATCCTGGGAAATTTACCTCAGAAGTGCTGGTTTAGTTTAATTTCGAGGAGCAACGGATCCAGCTGAGGACTGTGAATAGTAAGTTCTTAATTCTTAAGTGCTTTGTTCTAATCGCGATATGCAATAGTGTCTGTAAACCGCAAAAAGACTGTTTAAATATGAATTGCGTGTCTGTGTGTAAATGAATGAACTGCACAGATGCGCGCTGTTGTTTACTACAGAACAGCTTGCATCTGTGCTGTTTAGCTTTTACCAAACTATATAGGCTACTGAGATGAGTAAAAATCGACTGAAATACGTTGAAATAAAATGTCTTTGTATAAGCAACGTATTAAACTGCAAATTAACATTTTTATGTTAATATATCATAAAAACTATATGTTACAGACGAAATATGAATGTTTAGACAAGATTTCTTACTGTAAAGAAGTTTTTACTGTAAAAAAGACTACCGTCACATCAAATAAGCTTTTGTTCACCAATTTCTGCTCATATGTTAAATATATAGTATGTGATGTTTTGTCAAAAATAAACTAGGTATATTGAATTATCAACTAAGATGTTATTACAGTGTTTGTTCCAATATTCAAACTAATGAATCCTTAACCCTCTGGGGTCTGAGGGGTTTTCTGTAGGGATGTCCCGATCCGATCACGTGATCAGAAATCGGGCCCGATCACGTGTTTTCCGACTCGATCGGAATCGGACGTTACCTCCCGATCAGGACTCGGATATATATGTAGGCCTATATATATTCTCATTATTTTTTAACACATCTATAGTTATGCGGTGCCACAGAGTTACGCCGGTTTCACACTGCACACGAGCAGAGCGTAAGCAGCGCAGGAGCAGTGTGTATGGTGAGCAGGAGCAGGACACGCACGTTTTGCTTTCACACTGGCAGAGTTTGTCACGCGCGGCTGAACCGCGGGTTGTGTACAGACAGAGTACTCTATAATGGATAAGTTGGCATTGCTTTATTTTCGTTTTCAAATACATTAAAGAGAAAAGACTTGTCAAGAAGCTTATTTTATTAATAATTTCATTTATATAACTTTTGGTTCATCTTTGTTTTTATTGTTCTGGCAACAAGTTTGTTTTTGGACATTTGTTTTCTTTTTAAATTGCTGTTGGACATTTGATTGACTGTTTAAAACACAATAGATATCATCAATGCACTTTTTGGATAAAACTGCGGTGTATTTTGGCCATGATCAATGCATTGTCACTTTAATTCAGCGTAAGCGGCGCAGCAAAAATAGACTCTGCGCCGAAACGATCGCGGCACTGCTGCTCTGCTCTGCTACGCACTGCCGCGCCGCCTCTGCGTGCGGTGTGAATGCTCTAATCTGTTAACATGGGCGGCGAAAAAAAATACGCTCTGCTAACGCGTGCAGTGTGAAACCAGCGTAAGAGTTAGGAGTGCAGTTCCTAAAAGCACATTACTGGCTTTGCAAACGCTGTGGCACTTTTATTTTTTATTTGTTTACATGCCTGCCGGGTATTTTAAGTTGAGGTGCTATTTGTTTATATATTATACTTTTTTTTATATTTACTGTTGCACTAAAGTCCAAAAGTGAAGAATTAATTTTATTTATTACTTGATTGTTCACAGAAGTGCTCTGTTTGTTAACAGAGTTGTTGAATGTTAAAATAAGGTGAATTAAATAAAAAATAAGGAACTGTTTTTTCGCTCTTCTTTATTATTTTTTTATGTATTATAGAAGTATCGGATCGGGACTCGGTATCGGTAGATACTCAAAATCAAATGACTCGGACTCGGACTCGAGGGCAAAAAAACCTGATCGGGACATCCCTAGTTTTCTGGGCCCTGGAGGTGTTCTGACATGCGCTGACATTTGTTCTTATTTCTGTTACTTGTGACATTTTCATGGCTAAAGTCTGATTACACTGTATTTAGCACAAACTCTGCTACAATAATATATCAGCAGCATGTATGTAAAAGTTTGTAGTTTTGAGATAATGACATTTATGCGTGGTTTGTGAAAAAAACTAAAACAATTGTCACTGAAATAAGGTCATGAAACCCATACTGATTATTTCTTCACACGACTTTTGAAAATTGTATCACGTAGCCTAGAATATTTGCTCCAAAACTATGTGAAAATCATACTGCATACTCATTCAGATAAAACAATATATCGATTTTAAATTTGTACGACATGTTTTGTGTAAGAAAGCTTTATGCGAGGAGGCGTGAACACATCATTAATATTGATGGCTTTCACACCTGAGAAAGACAAAGACCCTCCCCTAATGGCCCTATTAGGTGCTATCAGGCCCTATCATTCTGAGCAACCTTGCACAAAGAATGAGGAGATTTAAAAAAGAATTGCTTTTTGATTGTTTGGATTTATTTACAACACAACATAATCCAAAGATATACAACAAATTACAAAAAAGCACATTATTTAACACACTGATCTAAAGACACAGACTTGAACAGTCACACACCTTTGTGCCATTCCTGAAACGTACATACCTGTCATTTCCAAGGTTTTTGATTTTTCCCTTTACCATATTCATGTACAGAGACTCATTTGAATGTTGAAGTCAGCAGGACTAATCAGTGGCATCTGGTCCCTGTAAAAAAAACAACAACAACAACATCAACAACAAAAAACAGCTGTGAACATGCTGATATCAACATGCTGAGATTTTGGGAATACATTTTTGATTTTTCTGGTTAAAATTGCTTTTTAAAAATCACACACACACACACACACACACACACATATATACATATATATATATATATATATACGTATATATATATATATACGTATATATATATATATATATATATATATATAATGAACACCAGGTTTGTTGTGCCTTGTAGGCATAGGCTGCAGTGCTGCATAAAATAATAATAACAATAACCTATAGCAGGCAGCCTATCAATTGTTAAAAAGGAACACTTCAGTAACACTTAGGGTTGCCAACCGTTCCGTATAATACGGAATTGTCCCGTATTTAAGGCATCAGTGAAGCGTCCCCTATGAAAGCCATACGGAACGCAGTTTGTCCCAAATTTTCAGGCATAGGCTACGCTCTAAATTGAGAATTAACCATTTCTTTGAGACAAATCTTTGTTTGATTTGCAAACATAGGCGTTCACGGAAGGCTTTAAGACCTAGCGGAATCCTCTACCGACTGTCGCTCCCGACATCGAATTCGGCACTCGCGCTAACGGCAAATCCATTCTTTCACTGCATTTTATGCCATCTATGTATCTTCCTGACAAAATTTTTAATAAATACACCTTTTATGTTTATTGTTTTGAATAGAGGTTGATGATACAGTAATATCCGTTGGTGTAGCTAGGCCTATATATTGAAAATGGGTCAAATTCAATAATTTGAACATGGAGCCACATCATATCTATTGATATTTGTAATATGAGTTGCAGGCATGCAAACTTTGGGCAAAAAACAAAAGTAGTGCTTTTTCCCATTTTTAAAATGTCACCGTTGGCATACAGTAGCTATAATAAAACAAAGATGGCTTAAGTCAACCGATTTAGCTAAATAGACCTAACAATATCTGTGTAAAAGTAAAATAATGATGCAGTTCTAAAGTCATTTTAACCCCCCTGTAATCTGACTCAATGTGTTTGTCTGAGAACCTTTTATACATCTTTTGTACACATATTTAACTGCAGATGCTAAAATGATATGCACTGTGTGGTACAGTACAAATATTTTGAGTGTTCCTTATTCTGTCCCTTATTTTCCTATAAAGAACCACGATTGTCCCTTATTTTCCTTTCCATAAGTTAGCAACCCTAGTAACACTACACTAGAGAAAAATATATTGATTATTATGTCACTTCAAATGTTTCCATTCATTATGACGTTATGAAATGAGATTGGAGTAAAAACATGAAGCCTAATGTTTGGTGCGTTTTGCTTTTCAAACGCACAGCGCATTATTTACTGAAGCGATCGAGCCGCTCCAAACTATGAAACATTATTGTTATCATATACATATCTACGTTTGAGCAGATATCCACAAACACAGTATTTAACAGTGAACACGGGTCTAAACATTATAATATTCAGCATATATCTAGCAACAGTTCAACTGCAATGTGAAGTTTATGCAACAATAACATTAACTAATATAATTCAGAATACATTTCTTACCTTACATCTTTCTTGTCTTCAAATCGTGTTCTTCTTCTTCTGAGGTAAATCCAATGTAAGCTGACTAAGCTCACAGCGTGTCTTCCAAACTCGACGAAAAGCAGAGACTGATGAAGTTTGGTGCTTTGTTTTTGAGGTAATGAGCGCTTTCGCGTTCCTTAACGTGGAGATTTGCATGTAAATCTTTTTTGCGCGCGTGGGCGTGGTCACATTAAAAATAATGAGCAAGGGTTTGAGATACTGGACATTTTGTTGGTTTTATACAAATTACTTAAACAGAGAATATTTTTTTTCATTTTGAATCCGATCATTTAAAAGTACACACTTAAATGACAAGTATTCGCTGAGTTTTGTTTCAGTTTATAGACGTACTCAAGAAAAAAAAGTTCACCGAGACGGAGAGGCAGAAAGCATACCCTGTTTATGTTCTTTATTTTACAAAAGCACAATGTTTTGTTTTGATTGTAAGTGGACACAAAAGTAGACATCTCACAGATTCTTTTTTCATATATTTTTTTTCTGTATGACCATAAATGACGGAGTAATTTAAGTTTATTGTGCTACTATGTGAAGAAAATCCAGCAAAACGCGCTGGTGCGTTTGCCGACCCCAGAGGGTTAACTTTGAAATACGTATGATAAAATGTATACTTTTTACAAAGAAAGATTACACTTGAAATATTGTTAAAATTGTAATTGTTGTTGATTTACATGTGAAAACACATTTACATGTGATTTATATGTATTTAATAAAATAGCAAGGTAGATGTAAGCAACATCTTAATAGGTCAATATAAGCCTTCTGATTAAATTATTTATTATTGTTTTTAATTAGTGACACATTTGGGGAGAGGATATATTCCAAAACTTTCTGAAAATACAGTATGAGAATTAACTGCATAGTTACTAGAAATGTTTACCTAGGATATTATACAATTTGCATGCATACAAAATAAGTCCTCACATTCTTTACTTGTACTCTCAGTGACACACCTGAATGAACAGCTCATTATGCTGGTCATTGTCTTCTCAGGTGTGAATCAGAGCATTATTCATGATCATTCCACGCATATTGCCTTTCCAAACAAAACGTGTCTTACAAAGTTTAAATCAATGTATTGTTTTATGTGAATGATTAGGCAGGATGATTTTCAGATCATTTTGAAGCAAAAACTCTAGGCGACAACATCCATTAGTCAAAAGTCTTGTTGACACATATTTAGTTTGTGGTTTGGGGCCTTATTTCAAAAACTTTAATTTTTAGTTTTTTCAATAACCATGCATAAACATTATTCTCTCAAAAATACAAACATGTACATACATGTTGCTCACATATTATGGTAGCCCTGTTTTTGCTAAATAGAGTGTAATTAAACATTAATATGTTTATAAGCAACTGAAAAAAGCACAAATGTCAGGGCATGTCAAAACATCTCAAGGACCCCAAAAACACCTTAGATTGTAAAAAATTAATAGCCTATGTATTTAATTTAGTCAGGACTAAAAGACTATCAGTGTTATTTTACATTGATTACTTTATTCAGTTTCTGTAGTATTTCTGAATACTAGTGTTAGACCTACCCAAAAACTTTTCTCTTTATTTGTATCTTTATTATTTTGTATTAAGTTTTACTACTTTTTTCAGTTTAATTCAAAGATTATAATCAGGCTTCCTTGTGTTGTGTAAACTCTTAACAACAAAATTATGCCATTGTAAAAACGCAATGAGTGAGCAAACATTTAAGTGAGATAAATGTCATAAAAAAAAAAAAAATTCTAAAAATGCCCATTGGAAAAGGATGGAAAATGCCCTTCATTTTGATTGCACTAATAAATGCGGTTGCCTGCCAGCTGCAATTACCAATAAAACGTTGTTCCATATATTTTTTTCTATATCATCATAAATGTCATTATCGCAAATATTCTTGAAATAACATGATATAATTTTGAGGCTGTATCACCCACCCCTAAAGAAAAACACAAACTCAGTGTTAACAGATTAGAGGGATGTTCTGTTACTGTCATTTCTTTATCCTGTAAATGTAAGAAACGTCTTAAATTTTATTCAATTACATGCTGTTATTCCTTTACAGTTACTACTCTCATAAAATACTTGATTACATGTAGACTTTTAAACCTACATTTAATGTCCAACAGCAAAATATTTTTGCGCTGAATATTAATCGTCTCCCTCTCTACTGTTCCGTGTGTTTGATGCACATGTGCGCGCCATCGCTCATTCAGTTAAGTGGAAATACTTGCGTGAATTTGTAACATTTTCAGATTTAACCGTATAATGCAAGTTTAGCACTGAGGAAAATATCTCACTCATTAAATAGCTCACACATCTGTCAAAGCACCTGACAGGGCAAGCTGCGTTAAACATTACGCTTGTATGCATTAGCTTGAAGCTTAAAATAAAGAATTGTCATGTTTTGGTCAGCTTGGATTACGCACCTATCTGGCAGCAGCTCACTCTGCACACTATTCTCCACAATTTTTAGATGCATTTAGTCCATTTGACTCCACTGGCCGAAGTTTTCCGTGCATGGTCAGCAGACTCGACTAATTAATAATGACATTCGTTGTCAATGATTTTCATTATCGATTATTAACGATTTTATCGATTAGTTGTTGCAGCCCTAGTCTTGATGTAAAAACATGGCATACTCCAAGGAGTCCTGGAGGGTCTTTTTGAACAGATGGACAGAACAACAGCATGGGTCAAATCTCTTTATTAAAAGGTCACCCTCATACCTCAGTGGTTAGCCACCCCTTCACTTTGTAATACCATTACCTACAGTAGAAGTTTTTAACCAGACAGACTATTCCAGTCTTATTAACCTGTAAGTGCAGCTCATGGAGCCTTTTCATTGATAATCAGGGCTGTTTATTTCACAGCGATGAGAATCAACCACAATAAAAAAAAAAAATTATTTATGGCCCATCTGCTCTGCCTGGCTGTACACATAAAGTCCATCTTCTTCACTTTGATAAACTCCCACTCATGTATCATCATCTGATTGGCATGGAGAACTTTCTTAGGTCAGCTTTTTTACTTCAAAATGAGCTTGAAGGGTGTGTGCAGAAGCTATGCTAAGCTAATAGTGTTTCGCCCAGACTGACCTTCCTCTTTAATGCTTGAATTATCCTCTTATCACAGCTGCTTGTACACATCCTTTCAAAGCAAGAAGGTACACATAGCATTTGATTTGCAATAAGGATATTCAGATGCCAAGAGCTTATTTTTATCTCCTCTCAATGTGGTGAGATGAAGTAGCCTGATTTTCAGTGGCTTGTTTCATACCAGTCACCCCCTGTTAGAGCAGTCGCACATGCCCTGGCACAGACACTGGCAGAAGCCGTAAACCAGACAGACTGTGAGACTGGATGGCACCAGACTCACACACACAATCCCAAGAGTCACTCTCTGGATCACCAGCAAGTAGATGCCAAGTGGCAGCGAACCAAAGTAGAAAAAGCCCAACAGCCACACCAATACCCGCGGCACATGATTGCAGAACTTAGATAGTGCGTCTGGGTCCACCGCACCGCTGTTGGATGCTACGGACACTGAGTCCAAACTGTGGTCACCGTAGTAATCAGAGCTGCCATTTTGACTGGGCGAGCGCTGCTGATCCCGTTGCACCTCCATGATGGTGATGACCAGGCAGTTAGAGGAGTCATGGGATGGGCTATCATTGGAGGACAAGCTCTTTGGCGTCAGCACTACCTCCTTACTGTGGTCCGAGCTCCAGGACTTGTCGCGCACGGCCAGACGGGACATGATGTTCGAGTCATCTGGCAGCCCGGCCACTTCGTACTCACTGACCTGCGTCTCGTGACGGCAGAAAGGGCAGCTGATGGAGCTTGAGCTGTCCCCAATGTCCAGGATCTTATTGAGGCATCTGGCACACACACGGTGCAGGCAGTCCAGAATCTTGGGCTTGCGGTTGTGTGCATTGTAGCGCTGGTAGCAGATTTTGCACTCCAACTCGTCATTGGTGGTGCCATTGAGGCTGGTGTTAGTATTAATGCTGGCATTAGCAGAGCCCTCCTCTGGTCCAGCCTGAGCACAGCTCATCGTGGCCTCATGCTCTAGGAAACAAGAACAGGATGCTTTAGCACAGAGTACGACAACATGCACTTATACAGCGATATACGGTATAAGGTCATTTTTTTATTTCAAGATGAAAGTTGAGAAGGTCTCTTGACTACAGATGCCACTAAATCAAATTTCAATACATTTATTGATTCTCTTGTTAATTTTGACTTTTCATCTGAACATAATAGTGATCTGTACATTTATTAACAGTTTTTTTTGTTGTCTTTTTGTTAATGGGGGATTTGTGGACACATTAAGTCATTTAGATTTGTACAATACCAAATATTATTTATGGTTTGAGGTTAAAAGTTAAAGAATTTGGGCAGAATGTTCCCAGTGGTTCCCAATGTTGTTGCTGGTGTTCTAATCTAATGATCTAATCTATGTAATTATCACAATTATCACCAAGACAAATAAAAAATTGTATGATTCATTATAACAACTTGATTGTCAAAATGCATACAGTTTTTGATTTAGAGTTGTACATTAATGATACCTAAAAAAATAAAATAAAATGAAACCACGAAATCATATGTATTTTACATATAGTATTTTTCCTACAAGAAAAAAGTAATTTTACTCCAAATAGGTCATCTTACCTCAGTAGTGGGGCAAGATAGCCCCATTTCATGATTTTTAATTGTGTCCTGTAACACAGGGTTCGTACAGAGTTTTGAAAGTTTGGAAAATGCTTGATTTTAACCGTTATGTTTTCAAGGTTTGAAATGTGCTTGTATAAATAAAGTATGATTGCTGCTTATAGATCTTCAACTTGCCAACCAACCGTGACATCATAATCTTATACATGCTAATCTCATCTCTAAATATGTTACAGTTCAATAATAAATGCACACTATTCTTAAAGAGGGCAACTGCCCCCATCTTACCCTACTTAAAGTATCCCCAATTTTAATAGCAGTTTACCGGATGTTTAATATTATTAATTAATTCATATTAGATCTTTATTATTTTAGTTGTTAATTACATTACTGATTGCAAAAGCTGTTTATATCACCATTCATTTCTAGCTGAAATGAGCTGTCATTAAAAATGAATGACATTGACAACAGTAAACAAATTTGTGGGCTTAGTCAATGTTGGTGATTTCATACAGGAAGAGGTTCCTACAGTGTGTTATGCAATCAAGCATTAGTACATTGTTAGTGTCACTGTAATATACCAACACCCATGCTATTAAGTCTTCATAGTAAGAGTCCTACTGTGCCACATGGATGTTTTCAATGTCTCATTTAGTCTGCAACTCTCCAAAGGCCTAATTAGGCTGCTTTGTTAATCGCTGTTTGTGAAATTAATTACGAAAGAAATGTGGGATCGACGTAACGATTTTGCTTCATTGTCTTGGGGAGCCAACTGTTTTTGTTTCCCTAATGTCACCCAGCCGTTGTCATACTGAAGAAAGAGATGCCAGTTGTTAGGGGAATAAAATAGCGGCCCTTTGGGCAAAGAACATGCTCCTCCAACTACAAACCTCTCTCTATTATTAATGACAACAATGCCTGTGCATAATTGTATTTCTGAGAGGAATATGTTTTGCTTTGCTAGATAGAAAAATATTTCCAGCAGAGGCTTTCAATAGAAGCCCAATAAAGAAACAGGCTTGTAGGCTGTTTAGGGTTCAAACTGTATTAGCAGAGCCTTTTCAAATTACCAGTTAACAGAGTCATTGTTTCCAGTCCATGCTTTGTTATTTGTTACAGTATCATATAGGGGTGTAACAATATATCGTGTCACAATATATCACAATACAAAAATGCAAGAATATGTATCGTGGATAATGACAATATGTATTGTGATAAATTCACCCAAAATAAAAATTACTGTGTGAGAAAAAATTCAAGTTTACAGAGTTTTAGTGTCAGTACTACATTAAACTACTATATATAATGTTGAATATAATGTATAATGCAATGGGGGAATATTTGTGTGTCCTGAGAATGCCAAATGTCTTCTGTTAACAGTAAAAAGTGGCCTACATGATTTTAAATATATTTAGTCAATGACAGAGTGCAAGCATATTCGTCTAAAAAAAATGAGCCTATTAATTTACACCCACAATGTAATATGAAATCTAACATTTTAATCAACAGTACATTTTTTGTTTACCTTTTACCATATGTCTTGGAGTATCGCAATAATATCGTATCGTCAGTTCAGTATCGTGATGTGTATCGAATCGTGGCATGAGAGTATCGTTACACCGCTAGTATCATCATTTTTTCTGCATGTCAGTGTGATTTAAAATAAAAACCTTCACACGAATTTAACTATTATGAATATTTGCTAGAAATGAGTGTGAATGAGAAAGGCATTGATTGATGTAGTAATGGTAATGTACTGCAGTATTTGTGAATCCAATGTGTATTGGAGCATGAAAGCTTTTCTTTTTCCTCTGTTCTTTTCCCCCTCCTTCCCTTTCTTCTGGCAGTAATGCCATATGGCGTTTTAACATGCTTTTCAGAGGACAGTTGTGTTCTTATTTTACATTTCAAATCTAATCTAATAAGCTCATCTGTAGCTTAAGTGGACAAAAGCAATTTTGTCATTGTAATTGTATCTCACAAAAAGCATTGAAATGGTGGCCTAATGAATGTCATGAATATAAATTATAAATGTAACGGGCCATTTTATGCCACTCAGGAGAGCAACATGTTGATGTGTACTTGGCGCAGCAATCTTCCTGGAAAAATCTGTTAGTAGAAGGATGAGTTGGCAGAAGTTTAATCAGAATGTTGCTACAGTGTTTTTCTAAAACAAAATTGTATGTTGAAAACAACACTATTAGTGTCGGAAAACTCTCTCAACAGACACCTTAAAGGGGTCATGAACTGATAATAAAAATTTTCCTTGATATTTTTACAGTTAAGAGTTCGTTATACTATAAAAAAATTCCCTGTAAGTTTTTAAAACTCAAAACATCCTTTAACACAGAGTTTCTTTCATAATGACATCAAACATCTGAAAACACACAGGCTAATATTCAATGCATCTTTGTGCTTAAATACAACACTACTATGCAAAGTAAGCAAAAACACCATTTTGAGAATATTTCAAGAGCTCCACACCTTAAAAGAGGAAATGCGCAGAACATGCTATAAGGCTGTTAGCGGACATTGCTATGTATGATTTGGCATATTCTTCTTTCATCCTACAGGACAGTAACCCTACAGGATATTTATGAGCAGCTTTTTAGGTGAAATAATGTAATGGTTCCATTGTCTCCTAAACTAACAGTACAACTAGTTAGTTAACAGGAACATGTAGTCACAAAGAAAAAAAATTGAGTTTTAATATTGCTGAGTCGCGCTGGATATTAAAGCTTGTTTTACACAGTGAAATAGACACAAGCCAATGCACTGCGGTTTTGTCAGCACACATGTGGACACCAATTGATCGATATTTGGCATTTTTTAAATATCGGCATCGGCCGATACGTTTTTCTGATTGGCTGATGTGCTGGAAGCGGGACTTTTATTTTGACGGCGCTCCAGACTTTTATTTTGACGGGCGGCGCTGAGAACACCAGCGCCAGAAGAGAACAGCAACGGCAGCTCCTCTGATCACACAGCGCTCACTCATATTCTCCGTCTTCATTTTACGATCTCTGTCAGTCATATCTAATACTTTGTTAGACAGAACTGGTAAACAAAGAAAGTAAATGGTATGCGAAGTAAGTAAAGTAAAGCGTTTGCTTTTATATTATTTGTAACAGAAAAGGCAAACAATCAGGCTAAAATACTTTCTCATTTGCCGTCAAAATTCTGCAAATGCTCATCTACGTCATTTAAACAAATCTCTGAATAACTAATAAACATTTAATATCACGAACCTTGCAGATTTAATCGAATCCAGCTGTGATAACTTGTGAAGTGTGCATTACTGTCGGCGAGTGACGGTCGGTCCATGCGAAGTGAGTGAATGCGAACAGAAGATCAGCTTCACAGGAGACGCCATCGAAAAACTTTAAATCCTTCATTTTAAAATATGCTGATATATAACCAGTTGCCAACTGTGTCATATTCATATCTGTGATATATCCAGTTGCCAACTGTGTCATATTCATATCGTTTTCACTGTGCTGTATGTAAAATTAGTGTTACCTTGTCTTTATTTGAAAAAATATGATTACCAGCACGAAATTACCAGATTACTGAGTGTCCTGTTACAGTGTTTACCTTCTTTTTATTCACATATTCATATATTTCTAAACAATTACTTTGAGAAAAATACTGTAATAGGATTGCAGATTCAAGAAGTTGCCATCTAAAATATAAAAGCATGTTTATTTGAAAGATTTTTTGATGAATAGAGCAATATAAATATTGTTACAAATTATCTTTATGTAACAATCTAGAAGTCTTTACAGTCACGGTAGTGTATGAGAGATCACCATAAAAATTCTGTCTTTATTCACCCTCATGTTATTACAATACCTGTTGGTATTTTCCATAGAATGAAAACCAATGCTGTTCAATAGTGTTTTATCCTTTGTGCACCACATACGATCGAAAGTCATACAGGTTTGGAACGACATGAGGGTGAGTAAATGATGACCTTTAAGATAAAATAAAGCACTAATTTTGCTCACACTGTATATTGCGTAAATTCTTAGCATCTCTAGTAATCATACTCCAGGAGATGTGCAGTGTGTGATCAGCTAAGTGAATCAAAGCTCTTTATTGGATGAATGTCAGCAAGAGTCCATTACGTCACACACAGCAACATGCACAGTTCATTAAGTTGCTTTTAAGTGCAATCACTTAGACTTAAATTTAGTCGCCTCATTCATCTTGCTCTCCAGAGACCCGAGAATCCAAAATCAATTAGACAATCTTGTATATGTAAGATACAAAGGGTGAGAGCGAGGGGGGAAAGAGGGACTCTGAGTGCTTATCTGTTTTAACGATAAGGCAATGCTATTTAAAGCTGTGTTCAATCATTTATAGATGATGATTATGAATACCTAATGAATAGTGAGCTACAAAAGGAAGCTCACTGGATGCTGGGATCTGCTTTTAAGACACATGCAGATTTGTTCATATTTCATTACTCAAGGTATATAGTATATATATTAGTATTTTATATTAGTTCTTAATCTCTGCTCTTAAAGTCTGGCATTGAGTGGGTTAAACCAAAGAGGGTGATAATTCTGTCAAGCCCGAAACCAAATAAATCTGTATTTTCAGCCTTTATCATCATATTGTCAAGTTAATTTTCTCAATAAACAAGACTGAACTCATCATTTCATAACTGTGTGAGATTCAATATGTCAATATACATGTAATATCAGTATTCAATATAATATTATACTGCAAACTTGTGTACTGAATGTGATAATTTACCTAATTTGGTTGGACAGCAAATCTTATGAACAGGCAATAATGTCTATGTAACTTCTTTAATTCTTGCAGTTTCAGGGTTAGGGATTCAGAGCACGGGAAATAACAGTCTGCTGCATTTCACTCAATTATAGGAAAGTGGCTCAAATCAAGAAATACCTCAGTGACAGTAATATCTCTCATAGATCAATACAGAGTTGAATGAATGAGAGCATGCTTTAGTGCTTAGTATTGTCTGAGATAAAAAATCGTTATCACAAATTTACCTGGTCTCTGCTCATAATCATCTGTCATTTCACAGATGTTTTAACTGAATCAGGCTTAGGGTGCATATATACAGTATAGTGGTGTAACGGTTCACAAAATTCACGGTTCAGTTCGGTACGGTACGTTTTCGATACAGCAAAAAGAAAGAAATGCCAGAGAAATTCACTTGATTTAAAAAAAAAAAATTTTTTTATTAAAACTAACATCATAAAGTATGATCTTTTTTTACTTTGAACAATGATGGAGCTATACTTGACCCATCTTCTGGGGTGTCTTCTTAGTAGCATATAAAACAAAAACCGCTCCTTATAAAATGTATAAATGTATTATTGTAGTAGCCTAGTTATAAACAAAGGTTTATTTTATTTTAGTTTTATTTTAAGTTTGCAAGGCTCCAGGTAAACATTGCAGGGCAGCAATTTTATTCAAAATGTCGAAATAATTCAAAAGCAAAACGATTAAAAAATAAATATTTGAGAGTGGAAATAAAAAAAATTATAATTATTTTTTTTCCTACATCTAGAAACTTTTAGTTTTATAAATGGGGGTAATCTTTGAAGGATGAACAAAATAATGTTTTGGTCATCACATTAAAAATAACATTTAAATATATGATCATATTTGAGTTTTGAAGTGCTAGAAAATATATGTGATGTACTTGAAAGCATTTTACTATTCCTGCCAAACTTCCATGGTGACAGTTAGTGTTTAGTCTACTACATTAAATCCATCGTGAATGTTTCTGATTTGTGGACTTGATCATGGCACAATGTTTCTCCTGGTTTCCACGGCAGCGCTATTTGATCTAATAGAGATCTACGGGTAATAACGGAGAAATTTGAATGCTTCTCACTAGATCTCGCAGCGATGTAACAATGAGGTTTGAGCAGTGCTTCTTCAGTGAGGAAAAGTAGAAAATCTTCGTTGTAAGCGAGTTTAAAGAGAAAAATCAAGAATTATAAATCAAATCGATAGAGCTCAAAAAACAACAACGCATTCAGACGCAACGCATGATAATAACAGGACAAGACATTACTCACCGTGTTTGTTGAGTGTTTCTTACTCACCTGAGCTTTTATAAACTCAAAGGCGCGAGAGAAAATAGATAAATAAAAATAGCAGAGCGCACGGGTGGCGTGATAACAGGCTAGCGAATTACTAGCGTGTTGTAACGGAAGCCAGCGATATTGGGTAAGCTGTATTTAGTAGTAGTATAAACAACTAGAAATTGTAGTAAATGATGGTTCAAAACAAGGAAATACGAGGCTAATACGGAGCTTACAGCACCGAAGCAGACAAACTCACAGCAGGCAGCGAGGCAGCGCTGCACTTTGTTTGCGCGTGTGCACTTTGTTTCTGCATCTTTCGCGACTGAATATGAGGGGGAGAGGGGCAGGGCGGGCTTCCTGCAGCATAGGTCTGCGGTGTCCATATATGGTATATCCTGCCCCGTCTTGACGTCAAGTCGGGGCAGAAATTAAAATCTCGTATTTGAGTGCGCATGCACGTGGGCTGGTTTATGAACCCAGGGGTAAACAAACGCTTCACTTTTAAATATCGGCTTCCCGGACAGTGTATAATCGTTAGGCAATCATAACATACATTGATTCTCGTGGAAAAGTGAAAATTACAGGTCATGACTCCTTTAAAATATTTATTTGGTAAATGTGCTAAAAACATTAATAAAACCATTAATATACTGAAAACATACAAGGAATCAGAACCAGAATCATTCAATGTTTTTATAATTCCCATCTATACTCACAAAAATCAAAAGTAAAGTAGAATGCATTCTTCCTATATCCTGAAGGTGTACAGTTATCTTGTACTTTCCTAAATGACCTGTGATCTCTGCAGTTTTCAGTTGCATTAACTGTGTGTGTTGTATTTACTCTGTTGGTTTGTTTTTGTTCAGCATCCTATCAACCTGTTTACCTGTATCAGTCTGTCCGAGAGCAGATGCACCTGGGGTTAGGTGATTTTGTTTAGGTGTACTGTATGAAAGAAGTTTAGTATCTATCAAGCCTGAGGGTTTTAGTATTTTAAAGATTACTCACTAACACCTTTAGATTAGAGTGGTATTATCTAGACTAGAGGACTGAAACTCAATCAGATTATTCATTCAGTTTTATCTTTCTGTAATCTCCCAGCGGTACCATACATCTCATACAAACTAGATCTCCATGATCTAAAAGACAACCTTAGTGACAGTGCTGTAGGTGTAAAAGTCTTCATCCTCCTCACTCAAACAGGGCAGGCATAGTGAAAATGCCATAGATCACGTATCCAGTCTTTTTGTAAGTAACGAGTCCCTAAGGGAGGTAGATTCTGTGTGTACTGTGTGCATGTTGTTTGTAGCAGCCCTAACTCACAAGTACCGTAGTGGGACCCCTGGCTTCAAAGATGCTTTTGTAACCAGGATTTGAGGAAAAAATGCTCTGTAGGTTTGGTGTCTAAGTGGAAGCTACGTGTGAGATGGGGAATAGATTTATTTAGTTATTTGGGGGATTTTCTACTGAAAAAGAGGGTTATTTGTAGTTCACAGTCGAGCTGAAATGGATGCACACCTGAAAGAAGCCAATAACTGCATATAACGCTGACATACATATGCACAAATGTCGCTGGCTTTTAATTATACACAAATTACATATAAACCTGTTATGAACATTACTTTTGCTCACACCCCGAAGTAGACCTGATGCAAATCAACAAGGGACCTTGTATGCTTTAAAAAACACAAACCTTAGACTGAGCATACGCTCCAAAGCCTATTTTCCAGTTTTAACATCTGACATTTTACCTTGCAACATCTGTATTCAGTTGAATATCTTCTTTTATCTCTGTAGTAAATTTCACAATTCTTAAATATTATCTCAGCAAAAAAGGCACAAATACTGCATCCAAAATTACATATATTCTGAGTACACACTTTAATATGTTCTTTAATAGCATTGTTTCAGTGAAGACTTTTAACACATATGTAACCTTTCAATTGCACAAAAGGTTCTTTATAGTGGAAAGGGTTCTTCAGATTATTAAAATGAACTTCACACACACACAAAAAAAAAATTATTGTAAGAACTGTTGACCGAAAGGTTATTTGAGGCACCCAAAATGGTTATTTTATTGCATCGCATTTTTAAGAGTTTAGTTATTACATTTGACTAAACTTACTTCGTGACCATTAAAAAAGTATGTTCTATGTTAGTGGTTCTAAACTGGTTTGGCCATGGGACCCAGATTTTCCCATGGTCATTAAGCTGCGATCCAATATCTTTTTTTAGGAATTTGACTGTATTTTATATATATATATATATATATGCCATAGAATATTTATGCCAACAACTGAAGTTCAAAAACAAAATTCTAAAGATGGCTGCGCACTTATTTATCTGATGCATAAGGTACAAGGACAAGAAAAGCACCAGGCCCAGACAGTGTTCCTCTATCTTGGCCCCTATCTTCACACAGATCACTGGAGCTGTGCTAAGTTCCTTCCTGCTTCAAATGCTCCACCATCATCCCCATCCCAAATAAACCCAAAATTACTGGACTGAATGACTACAGACCTGTTGCCTTAATGTCTGGTCAAAGACTGGTGTTGGCGTACCTGAGGGACATTACTGGACCCTTGCTTGACCCCCTGCAGTTTGTTTATTTAGCAAACAGGTCTGTGGATGATGCGGTCAACATGGGGCTGCATTACATCCTGCAACATCTGGACAAACTAGGGACTGGGACTGAAATGCTTCGAATACTCATTTTCGGCAGAATAGATACACAATACCAGCTGCGCTTTCTCGCTCTCTCATGATCTCTCCGACAGCGAATTGACGCACAAACCCACCTCCCTTCACGCACTCGTTTCGTTTGCTTTGGATGAATATTGTTGGTGTAACAGGGCTTAAATTTCTGCGTGGGACTGCACAAATTACACATAATTTTACTCATTCCCACAGATGTTGTGCTTACACCCAAAGTGCACGCACATAAAGCCACCTCTCAGTAATAAATTGAGTTATTTTTGCCTAAACAGTCGAAAACGCACAAAATAATATAAAAATGCTGGTCTTTGCGAGTATTCATGTAAACACAGTCAGTTATGTTTGAATTGAACGTAAACAGTTGAGCAAGAAAATGCATGTGTAACAGTATAATGGATCAGTGTGTTAGGTCTTAAAGTGACAGCAGCCTAATATACCTGTTGCCAAATGATGAGATATTATTATGTAAGCCCGTCTATTGGTCCAATGGGGGTTTCCAATAGTACGGGGAAGGTTTCTCTGCGCGTTACTGTTTTTCCATTTACGCAACACAACAGGATTAAATGAAACACAATTCTCATATGTATTTTCTCGTTATTTCATTTGACTCCATAAATGAAAAGGTTTTAATGATATCTGTGCATCATTAAACGTGAACGAATATTTGATTATTCTTTTAAACTCTGATTATATTTTACCCGTTTTAGATCAGGAAACTATATCGCTTTGCAGTCCTTCTCTCGAGGTTGCACGATTACAATCTCGCCAGTCTGATTTATCAAAACAGAGGTAATTGGCTAAATATCTGAGATTTGCCGTATTCACACGTACAAAATAACAAGGCACATTACATAGCCCCCTTGAATGCCACCTCAGGAGCTTAATTAAATCGTTTCACTTTAGTAGAGGTCATGACACCATTAAAAGACGTTAGTCGATCAACTTACTTTTCTTAAAATGGCTTAAAATGGTTTAGTCAAGCCCATGGTATATCCACGTACACTTATCTAAAGGAACATTAAATTAGAACAGAGGTTATGGGCGCACCCGAATCCAGGTTGATCAAACAGCATTTGCTGATTCTAGATGGAAATAACTCACCCCCCTCATTCAAGTACACTTGAATCTGATACCAGATATTAGTCGTCACTAATGTCTAGCGCAGGCTTGTGGAAATATACGGAACCTATAATCTATAAGGGAAAAAACAATCTCAGAGTCAGTCAGAATAAGATCAAACGTTTCCAATTTATTGACCAGGTAATGAAGTAATAATTCAAAATCCAATTCAAAAGAATAAAATCATCAGTGAAGCATACCAATAATAATAATTAAGAAATCACGGAATTTGTAGAAATTACCTGTCAACAAAATTACACACAGCATTGTGTGGGCAGTCAACCTACAGACTCCTCGAACTTTTCTACACCTTTTCCTTATATACCCAGATAATTCAATATTCTTACCAAATGGTGGCGTCTGTCATTATAATAAGATTTTGGTTCCCTATTCAGGGATTCACACTGTGAGATCAGAATTTGTATTTCAATAGGTTCTTGTTTTACATACAGCAGTGTTTCCCCTATAAATTTTTCCAGCAGCGGTGCTGTTACGTGCAGGAGATTGTTACCAAGCCGCTCGCAGGGGGTCCGGGGGCATGCACCCCCGGAAGATATATATTTTTTTAATTACCCCTTAAACCATGACTTCTGGCAAGTTTTGTGGATAGAAATGGACATTTTGAGACATACAAATTTGACATACCATCAACAGAAGGCATGATTTATTGCAGCCACGTACCTTGAACTGGTCACAAACAGGATTAGGACAGGATTATTGTTATTTGTTTTTCTTTTGTGTTCATTTTCAGCCGTAAGGTAGAAATTGATAGTGGAAAAATTAAACTCTTTCCTCCCTCACCTGCACTACTGATCTTTTTTTCTATAACACACTTTAGCACTTAGATACATCATCATGTAACCAGTACTTTCATTTATTTTATTCTGTAGAAATTTTGAACATTAAAATCCAAATGAAACTTTTCATTAGTTTAAAAGGTGACTAGCTTGCATAGCCTATTTTACTTCACTAACCTTCAGGTACGTGCAAAGAGTTTATCAGGGGCAGGGGCTCAAATGTAAGAAAGGGGCAATATGTAAAAAAAAATATATATATATATATATATATATATATATTACGGCTGGGAATCGATAAAAATAAAAAAAACGAATTAATCGCACAATTTGCTGTGATTAATCACAATTAATCGCATTTCCCCCAAACTTGTAATCATCAGTATTTAAATGTAGAATCACTAATTAAATTAAACGACACACAAAAAAGGGAACACGGAGGGGCGGGATGGCATATTTTCCATAGTAAAAAAAAAAATGGACACAGCGACCCCATAGACTTCAACGGAGAAAAGTTCGTACCGCATTCTCCTTTCCACAAGCGCTTGCTCGCTCTCCCGTGGCGTCTGTCATTGCTATGCAACCATGAAGAGAGGCGCGCCTGAGAAAACGCGCCCACATTTGAAATATTTGCATGTGAACGTGAATGTGAAGTGAACGGCCCCTTATGGCAACGGGACATTAGCCTAATCAAAAATATTTCCATTTGCTCTTTCCTCCTTTGTCAACAAGTGGATTCAGAGCCATTACATTAGCAGCGCCACTGGTCGCCATGTTTCAGTGTTTTTGGGTGTGTAAGTGAATGTCGTGATATTACTGATCATGTGAAGATTTTGCAGCGGCGCTGAAAATCCAGCGGTGGCGCTGCACCGCTGCTTAATACATTGTAGGGGAAACACTGCACAGGAGGTATAGTCTGAATGGAGGATCTGGGGGAGGGAACACCTTTAAGAGACACATCACTTTTCTCATATTTTATAACTTCTTTTAGCTTTTCATTATGGTTGGGAGAATGAGACCATTTTACCAGGCGCACTGAGACACTTTAAATGATATCAAACATGCATAGTTACTTCTTGTACATACCTAACATTGCATAGGTTTTCAGTGTATTTCAGGTGAGGAGGAGGGGGGGATGAAGGGGAGATAGTGTGTGTGAAGTGTGAACTGCACTGTGTGCTGTGCCTCGGAAATCCCTGTTACATATGCAGGATTCAAGTGTTCATTTTCAGGAGGGCCTTTTGTTTTATCGAGGGGTCGACCACTCATACTGGCACCAGCCTTACAATTAAAAATATCTATATGGCAGTTTTTCCCCATGGTATCGATGTCAAAATTGTGGCCAGTGAAAATGCTGAGTGGCTAGTAACTTTAGAAAACCACTAGCCACAGTGGCTGGTGAGCAAAAAAGTTAATATCAAGCCCTGTTGTCAGGCTTTGTCACGGCAGTCTTATAGAGAAAGAGGACTCAGATGCAGAATGACCAAGGGATTGAATTTTATTGACAAGACAAGGCACAATAGGGATGGTTAGGAGTGAGGATGATCCAAACAGTAGGACAGGGCAGTCAATAGGAGAAAGGGAAGACAGATGAGATCCGACCCGGGCAAAGCTAGGCAGGAGAACCGAGGAGATGGAGTAGCACCAGATAATGACAACACTGGAAATCAGGCAGTAGTTTGAGGAACCAGAGGCTGGAAACTTTGAGCTGCAACTGAAGCTGTATCTGTCTTACTGCCTGGTCTAGGGAGCAGCAGCCAGGGTGGATCAGGATGGAGGACAGGAACGTTACATTTAATTTATTGCCTCATTTTAACCCTCTGGGGTCTGAGGTGTTTTGTGGCCCCTGGAGGTGTTCTGACATGCTCTGACATTTGTGCTTATTTCTGTTACTTGTGACATTTTCATGGCTAAAGTCTGATTACACTGTATTTAGCACAAACTCTGCTACAATAATATGTCAGCAGCATGTATGTAAAAGTTTGTAGTTTTGAGATAATGACATTTATGCGTGGTTTGTAAAAAAAATAATAAAAATTGTCACTGAAATAAGGTAATAAAACCCATACTGGTTATTTCTCCATAAGACTTTTGAAAATTGTATGACGTAGCCTAGAATATTTGCTCCAAAACTATGTGAAAATCATCCTGCATACTCATTCAGATAAGACAATACATTGATTTAAAATTTGCAAGACATGTTTTGTGTGAGAAAGCTTTATGCAAAGAGGCGTGGACATCATGAATATTTAATTTCTTTCACACCTGAGAAAGACAAAGACCCACCCATAATGGCCCTATTAGGTGCTAACAGGCCCTATCATTCTGAGCAAACTTGCACAAAGAATGAGGAGATTTAAGAAAGAATGGCTTTTTGATTTATTTACAACACAACATAATCCAAATATACAAAACAAATGACAAAAAAAGCACATTATTTAACACACTGAACTAAAGACAGAGACTTAACCAGTCACACACCTTTGTGCCATTCCTGAAACATAGTATATTTCTATGGTGTTTGATTTTTCACTTTACCATGATCATGTACGGAGACTTATGTGAATGTTGAAGTATGCTGAAGACTCCTCAGTGGGGCATCTGGTCCCTGAAAAAAACAAACGCTGTGAACATACTGATATCAAAAGAAACTATAGGGCTGCACGATTTGGGGAATACATTTTCGATTTTTCAGGTTAAAATTGCTTTTTAAAATGTACAGAATACACACACATACACACACACATACATATATATATATATATATTAGGGCTGGGGGAATTAACGCAATTAATAAAAAAAAAAAAAAAATTATGCAATTAACGCAGCACTTTTTTTTTTTGCCTCGTTTTAATGATTTCCTGTTGCGGCTGCTATTGAAAAGGCCGAAAATATGCCGTCCCGCCCCTCCGTGTTCGGCGATCAGGCTTCATTCTCGCGCAGCTTTCATGAGCGGGTCTTTTCCGCTCCGTGTGTGTGTGTGTGTGTGTGTGTGTGTGTGTGTGTGTGTGTCGGCGTGCTGCGCTCTCTGCTCAATGTTCCGCTCTGTGTTTGCGCTGCGCGTTCTGCTCTGTCGTTAACAGCCCAAACGCTCCAATCATGTATCGATCACACACTGGAAAAGCAAAGTCCGCTCCAATAACGTGAAATTTCTCTGTAGTAGACTTCTGTTTGCTGAGCTGGTATAGCCATGATGGGCAACAATGGTAAAATTACCTGCTCTGATCACATGCTCTGGTAATAATAACTTTGTAGGACTATATTTTATTTTGATAATAAGTAAAAAAAAAATTCTGTTAAATTGATTGTTGATTGATTATTGAAAAATAATAATGATATTTTCTGTTCCTTTTTTTCCCTGTGTTGTTTAATTTAATTAGGTGATTCTAAGTTTAAGTATTGATGATTACAAGCTTGGGGGAAATGCAATTAATTGCAATTAATTACAGCAAATTGTGCAATTAATTAGTTAATTTTTTTAATCGATTCCCAGCCCTAATATATATATATATATATATATATATATATATATATATATATATATATATATTGCAGCACAGCACATAGCTTATGCCTACAAGGCAAAACAAACCTGGTGTTCATTTTATATATATATATATATATATATATATATATATATATATATATATATATATATATATATATATATATATATATATATGTGTGTGTAAAATGAACACCAGGTTTGTTGTGCCTTGTAGGCTATGTGCTGTGCTGCATAAAATAATAATAACAATAGCCTATAAATCGTTAAAAAGGAACACTTCAGTAACACTGCACTAGAGAAAAATATATTGATTATCATATGTTACTTCAATCTCATTTCATAATGTCATAACGAAAATAAACATTTGGAGTAAAAAAAACGTAGCCTATTGTTTGGTGCATTTTGCTTTTCAAACGCGTGCAGAGAACATTTACTGAAGCGATCGAGCCGCTCATAGTTGGGGGCCTTAAGCACATTTTCGCGCAAATTCATCTAAAAGCGCCAGATTTGGCACAGATGTAGCTCAGGTCATACCGAAATGATTTAGCTAGGGCGCCGGAGCCAGCGACCCTCGGGGCCAAGATGGCGGCCAAATCCAATATGGCCGCCGCCCGAAAAGGGTTCCGGCTTTAACGTTTGAACCACATGAGTTACAAATACAAACTTGATATGTTTTTCAGCTTAATTGATCATGAGAAACACATAGGAATGTTTATATTTATGACCCAGTATATCTGGACCCCTCGATCCTCCAATTCCATTATGGCTGCTGTCCAAAAAAGCAGTTTGGGCTGTAGTATGGGGCCTTACACACCATTGTTCGTGCAAATTCATCTACAAGCACCAAATTTGGCACAGATGTAGCTGAGGGGATACTGAAATGATTTAGCCAGGGCGCCCGAGCCAATGGTCCCTGAGACCAAGATGGCGGCCAAATCCAATATGGCCGCCGCCTGAAAGGGTTTCGGCTATAGCTTTTGAGCCAGATGAGATACAAATACAAACTTGATGTCTATTTTACCTTCTTTGACCATGGGAAACCCATAGGAATACTTGCATTTATAATTGGGTATATCAGGACCCCCCAAATTCCCTAAATTCAATATGGCCGCTGTCCGAAAAACGGTTTTGACTACAAATTTTGAACCAAATGCGCTACAAATGAGGATGTGGTGTCTATGTTATGTTTATTGACCACAGGAAGTCCATTGGCATATTTATATTTATGCTTGTGTAAGTCTGGAACCTGTATTCTTTTCAAGACTGTGGTTGAAAATCCTTTTTTTTTTTACCACAACTTTGAAGGTATTCTCAATGTTGATTAATTTCCTTATAGAAGTGAAATGGTTTTCAGTTTACCACAGGTGAATACATTTCAAAGTGTAATCATATAAGAAAAAATAAGACACAATTGATATTGCAAGGCAATATTTATATTATGTCAAATTGTTAAAATAATAATATAGTCAATTTTTCCAAAACTCTTAAAGGTTTGCTTAGCATAACAAAAAAACAGCAATAACATAAAAAACAACAGTGAATTCTCATGGTCTCTCACATGAATTATCATTATCACTCACAATCACCGGATCTCTCATTGTCTTCACCATCATTGTTTGTACAAGCACCCTCACATGCACATATAGAAGTGCAACGAACTCCGGCTTTACAGCACTTACAGTGCCATCTACATGCTGTCTTGCAGCCACAGTGGAGGAGAATGGTGCAGGCTTTACTGGCGTCTCTGAGATTAGTCCAGTAAGGTTCCCAAGTCTTGCTCGTAGAGTCCCGAAACCATCCCCATGCATTAAACTCTGGGATATCTTGCTGGACAGCGGTTGCCTGATTCCAGTAGAAGCTGGCCTGCAGAAGTGCTCTTTTGATGTGCTGAATCAATGCAGCTTGGGTGGGTGGCAGGTTCTCGAGAGACTTGGTACCATTCGAGAAAAGGTGATGTCTAGCTTCATCTACACGGCTGGAACCACAGCTCTTGCTGTACATGATGAGCTCATGTGACAGATTCATAGCTCATGGTCCAAATGGTCCGGCCAACTACTGAAAAAACATTCCATGACTACGTTAACACCAATATTGCTGGGTTTGTGAGGTCACACATGAGCTATGAATCTGTCACGTGATTGGATATTGTGTTTGATACATATCCAGAGGAGAACCTCAAAACACAAACTCACCAACGCAGAGGAACCAGATCAAGAACTAAAGTAGATGGGAGAACTCCAATTCCAAAACGTAACTGGATATATCTATTATATATATACTGGATATATTGTTATATATCTAACTATTTGGATATATCAGTGAAGAGATAACCAAGCATGGCATGTCAGGTAAACTCCTCATTTCCACCAAGAAAGATGCTCTACTCTCCAACAGACCAGGGTATGACATGTCTGCCCTTCAGCCTTGTAATCATCCAGAAGCAGATACAAGAATAATCCTGCATCTTGCACATGCTGGGGCCAATGGCCATAAAAAGGCATTTGTCCGGACTGTCGACAGCGATGTTGTCATCCTTGCCATCCGCTTCTTCAACACACTCGGCCTCACAGAGCTCTGGATCGGCTTTGCAGGTGGAAAAAACTATAGGGACATTCCTGCTCATGAAATCAGCAAGGATCTTGGTCCCCAGAAGTCACTAGCCTTACCACTCTTCCACGCTTTAACAGGCTGTGACACAACCTCAGCCTTCCTGTGCCATGGGAAAAAGAGTGCATGGGCAGCTTGGGAGGCAACACCAGATCTCACAGAATCTCTGGTTACCCTCACCTTGGAGCCTGAACAGATCAACAATGACGTCCATGTCCAAAGACTGGAGCGTATGGTCGTCATCATGTACAGCAAGAGCTGTGGTGCCAGCCGTGTAGATGAAGCTAGACATCACCTTTTCTCGAATGGTACCAAGTCTCTCGAGAACCTGCCACCCACCCAAGCTGCATTGATTCAGCACATCAAAAGAGCACTTCTGCAGGCCAGCTTCTACTGGAATCAGGCAACCGCTGTCCAGCAAGATATCCCAGAGTTTAATGCATGGGGATGGTTTCGGGACTCTACGAGCAAGACTTGGGAACCTTACTGGACTAATCTCAGAGACGCCAGTAAAGCCTGCACCATTCTCCTCCACTGTGGCTGCAAGACAGCATGTAGATGGCACTGTAAGTGCTGTAAAGCCGGAGTTCGTTGCACTTCTATATGTGCATGTGAGGGTGCTTGTACAAACAATGATGGTGAAGACAATGAGAGATCCGGTGATTGTGAGTGATAATGATAATTCATGTGAGAGACCATGAGAATTCACTGTTGTTTTTTATGTTATTGCTGTTTTTTTTGTTATGCTAAGCAAACCTTTAAGAGTTTTGGAAAAATTGACTATATTATTATTTTAACAATTTGACATAATATAAATATTGCCTTGCAATATCAATTGTGTCTTATTTTTTCTTATATGATTACACTTTGAAATGTATTCACCTGTGGTAAACTGAAAACCATTTCACTTCTATAAGGAAATTAATCAACATTGAGAATACCTTCAAAGTTGTGGTAAAAAAAAAAAGGATTTTCAACCACAGTCTTGAAAAGAATACAGGTTCCAGACTTACACAAGCATAAATATAAATATGCCAATGGACTTCCTGTGGTCAATAAACATAACATAGACACCACATCCTCATTTGTAGCGCATTTGGTTCAAAATTTGTAGTCAAAACCGTTTTTTGGACAGCAGCCATATTGAATTTAGGGAATTTGGGGGGTCCTGATATACCCAATCATAAATGTAAGTATTCCTATGGGTTTCCCATGGTCAAAGAAGGTAAAATAGACATCAAGTTTGTATTTGTATCTCATCTGGCTCAAAAGCTATAGCCGAAACCCTTTCAGGCGGCGGCCATATTGGATTTGGCCGCCATCTTGGTCTCAGGGACCATTGGCTCGGGCGCCCTGGCTAAATCATTTCAGTATCCCCTCAGCTACATCTGTGCCAAATTTGGTGCTTGTAGATGAATTTGCGCGAACAATGGTGTGTAAGGCTCCATACTACAGCCCAAACTGCTTTTTTGGACAGCGGCCATATTGGAATTGGAGGATCGAGGGGTCCAGATATACTGGGTCATAAATATAAACATTCCTATGTGTTTCTCATGATCAATTAAGCTGAAAAACATATCAAGTTTGTATTTGTAACTCATGTGGTTCAAAAGTTAAAGCCGGGACCCTTTTCGGGCGGCGGCCATATTGGATTTGGCCGCCATCTTGGCCCCGAGGGTCGCTGGCTCCGGCGCCCTAGCTAAATCATTTCGGTATGACCTGAGCTACATCTGTGCCAAATTTGGCGCTTTTAGATGAATTTGCGCGAAATTACCTATTTATGTGCTTAAGGCCCCCAACTATCAATCCACAAACATATTATTCATAATATGAAACATAATATTCACCATAGTATACACTCATACTACCCTACTTTTATCATGCTGTGTTTTATTATAGAATATAAAAACATCCTCGTGTCGAACATGTATACATTTAGCACTGAAAGGTTTCCTACCAGTCTAGTTCACATTTCAACATGTTTCTGTCTATATATAGATACATATACATGTACGATATTTGGCTTAGTTCATGTTTTTACTCCAATCTCATTTCATAACATACATTTTAATCTGGCACCACCAGTTTAACATGTCTTACCTTAAAAATCGTCTCATCTTCAAATCGCGTTCTTCTAATTCTTCTGAGGTAAATCCAAGTGAAACAGCACAGCACAGCACAAACACAGTCTTCCAAACTCGAAAAGCAGAGGAGTAAGTTACCGAAGTCTCTGATTCTTTGTTTTGAGGTAATGAGGGCGTTTACAGGTCTGCGTTCGTCCGTGTGGATCATTTGCATGTCAATCGCTCGTGCGCGCGTGGGCGTGGTCACATTAGAGTTAATTAGGACGCGTTTGAGAAACTGTACATGCCGCTGCTTTCATACTGATTACTGATTACTGCTGTGGAAGCTTCTTTCACCAAGACAAATTTCTCAATGTGTAAATATACTTGGAAGTTAAGCTCATTCTGATTCTGACTCTAATGTATGTGTCAATATACACACACTAGGTAGGGCTGCTCGATTATGGAAAAAATCATAATCACGATTATTTGGGTCAGTATTGAAATCACGATTATGTAACACGATTATTTCACATGACTTTGGGTCCGTGTTAGTGTTGTTTTTGGCGGCCTGTTTTACTTTTAGTTTTAGTCTAGTCTTTGTGTCAAGCTGTCGTTTTAGTTTTTATTAGTTTTAGTCACGTTCATACTCTTTTTAGTCTAGTCTAGTTTTAGTCGACGAAAACTGATGACATTTTAGTCTAGTTTTAGTCGACGAAAACTGATGACATTTTAGTCTAGTTTTAGTCGACGAAAACTGATGACATTTTAGTCTAGTTTTAGTCAATGAAAATTGTATTTTATTTAGTAATGCAATTCTATTTAACCCAGTCAATATAGTATTTCAAACAAGGTTATCTTATTATATTTAGGGCTGTGTCGGTGGCAGTTTGTTGGTAATGGACCAACTACCAGCGGGGGTTGTTTAAAAAAATAAAAAATAAAAACTCGTTTTATATTTCCACACAAAGACGCGTGATATAGCCTACCACAATGCGCTTTGAGAGGGATGTGGGACACGAGCAGGAAAGAGTCCATCGATCTCTTTTCTGATATCTTCATGTTTTCAACTTGATGTAAAATGGTCTGAAGAGCGAATTTTATCCTCCACAAGGGCGAGATATTTAAGCTATGTTTGAGATTGCGCTGCCAGAGAAAGTGAAACAAAAAATCACCCGCGCGTGTGAAACGCGCTTTACAACTAAACTTGACGCGCCTTACCATGTCTATAACAAGCACAAACTGTAGAATTTGACATGCAAGTACAAATGTAGGCTATCTGTCCTACAGCATTTTCTACTTTACCACAGTAAAGAATACGAATATAATAGGCCTTATTAAAGCGAACCAATGAAGAAACGTTTATAATCCCCTTAGAAAATGGGTGAGACGTGAGTGAAGATTTGGGAAAAGAAAGAGATTCCATGCAGGGATGAGTCACGTTTTTTGAATATTCGATTAGTTTATTTAATTATAGAATATCGAATAGGTTGTGCGATTATTCTTTAAAATAAACTCCATGTTTTCTGTGCTGATGCGATGGCGACGCGTTCATGTAACCAGAGGGTGACGATTATGAATGTCAAATATATCAATGAGACATTTTAATGGAATAACTAATGGAATAATATTGTTAAATTTGCTGATAATCGGGTGACCAGATCGCAAACCAGAATTTAAAGCCGACAAAGCTATGGGTTCACGCCATAGACAGTAGCTATATAAACGGGTTCACGCACAACTCTCTCATTCGTCGTGACGTTATAACATTTCGTCTCGTCTCGTTTTGGTCAACGAAAATGAAGAGACATTTTAGCATAGTTTTTATTTTGTTAAACCACATTTAGTCTCGTTTTTATTCGTCAACGATATTGCATTATACATTTATTTTAGTCATCGTCACATGACCAGCATTTACGTTGCGTCTCGTCTCGTTTTCGTCAGGTGATAAAGGTTCGTTGACGACAATATTTCGTCATAATTTTCGTTGACGAAAGCAACACTAGTCCGTGTTGCATTTTATTAAAAAGACACCTTTCAACAATTCTTAAAAAAATCGAAATTTTTACATTGTACTTTTTGAACTATTAAAATAATATAACAGATAATACTTAAATTAGTATTTTAATCATTCCCGCAGGTCTACCACTTATAATGCGGAAAATTCCCCCACAAACATTGATTCACTTTAGCATGTAGATTGTATGAGTAGCCTAAATTAATCCACACAGATTATAAAATCAAATCAATCATTTTAAAACTTTCTCCAAGACGCAATTTCACAAACCGCGTGAGTGTTCAGCGGTGCTGCGTCTTCTCTCTCTCTGTCTCTCAAAATGGGTTGGACAAGGCAAGCGTCGAAACTACACTTTCGCGTTTAGGTGTCGGGACATGACGGAATTGTCACTTGCACAATCGGGCCAGCATTCCATCGTCACTAAAGTTTATCATTTTCACTTCTTTTTAAGTCTTATCAGTTTAAACATTCAAGCTGAGAGAGTTTATGGCTTCGGGAGGGGTGGATGTGTGCGTGCGTGTGTGCGTGTCATTCAGAACACAAGACAAAATTAGAGCGTTCTTTCAAAACAGAACATGGCAAAATAATAGTTTTTACTCGATTGTACTATTTTGGTGATCGTTGGGAGCCGAAATCGAAATTCAATTAATTGCACAGCCCTAACACTAGGTCTGTAACGATATGCGATATGAAACTGAAATCGCGACACTCAGATGATCCACAAACCTGTGTCGTGGTGTGAGAAGGCAGAATCGCGACACGCCCCTTCCAACTCCCAGAGTTATCCTTCCCGTCCAGATCCAATGCTACCACATCTTTAAATAACTATTAGCATTATTTGAAGTTAACATTATAAAATACGTAGACCTACACCACAAAACTAGTTGAGGATAAATTCTTTAAAATTGGGCAATTCCAGCGTTATGGACGTGACATTTGCATTCAAAACTTGAAATATAAATTCTCAGAAAATGCATTATGATTTAATACCAATATATTGAAACGTCTGTTTATATATCCATACTCCCTTAATAAAGGAGTCCAGACATTAGAAAAATATCAATCTACACATGCGTTTTATTTTTAATATGAGGGAAATACACATGCAGGGGCGTGTGGGACGTGACACAAAAAATCTTTAACTTTTAGGTGGCAAAATATTTTTTTGTAATTCTGTGAATTAAAATTGTGAAACTGTGAATTCTGCAAACCAAAAGTAATACTACCCATCGGATGAAGAAGGGTTGGCTCTCCACTGGACATAAAATATTCAGTTTATTAAATTTTTCGTGTTCGCGGACGTGACAGTTCTCCGTTAGGGATGTGACCGCTCTGAAAGCGGCACTAAAAGACTGCTTTAAAACTTTCACAGAGACCTCAAACAAAAAGCACAAAGCCTTTCTATAAAGTGAATTTCGTTTTGTATTAATTGTATCTTAATTTTAATCAATGTTTCATCAACCAATTGCCTGGATTTAATAAATAAGAACTAAATATAGCAGACAATAGATAATCACGACACGGAGGCGCCGGTGCGTGAACTGGAGCTCGTCTCATAAATGAATCGAAACTCAGCATATAAGGTAGCCTACTTGCCTCACAGACCTGAGAAATATATCTATAGAAAGCTTGAAATGTCTACTTTTAAACAGAACAATTCAAAACAAAAGAAAACAGACTGCTCTCTGCTTATGTAATCCATATGAAATGTGCATATCTCTCTGGCGCGTTCACTAGGCAAGGGAAGGCAAGTTCATTTATATAGCACATTTCATACACTATGGCAATTAAAAGTGCTTTACATAGAGAGAAATAAAAATAATCACAAAATAAAAGCAAGGAAAATTCAAACAGTTATTCAAAAGCTTTACATAGAAAGGAATTATAATAATCACACTAGAGAAATTCATAGAGAAATTCATAGAATTCTATAGAAAATAGACACAAAATAAAGTAGGGGAAATTAAAACAGTTATAAAAGGAATTAAAAGAGATAAATTATACAGTTATAAAATGAATTGGAGTAAAATGAATTAAAATAGTAAATAAACTTCTCATCTGGCAAAACACCGGTGTATCTTATTTTGACTCTGAGATTTCCCCATGACGGTCAGTATTCTTCTGTGGATTTTCATATACCGTGGATTAGGCTTGGGTATCGAGTATCGAGTATCGATTGGAACCGGGACTAGCTTTGCGATTTTCCCGGAATCGTTCAAAAGTTTAAATTTCGATTCCTAGTTTCGATTCACAGTCCGCCGACCGGAAGAAGAAACCGCTGTCTAAGTCATTTCTAGCCCTATTCTGAACTGAAGTAACTACATAATCGATTTCAAACTGCCAAATGTTAACTCTGACACTTTAGTTAAACATTTGTAACGTACACACGGCATGGTAAATGCGTGTACTAGCACAGGTGTAAGCGTATATTGATTGTTATGCTAAACTGCGAACCGACACATTTTATGAGACGCTGTGTGAGTTGCCTTATTAACTCACACAGCGTCTCATAAAATGTATTCAGAGCAAACAACCCTGACGTTAAACCTTAAAAACGTACATATGATGTTTTCTTATTCTTCGGTATCTTGCAAGTTGCAACCATATTCTCTCGTCCTCTGCTCGTCCGTTTGAAAACTGCACGCGATGCCGGCGAACGTAAAAAAGAAAACACATTTACGAGCTGCCAACTCTCACGCATTTACCGTGAGACACACGCAATTGACACTTCTCACACCACACATCCATTTTCTCACGCACAATAAAATCGTGAAGCAAAGAGGACACGGAGACCGACAGACTAGACAGAGCAGTTACTTTATGATATGCAAAAAAATCTCAGCTCTCAGATTCTGTCAATTTGATTACGAAATTCAAACAATAAATACCGTTTTGGCGCTTGTAAATGTGACGCGACAGATCCCTAGCGCACGTGAACCGATCATCTCGACTAGCAGCTAATGGTACAAAAAACACGAACACTGTTGAAAGATACAGTAGACTACAACTTACCTAACTGTATATTCCTCATATATAATATCGATCAATCAGTGTTTTTTATCAGCGTGAAGAGGTCAATAACATAGCTGGAGAACAATTATATTTACCTCAGGAAAGCCATTTAATGAACATATAGGCTGTAGCACATAGTTGCTAAATATGTGTACTATATTACATATTTATTATATTTGAACTTATATCATTAAATAAAGTTGTTATTATAATAAAAAAAAACGCATTATATTTAATTTGAGTTATTTTTAACCTTAAATAATACTGCCAGCTGATAGGGCTCTCTGTATGTTTACAGCATTAGGTGAGTTGTTTTTTTCTTGAGAAAAATTAAAGCCTATCTTGAGTACCTAATATTTATCCAAATGAGTCAATATTAAATCAAATCACAATAACGGAATTGAAATGAAATAATTAAAAAGCGTAGCTTACCAGAAATTGTACCATGTAAACATTGTAACATGTTGTCACTAAACCTAATAAAATTCAGTTTAGTTACTAAAATGTTAGTGACAATCACATACAATACAATACACTTATTGTGATGCAAATTATTTTATATTTCAATTGATGGAGAAGGTCAGACTATTTCCTTCAGAAAGACCGTTGGTTAGCTAGCTCATTTAAAATGTCAAAAAAGTTGTTTAAAGTAGATTTGATATTTATATTGTAGTTGAAAACAGCCCTGTGAGAAATTCATAGTAAATTTCATAAAAAGTAAAAAGTTAATATAATTAAAATTGATCTAAACTTTTTTGACCCTGCCAAAGAATCGGAATCGAGAATCGTTAGGAACCGGAATCGAAACAAGGAATCGGAATCGGAATCGGAATTGTTCAAATTCAAACGATACCCAACCCTACCGTGGATTATCTGAGCCCACCAGATTAGTAATCTGTACCAATCCAGACCAGTAATCTGTACTAGTCACCACAGTGTTCCCTTGACCGTTATGAGTCAATCCCTCTCAAACTCCACCACAGAAAGGTGAGCACTTGCTCACAAATTTGGTCATCAGGACCAACGGGGTTTCCCCCACTATTACAATACTCTTCACAAAACACCGGTTATCAATCAGTGCCATTTGAGTTCAGTTTAGAATCAAAAGGAGAATGCAGAGGTAAAATACAGTGTAATCAGTCGGACGCACAGTGGCACAGTTTTCATTCATTTTAATGCACAGCTAGACAGATGTGTTTTGAGTCTGGATGTGAATGTGACTACTGTAGGGGCACATCTGATCTCTTCTGGAAGCTGGTTCCAGCTGCGGCTGGCATAGTATCTAAAAGCAGACTCAACATGCTTAGAGTGAACCCTTGGTATTTTTAGTTGATGTGATCCTAATGATCTGACTGATCTGTTGGGTTTATATTCAGTGAGCATATATGCAATGTATTGAGTTCATAAGCCATTGAATGACTTATATACCAGTAATAATACTTTAAAATCAATCCTAAATGTAACTGGGAGCCAGTGTAAAGACCTGAGGATTGGTGTGATATGTTCATATTTTCTGGTTCTGCTCAGAATCCTGGCGGCAGCGTTCTGTATGAGCTGCAACTGTCTTATGCTCTTTTTGGGAAGGCCAGTGAAGAATCCATTACAATAATCAACCCTTCTGGTGATGAAAGCATGAACAAGTTTCTCTATGTCTTGTCTGGAAACAAAGCATCTAATTCTTGCAATATTTTTGAGATGATAGTATGCTGATTTAGTTATTGTTTTGACATGACTACTGAAGCTAATGTCTGACTCCAGAATCACACCAAGATTCCTGACTTAATTTTTAGTTGTTAGACCCTTGTTAGTTGTTAGTTACCTTGACGCTATGTGTTCACCTTGAGAACTTCATCTTTGTTTCCAAACGCAATGACTTCAGTTTTGTCTTTGTTTAGCTGAAGAAAGTTTTGGCTCATCCAACTGTTCACTTCATCAATGCATTGGCACAGGGAGTCAATGGGGATGTAATTGTTAGGCGATAGGGCTAAGTAGAGCTGTGTGTCATCTGCATAGCTGTTGTAAGCAATTTGGTTCTTTTTCATTATTTAGCTCAGTGGGAGCATATATAGGTTGAACAGAGTTGGCGCAAGAATTGAGCCTTGAGGGACTCCGCATGTCATGGATGTCCACTCAGACTTATGGTATAATAAGTCACATAATAACGTCTCCCTTTTAAGTATGACCTGAACCATTTTAGGACTATCAGACTACTTTCTCAGGTTGTGGTCTGATCTGTCTGACCCCAGCGCAGCTCAAGGATGTGCTGATCACCTTTCTGATATTATTGAGTTTGTCAGAGAAGAAGGAAGCAAACTCACTGCATTTACTGTCTGAGAGCAATTCATTGGGAATCTGGCTTGGGGGGGTTGTCAGTCTCTCTACAGTAGCAAAAAGAGTGCGTGTTGTTTAAGTTGGTGTTTATAATATTAGAGAAGAAAGTCTGTCTAGCTTTGTCTAGTTCCATATTGAAAGCATGGATGCTTTCTGTGTAGATGTTATAATGGACTACAAGTTTTGTCTTCCGCCACATGTGCTCTGCTTTTCTGCATTGTCTTTTCATATTTTGCACTGCTGTTGAGTTTCTCCAAAGTGCTTTTTGTCTGCCACTCTTCTTTCCTGACTTTCACAGGAGCAATATCATCAATTACACTTTTAACTTTTACGATAAAAGAATCAAGGAGAAAATCAACAGAGTCAGCAGATATGTTTGGTGTTAAGAGATATAGCCTTCATAAATAGTACACAAGTGTTCTCATTTAAGTATCTCTTCTTGACAGACACAGATCTAGCTTCAATGGCAGGAGAGATCAATATATCAAAGAAAATACAGAAATGATCAGACAGTGCTACACCCTTAACCCTTTAAAACCGGATGTGTCGTCGACGACACAGCCAACCACGCTGTATTCATGTCACTGTAACTCTTCAACCGTTTGCACTATCAGAATAATTCAAGTTGTTCCTGAAAGTAGACAACATGCGCTTTTCGCCAATATACGGCTTATTACGGTAATGTCATGCTTTCCGTCTGCAAATGACAGCAGCGCGGGATGGAAGGATTTGAACAGAGAGATACGACGTGCGGCAGGTTAGAGTGTTTTGGATTGCATAAAATAATAAAAGAAACAAACAAATACATGGCAAAAGAAGTGTTAGACAGCAGAAGAGGGGATTGGGATGATTTTTAATGAAATTTGGGAGGCGGATGGCCGTTACTCTTTCACGTATCAAAGCATGTAGTATGCATGTGTATGTAGAGCTTAAATCGGGCCCAAAAAATCAAGCCCGACCCAACCCGAGCCCGAGCACGTTGTGTCCGAGCCCGGCCCGACCCGACACGTTTACTGTAATTATGAGCCCGAGCCCGGCCCGACCCGACACGTTTACTGTAATTATGAGCCCGAGCCCGATTTAAACCCGACCATTTTTAATATGTGGGCCGTTATAACCAGGGGCGGCGCCAGAATTTTTTTAAGCAGGTGCTGCTGTGCTCATTTAGGCTACAGGGGGGGAGCTGCGCAGTTATATATATTATATAAATACTATTAATAAATGTGCAAAAATTGGCCACTCAATATTCAATATTCAATTATTTTAATTATCACAATTAAAGTTTTAATTTTATTAAATTGAACAATCACAACATTCAGCATTCAATCAAATATTCTTAAAGATTTATTATTATTAATAATGTTACTTCAACATATTGTTATTTCAACATAATATGTGTGAGCAACAAGCAAGATGTGCATTTGTAAATTCGGTGACAGCGTGTGTTACGAGTTTCAAATGGTGTGACCGCGGCGCTGGCGACTTCATGTCATGATTATAATGTCTGCTATATTGCTTTTTATGTATTAAATCCAGGCAATTGGTTGATGAAAAATGTATTAAAATTAAGATACAATTTATACTAAACGAAATTCACTTTAAAGAAAAGCTTTCTTCAAAACAAAACTTAACAAACTTGAAACTATGTGCTTATTTAATGGCTAAAACACGTAGGCTACTACAGACTCTCTTTTTGTACAAATTGCAGCACATTCATTTAAAGGTGCTGTAAGCGATGCCACGCGTTTTTTAGGCCAAAACATTTTTTGTCACATACAGCAAACATCTCCTCACTATCCGCTAGCTGCCTGTCCCCTGAACACACTGTAAAAAAACGCGGTCTCTGTAGACACTACAGGCTCCACAAACGGCAACAAAAACAAACTGGGCTCACCCGCACCACAAAACACAACAAACAGTGCTCCAGCCAATCACCGACAAGAAGTATTTGAGGGTGGGGTTTGGGGGGTTAGTGTGCGTGCACATGAAGTGGGTGTGTGGAGGAGAGAGAAGCATGAAGAGGGAAGTTTGAATTATGGCCGAAACACGACCAAAGAGGTGTCCGATGAACAAATTGCAAAGAAGAGGGACAAGGATAAGGGACGAGGATAAGGAACGCGCGAAATACCGAATTTACATCGGAAAAAACTTTTAAAGGTGGCGAGAACTCCGCCGGCAGAAGGGCTTCCAATCCACATTCAGTTGCTCTGTTTTTGCAGAACAGGTAAATCCATCTTTCTTTCTAAACTGACGTTCATGTTCGCCAAACCAACACAAGGATGTAACGTTAATTAGCTAGAACTATGCAGTCAGCGTTAACTTTGGTGAATACAACATATAACGTTATGTTTCTAGCAGCTAGCGATCAATCTCTATTGTAAATGATCAAGCAAATTCACAGTAGGGCAACAATTTGTGTGAATGATTGTTTTCATCCACTGTTTGTTATGAATTTGAATGTTCATTTATAGGCTGTTGACAACTTTGACAAAATTTGTTTACGACGCCGCCGTTGTTTATTCTCACTGGGAAACGCGAAGCTACGTTATCTTGCTATTATTGCGTCCTTGTATGGGAGCTATAGTTATAGCTTCACGTGGCGAAACGATTTTAAAATAATGTTTCTCTTTTTCTGCATTCTGTTCTGCATTATATAAAACCCTTTATCAAACTTAGCGACATTACACATTGAATGAAGTATCAGTAAAACTTAACTTTGTTTGTAGTGACTACTACGGATAATATTGGAAGGGAGGGGAGGAGGGAGGGTCTAGCTAGCCTCCGTTTTGTTTGACAACAATTTGAATGTCAACAAGAAGTTACGACTCCCGGCATCGCTTACAGCACCTTTATTTCTGAATTTTGCACATGTAAGTTGAAAGGCATTTGTTTGTGCATAGTAAAACATATCTGTAACATTTATCAAGTTCATAATTGTGCGTGCAATTATCTTAATGAATAGACCTAATGCGACAAGGAAGAAGCATGCAAACTGCGTTGTTTGTTTATTCAGAAATAGTTGAATGGATCGGAAAAGTAACAAAAGCGGATATTGAGGCCTGAGGCTGACTACTATAATAATTTCTGTCATGGCAAGACTGCTTGTCTGTTCATCGTCGAAGTCCCCGTTTTTTTTTGTTTGTTTTTTTGCTGTCATAGGCGAGCAGCGTGCGCATTTAATGCACGAGACAAAGCCAACACATTATGTTGTCACTCCCCACGACTAGTTTAAAATGTGTCCATACCTCCGATTTTCCTCCAAACTTGCTCAAAGTTAATTCTCCTGTTTTAATTTTTTTCTTTGCTTCTTCAAGATCCATGTCGCACTTAGAATAGCAACAGAATAGCCTACAGCACGCACAGCAGGTGTGATGCGTCACGCGTGCGAGACTGCGAGTGGACGAGACGCTGCGCATGACACGTGACGTGCTTTATCAAGGTCGGGTCGAGCTCGGGCTCGGGCAGAGAATTAAAGCTCTATGTGTATGTGTGCGTGCCTATGAATGCGGGCATTTGTATGTGTGCGTGTATGAAAAAAAAGTGTCCTAAATGAAAACTGTGCAACCCAATGTCACAAAAAAGACTTGTATATATGTATTATAGTTAATTTTTCAACTTTAAAGTGTTAGTTTCTAGTTTCTTTTTTTTTCTAAATAAAAATCAGTACATTTATTCTCATTTATTTTTATTTTTGTCTATTTAAATTCTATTTACAAACTCACCACACACAATAATGGTCAATAACTGTAATTTGTTGAAAGCTTAACTTTTTCTGAAAAAGATAACACCTTGCACATGAAGATAGCACATTGTTTTAGAATTTTACAGTCAAAAAATCGAATTATGTGAAAAACACCTATTTTAGCTTCAGGTTCTAAAGAGTTAATAACAATCAATGAAATGTTTAGACCCTTACTGATAAGTAAATCTAGAGTGTGTCCACGATTGTGTGTGAGTCCACGTACATGCTGAGTCAGATCAAATGTTTTTAAAACAGTTTTGATTTCTTTTGCCATATTGTTTTCTGCATTATCTATGTGGATGTTAAAATCTCCAGCAATAGCAAAACAGTCAAACTCTGAGGTAGGGATGTCCCGATCAGGTTTTTTTGCCCTCGAGTCCGAGTCCGAGTCATTTGATTTTGAGTATCTACCGATACCGAGTCCCGATCCGATACTTCTATAATACATAAAAAAATAATAAAGAAGAGCGAAAAAACAGATCCAGGATGTTCCTTATTTTTTATTTAATTCACCTTATTTTAACATTCAACAACTCTGTTAACAAACAGAGCACTTCTGTGAACAATCAAGTAATAAATTACATAAATTCTTCACTTTGGGACTTTAGTGCAACAGTAAATATAAAAAAAAGTCTAATATATAAACAAATAGCACCTCAACTTAAAATACCCGGCAGGCATGTAAACAAATAAAAAATAAAAGTGCCACAGCGTTTGCAAAGCCAGTAATGTGCTTTTAGGAACTGCACTCCTAACTCTTACGCTGGTTTCACACTGCACGCGTTAGCAGAGCGTATTTTTTTTCGCCGCCCATGTTAACAGATTAGATTAGAGCATTCACACCGCACGCATTCAAATGTTTGGGGTCAGTAAGAATTTTTTTTTTTGGGGGGGGGGGGGGGGGGGGGGGGTGATAGAATAAATCAATACTTTTATTCAGCAAGGATGCATTAAATTTATCAAAAGTGACAGAAAAGACATGTATAATGTTAAAAAAAATTTTTTTTAATAAATTCAATAGAACTTTCTATTCATCAAAAAAATTGTACACTGTTTTCAACATTGATGATAATAATAATGAATGTTTTTTGAGCATCATATCAGCATATTAGAATGATTTCTGAAGGATCATGTGACACTGAAGACTGGAGAAATGATGCTGAAAATTCAGCTTTGTATCACAGGAATAAATTAGATTTCAAACTATATTCACATAGCAAACAGTTATTTTAAATTGTTATAATATTTAACAATATTACAGTTTTTTTAATCAAATAAATGCAGCCTTGGTGAGCATGAGAGACTTCTTTTAAAAACATTAAAAATGTTACTGATCCAATTTTTTTTTAAATATATATATATATATATATATTTATAAAACGGTTAGTTCCAATCCTTGATTCTGATTGGTCAATAGCTGTGCTTTATTTACGATAAAACACGGCTATGATCGCTTCACCCAACGGTTCTATTTATCACTGCGCCCTTAGCAACACCCTTAGCAACGACACGTATCAACAGAAAAAAACGTAAGAATTAAAAAGGCTAAAATGTTTAAAGGGTAACTAAACCCCTGGTCAGAGCCTGACTCCACCCACTGACGTCAGAGGGTACCACAACTTTCAATAAGAAAATTCAACTGCAGTAGCCACCGTTCAACCTGAAGAGGGCAGCACTCAGACGTTTTTACACCATATTTTGTAGAATTAAAACACTTTAAACACAAATGTCAAAAAAATTACTTTAATCACTGAACAGCATTAATAAAGCCCCAGTCTTACAGATCATTAACTAAAAAAAGTTGTTTTAGGGTTTAGTTACCCTTTAAAGTAAATTTCGATTTACTGTGGCATGACGATGGATGAGTGGTTTGAGGAACAATTTGGAGAGACTTCTACAAATATGAACCGTCATGCTGAAGTGCTGAAATGTAACATTGATACATTTGAGAAGACTCGTAATGAAAAAAATACCGTGCAGCAAACCCAATGGGCAGTGAAATGTGAAGTTTGCTGCAACAGAAAACACTGCTGACTGTGCTGAGCCCCAACTAAAGAGAACCGCGTTAAATATCACCACAGTGGAGCCGAATATTTAATGCGTGCACAATAAACGGATGTTCAAATAAATTTAAATAAACAACAATTAAAAAAGTATCTCTTGTTAGGCAGCATTTTAGCAACTAAATTAATAATTTATTAACACAGCCTCTCGTACCTTATTGCTTATATATCCAATACTAGCATGAACTGTTCATGAAACAAATAGAAATTACTCCTGATGAATAGAATGAACATCATACCTGATTTGTACATGAATGACAAATGTATTTGAAGCAAAAAAGCATCTGATTAAATAAAATATGCATTGCATTAACAATGCTTGTATTTTTAGGGCTTGCATTTTTATTGGCTGAAATTCAACATGGCCGTATATTTAAGCTGTGAATATTTCAATTCAAAACATTTCACACACATTTTCATTATTAAAAATTTAAATAATCCATATTCACCTTTCAGACCTCACATCCAAAATATTCGGTCTGTTTAAAAATACAACCTACTATATTTGACTGGAAATTTTCGTGCTAGTTGACATTCGCCTTTAGTCCTTTTGGTGTGTTCAACTGCATCTTTTTGACCGAGAGGTGACAACACAGTCGGGTTTCGTCGCTGCTAGTTCTTTAATGCCGGCTTGGTTTATCCTGGGCTTAAAGGGGTCATATAATGCCATTTTTGTACAAGCTAATATGATTCTTTAGGGTCTAAATTAAAAGTTTGTAATATACTTTAATTAAAAATTCTCATTAGTATTGTAAGAAAACACTAGCGATTTGCAAAGATTAATATAAAGGTTAATAAAACGTTACACTCACTTCTTCTTCTGGAGGTGCAGCAGGAACACGAATAGTTGGTACCGATCCTTTTTTCTGGAGCAGCTTCTTAGCAAAACCAGCTTTATACTGACCCTTGTTTATAAAGCAGTCTGGTGTGTGAAATGATTCGCGCAAACATGAAAGCATTGACGTTGATCGTGGGGAATATTCCATTCGAAAACAAAACTCAGCCACTGCGTCTTCAGCGGTTCGGATGCTGTGTTCCTTATTACACCCAAGAACAGAACACCACAATCGCTTAGACGCCATTCTGTTCATAGACATTGCTCCAGCGTATCAAAAATGACCGCGCAGACTATGACTGGCAGCTCGCTCACGAGCGAGGGCGGGTCTGTGTTGAAACGCTGCTGTCAATCAACAATCGTGGGAGGGGCGTCGATTTTGTGACGTCACAAAATCGAACGGCTTGATTTGAGACGGGAAAACATATAAGAAGATTTTTTAAAAACCACTGGATGGATTTTTATCATTTTATGATGGTTGTGTACAGGCACTGCCAACACACATTTCAGTACAATCAACTTGTAAAAGTGCATGTACCATTATATGACCCCTTTAAAGGGTAACTAAACCCCTGGTCAGAGCCTGACTCCACCCACTGGCAATATTTGAAAAATGCTGGAAAAGTAGGCAGAGCCCAGTGGAGAGGGGGCGTGCATCTGTGACGTATCTCTCTGCAGGCAAGGGCGTGGTTAGCTGGTACCCTCTGACGTCAGAGGGTACCACAACTTCCAATAGGAAAATTCAACTGCAGTAGCCACTGTTCAACCTGAAGAGGGCAGCACTCAGACGTTTTTACACCATATTTTGTAAAATTAAAACACTTTAAACACAAATGTCAAAAAAACTACTTGAATCAATGAACAGCACTAATAAAGCCCCATTCCTACAGATCATTAACTAAAAAAAGTTGGTTTAGGGTTTAGTTACCCTTTAAGATGAAGTCTCTGATATTAATATTGCCCACTAGAGGGAGCCACAGGATAAGGAATCTTTGAAGCCTAATGTTTCTCAATCAGTTTCTAGCTTGCAATGCAATTATTCAAATTTCCCCCAAAATAACTGTAATACTGACAAATTCTTTAATAATAAATAGACTCAATGTACAGATATTACAATGTGCAGTTTTATTTTAAGTTCACAGGCTCCAGACTAACATTTGAGGGCAGCAGCACCGGAGCCACTGAGTTCTACAAAAAATATCTGGTAGCACTGGGGCTGACAATAAAGCACTAAGCTTAATTTAGGGTGTAGATGAAATTAACTATAATTATTATAATTCCAAATGTCTTAATATTAATTAAAAAGCAAAGCGAGTGAAAAAATTGATATTAGGGAGTGAAAATAGCCAATAAGCATCCTACTGTTTACAATAGTACATTTTTTTATTTTTTTTTAAATAAGTGTTTAAATAAGAGTTTTCCTACATCTTACATTTTTTAGTTTTAGAACAATCTTTGAAGGATGAACAAAAAATGTGTTGGTCATCACATTAAAAATAATATTTATATATGATATTATAGTTTTGAAGTGCTGGAAAAGATGTGTAGTACTTGTAAGCGTTTGACTATTTATTTCACAATACCATAGTTATGGTTAGAGTTACTACATTAGCCTAAATCCATGGTGAATGTTGCTGATTTGTGGACTGAAAGCCTTCTATAAGTGTTTCTCCTGGTTTCCACGTCAGCGCTTTTTGATCTGATATCTATGGTTTATAACAGAGAACTCTGCGCCAAATCGGAATGTTTCTCACTGGATCACGCAGCGATTATGTTATTAATTTTGAGGCGAATTCAATGGATTTCTTCTCTGGATCTCCAGAGTCTGGATTTCCTAGTAACAGTGTCGCGTGATCAAGATCGGCCCGTGACTGGCAAGTTCGGGGCGCTACGCTGTCTATTATTGGACCGAACTATTAAATGGTCCGTGAAGCATAAATGAGTAGCACATTTTCGTTCCGCTTTCATTTTGTTTGCATTCGCTGCTCGGCAACATTGTGGTCGCGCCAGGGCGACCTAAATAAATATTTGGTCGCACCGGCAGGAAAAATGGTCACAAAATGCGACCAATTGGTCGCAGTCTGGAGCCCTGCAAATGACTTTTGAAAGTCAGTTGCCCTTTTTGACACGTGTGTTGCTTTAACCTGTTTCATATATCCCAAACTTTCAGTGAAGATTTAAATTGTACTTTTTTAAGATTAGTTTCAGTTGGATTACTAATCATCCACATGGGCCATCGGTGCTTGGACCCCGAAGACTGCCTCTTGCAACTATATTTTGTTTTTAATTATAGAAAAGATGTAGTATAGATGATATAGTATAGATTAAATATAGATGATTGAATGCTTGTTTGCTTAGGTGTTACCACTCCTCACAGGCCTCATGCCACCCCCTTGCCACCCCATAAAAAAATTCTAGATCCAGGCCTGCTGTTTTTTGTCCTACTATTAGGTTGGGAAGTATGCACATTCAGACACAGGGCATGAGATACTGTATCATTCACTACACTATGGGATTCCTACGATCTAATCAAGGTCTCCCTTCACCTTTGAAACTGGTGACATAAATGATCTTCTCAGTAGAAAATACTCACTGATTCTCAGACCTTAGGACATATTGTAAATGCAACCTACCCAGTTCCATCACCTTTTTACTATTGTCTTTTCAACTTTCATTTGAAAGCAAACCTTCATGTTCATCTCTGTATTCTTCAGTAAACTGACCTCAATCTGACACTTTTTCCTCTTTCAAATGAAAAATTTGGTTTGATTAATTTAGTTGCTTGGACTGTCTAAACCTCCTACCACATATCAGAGACCCCAATCACAGTAGTCTTTACGTTAAAGCTGCAGTCCGTTGCTTTTTTGGGTTAAAAATTATCCAAAATAATTTTTTGAGCAAGTACATAACCAGCCAGTGTTCAACACTATCTGCTTGCCTTAGCTCGATTCAAAATGGTAAGCCTGTAATAATGTTTTTAATTCCAGTGGTACTGGTGGATTTCCGCGGGAAATTCGAGCATGTCTTTGCGTCATTACGTCACATCTGTACACATAAAGAAGGTGTCTCGGCTAGTAGGCTATATTACGTGTGATGGGGTTGGAGGTGTAGATTTATAGCCTTTTCTCGCAGCACTTAATATAATTAAACTTATCAATTCGATGGCGGATCCAGCAAGGTTCAAACAACAACCACCAGGAGATTCACCCGCTGTAAAACGCGAAAGACTTCGGAAAAAAAAAGAGACTGCAACCGGCCCATGCGAAAACAAGGATAAATATCGGAAGGGCATTAAATGTAGTCACGCAATGCTGAGGTTGTTAACATTAACAATTTGAGAACAAAGTATAATTTGCACGGTTGGACGTGATATGATAAGCGATCGTTAGATTTAATCAGCATGATTTACTGCAATGCTTTTTTCCCTTAGTTGGTCAGAACAAAAGTGGATGTTACTTACTTGTTCAGACGACATTTTCCGGTGAAAATTCTTATGTTGGTCATTTGAACTTTCTATTCATCAAAGAATTTTGAAAAAAAATTGTACACAACTGTTTTCAACATTGATAATAATAATGAATGTTTCTTGAGCATCAAATCATCATATTAGAATGATTTCTGAAGGATCATGTGACACTGAAGACTGGAGTAATGATGCTGAAAATTCAGCTTTGATCACAGGAATAAATTACACTTTACTGTATATTCACATAGAAAACAGCTGTTTTAAATTGGAATAATATTTCACAATATTACTGTTTTTGTTTGTATTTTTAATCAAATAAATGCAGCCTTGGTGAGCAGAAGATACTTCTTTTGAAAACATTAAAAATCTTACTGACCCCAAACTTTTGAACGGTAGTGTATATTCTCTTATTTGCAGTTATGCAGTTATATTCGAATATATAGATATTGTGCATTATATATAATAACCACAGAATGGCAGAATAGTATGTGTTTATTGTGTTTAAAAATCTATGTAATATTTGTAATGCATGATTAGAAAAGTGCAAGGGAATTATATCAAATTTAGTAGAGGCGCTAAATTTGTAAATACATTCTTTTCCACTTCAGCATTAGACTGATGGGTAGCATTCAGGTGAAAAGCAGCAGTGAGATTGCAGTGAACATGAGCCTTAATGAAAACTTTTCCAACTTCAGGAGTCTCGAGCAACCACCGTGTTACGATGGAGTCGTTCATTGAGTCATAATAAACAGATGTCTAAACTCTTGTTGTCTATACATGGACAAGCCTAATTAAAGTGGTTTAGCCCATACCTTTCACACTTGAACACATATAAACATTTACTACCTTCTTTGAAAAGGCTGAAAAATCCAAAACCAAGTTAAACAAGCTATAGAGGCATTTGGCAACCCAAAAGCTTAGTCATCTGAAAAGAAACTACACACCAAAATCTTATAAATCTTTTTCATATTCAGAAATATACCTGGGGCCAGATTCATGAAACATTTTTAAGAATCATCTTTTTAACTGCTATTTTCTAATTATTTTCTAACTTAAGGATAAAGTTAAGAATATTTTGTATTCCCATAAAACATTTATTAAGAATGTTATCATTTTCCTGAAGATTGTCAAAGTCAAAAACTTAAAAATAATTTGAATTCCTGAAAAGAATGTTATTAAAAATTATCGTAAATCTCTTAAAATTAGAATAACCTACAACTTGTCTTAAATTCCCAAATGTAAGATGTTAAATTAATTTATTGGGTTGTTTTAAATATTAAGCATTACAACATAACACTAGCTCCATATAATACATATTACTATTATTATTAGTCTTTAGTGACACCAGTAATAGATTATGTAAACAATGGGCGGTCATGATTATGCCTGACAACTTTTTTGTCAATTTATAATTCCGACATCATTTTTGAAAGCAAATTCATACAGAGAGAGAGCGCCAAGAATTGCAAAAAAAAAATGATTGAGTTGATCAGTAAAAAAAAAAAAAAGTGAATCTGACCCCTGTTTGATTTTACAGTTAACAGATTGAACTTCCCAAATGATTCCCTACAGTGTTTAGCCTCATTCTGACCACTGTCTGAAAGAATCTGGCCAATTCATTTTGACAACACTAGTTTTGACTTATCATTATGATGCCTTAACAGCTCTTAGGAGAAAGCTTTGTATGGAAAAGCTCCATTATGGACAGCAGAGTGCAGAAGAGCATAGCTTTCCAAAGACAGAAGAACTTAGAACAGAAGTGAAATATCCAAACAGCAAATGGACGATGCTGCTAACAGTTCCAACTGACAGATTTACCATGTTGGAGAGAATTACAAAAGCAAGCAAGCATGGCATGAAGAGCAGTATAGCCAGAAGCTTGCTATCACAAGCTCAATGAATGTCACTATCATATACGGTAAATAAAATGTCACAAATTGAAATCACATTAGCACCATCTTTATAATGGTGCAGATGACCCATTGCAATCCACCAAAGTCACTGAAATCGCTTCATGTTGGCACGCTTGTTTGCAATATTAGTTCTGGTACTCCTTATTGGTTTTGTGGTTTGTCTGGTGGCATCTCAGATGTTTTATAACACGATCAAGACAACACTAATATCTCTAGAAGAGAAAGGGGCGAGAGAACCAGAGAGACTCAGAACTGCTGTAATTGAATGCTCACACACACATGCACTGAAAGAGCTGTTGACTGAGACTTGTTTGTGTGGAGTGTTATTGATCCATATGTGAGGGAAAGGTTGGGACCCTATGTGTTCTAAAACCCCACAGAGTACAGTCAAATCTCTCCCTCTGTTCCACACACACACAATCCCACTGTCTCCACACATGCTCATTCTCTGCTCGAAACAGATATAACAACACAGGGTGTCCATTAAAAACATTACCATTGCTAATCAGCTCTCTAAACGCATGCGTGTGTGTTTTCACGTTTGCATGCATGGAAATTTTCTTTCTGGATATGATTTAGTTTTCACTCTTGCATTCCTCCCTCTGGGTTTTGATCTCTGAAGGAAATCACAATTGTGCCTAACAACAGTTACCAAGGAGAACAACTCTCAGCATCAAATCATCTGTCTCTCTGTTTTTTCCCTTTTATTGCCCTTCTATCCATTTGTCTGACTCTCTTGGTTTTTCTTTGCAGTTAATTTTTTCTCAGAGATCCGTCTCATATCCTCCCCGGTGTCATGTATTTATGATGAGGCATTTATGGACTGAGCATATCTGACTACTCACGTTTATTTTAGCTGTAATTGTCTCATTGCCCTTTGCTATGTGAAGATGAGTTATATCAACAGGCTGCCTCTCCCTAGAAACCCCAGGAGCTGCGCAAATGTGCATGTTTGTTTGTCTAAATAGCTCACATCTGTTTTAGCAGCAGACAGGCCAACATCTGTTCCTCTCCGTAATGCATCTGCCCTGAGTCTGCGGTTCAACATATCACTGCAATATCCCAGCACATCAGATCTCTGCTTCATTCATCTCCAGTAACTGTATTTCTTACAACCTGTTTTATTGTGTGTGTATGTGGGTTCATTTATCATCCGCAAGGTAACCAGCTGGAGGTAAAATATTTCCTCAAGCATTAAACTGTAAATTCAGACCTTCTTTGTTGCTCCCATACCCTCCCTTTTCTTCAGCTCTCCTTTCTTTACAGGTAATAATAGTTTGTCACTTTTCCTGCATTGGTTAGACTTGATCTAATCCAGACAGATGAACATGTCTCCACACACACATTTAGCACTCTTTCTAGTCTTACCGTGCTGTGTAGTCTCTGTCTCTGGCTCCTCCAGGGTTGTTTGAGTTATTTTATTTTCCCTTGATTATTTATTAGTTTAAGTGGTACTCCACCGTTCCTCTGTGCTTTCCAGCGCAACTGTTTTCATATCTCTCTCTCGGCCACTCTAGGTGTACAAGCAGAAGGCGTCAGCAAGTGTATATTCGCTGGGTCGGCGTCTGCGCGAACAGGAGGAAGACTTTGCGGGGAAAGCAGCGAGTTATCAACGAGAGATCCGGCACCTGCAGAGCCAACTAAGAGACAGACAGGAACAACTGCACGGAGCTCTGCAGCAGAAGAGGTAATCCTCTCACACACACACACACACACACTCTCTCTCTCCCTCTGTGTATAGAGGGATGCAGCAGAAGAGGTGAGAGCAGTGAAGAGAGCTGCTGTCACAAAGGCACAAACCAATAAGAGAGAGAGAGAGAGAGAGAGAGAGAGAGAGGAGGGGCTCTAGACAAGCTGGCACAGCTGCAGGCTCATCTGTCTAAATGTTCCATGTGCTCGTAATTTTGAGCTCTCATAATTACATTTGCTTTCTCTCTCTTTTGGCCCTGTATACCGTTTATTTTTGCAGTTTTTGTTTTTTGGTTTGGGTTTCTAGGAAATTTACTGTTTCTGACTGAACTCATAAAAATATGTTAAATTCAGAAACTGGAATCAGTGGGGCGCTGATCATTTATCATTTACCTAAGCATTTACCATTTATATATATACCGGTACTGTAACCTTTTTTTACTTTTTTTTATATATAATGTTACTCAAACAGCAAAACTGGGTTTTATACATTATTATGATCTATTTGGAAGAGCAGAGACTTTTGGTGCTTTCTAAATAGTACAAAATTCTATATTTGCTTGCAGATGCCACGGGCAGCCTTGTAGCAGAAGAGGTAAATCTAGTTAAAAGGAAAACGTCCTTTCCACCTTTTAAAATGATTACCACTTCTTCAGGGCCGACATGAGCCTATAGATATTATGTTACAACTCATAGAGCAGCATTTTCAAGGTTGTTGTGGTGCTGTTTATAGTACAAAGTAGAGCTGTTGTTTGTTATTTTGTTGTAAGTCATACATCACACTTTTTTTTATAAAGTTCAGTAACATACTCTGCAGAACATACTACTTTGCAGTGGATCAATGTTTGTGTGTCAGTATGAGTGTGTATATGCCTATTATACAGACATAGAAAACAGACATAAGCACAACTTACTAACTAACTAACTAACTAACTAACTGAACCAAACAGTTGTAATTATTGCTTTAAAGGGAACATATCATGAACATCTGACTTTTTCCATGTTTAAGTGCTATAATCGGGTCCGGGGGCATCTACCAACACAGAAAATGTGAAAAGTGACAACCCAGTAACTTTGTTTTGGTAATGAAAAAATACGCCGATCAGATTTCGCTCCCCTTCTGACGTAGTTCCACCCACGGCGCCACCATTTGGTTTTCGCAAGCAACAACAGTTCTAACGCAATGGCAAAAGTTCAAGCAAAGCGTGCAAACTGTTCTGTTGTTGGCTGCACAGACAAGCACAGAACACTATTTGATCAAAAAATTTCACAGCTGTTTTATAAAGACCTCAGGGAACTGTGTCAACTTGTGTAAAGTGAAACATGACGGTACATACAAGTCGATTAGACAAATCAATGTAACTCCACAACAACAACTACATACATGTATCCACTAACCATTCAGAAACGTCCAGGTGCATCTAAAAGTTGCAACCTCTTCGTAAGTCTCTATATACGACTGCACTCCGCTACTGGTTATTTCTGAAATTTGACTGAAATTCACGTGTTTTGTTACTGCCGGAGTATCCAAAGCTCACGTAAAGGATCGGCCCTCTTCTGAACAGAGGCGGGAGCAGCAGCTCATTTGCATTTAAAGGGACACACACAAAAGGCACCTTTTTTTTTTCTCACACACAAAAAGGGCCAAATTTGACAAGCTATAATAAATGATCTGGGGGTATTTTGAGCTGAAATTTCACAGCCACATTCTGGGGACACCATAGATTTATATTGCATCTTGTGAAAAGGGGCATAATATGTCACCTTTAAAGATTTGGACAGACTTGACTGAATGTGTTTGTTATGATTTTTTGACCTAAAGACTTAACTGCTAGAAATGGGTTTTCTATATAAATATGCACTGTATTTTTGTATATATATATACATTACACTGTATATTAATACTGGTCCAACTCAGCTCAGCTCCAACTCAAGTCTCTCTCTCTCTCTCTCTCTCTCTCTCTCTCTCTCTCTCTCTCTCTCTCTCTCTCTCTCTCTCTCTCTCTCTCTTAACCCTACATCAAAGCTCATTTTGAAGTCAGTTCCCTTCCTAAGCCTGAGTGTGAGGGTTTTAAATGTCGGCTTTGATATGTCAGTCAAATGCTTCTCCTTCAGAAGAATTTGTTTTTATGCATTTGTGTTTGACATTGTGAAGAATATGAAAAGGAAATGACTCCTTTGTTAATATTAACTATTCTTGCTCTTACTATGCAGCTGTTCACACATCTGCTTCAACCACTTTAATTTTTGACACCAAACTCAGTGTTGGAGGGGCTGTTTTTCAGGAAGAGATGTGTTATTATTTGGCTGTAAAACCTGTGGTGATTCAACAAATGATCATGTATGTGATGTGATATGGCTACTGTATCACCACAGCTCATAATGCTGCCATCACACAGTCTTTCTTCCTCTCTGTCTTCATGAGTGCTTTTATAAGTATTTGTGGTGTGACATGCTTTCTGGTCTAGTGTTTGTGTGTTGATTTCTTTTAACACTGTCATGTTCAAAGGTGTAATGATTCAACACTAATTATTATCTTGTTTCCTGTGTTGTAGGCTTCTTCATGTGTGAATGATTCATAAACACTTACTCAACTGGGTCATCATGGGACCTTTTCAATACAAACAATTTGCATACACACAAATGGCAGATTTATTAAAACTTATATATACCATGTTCATGAGCTTCCTCAGTGGGTATTTAAATGACATAAATATTGAAAACTAAAAATAATTTACTCACACCCCCATGTTGCTGCTTACATATATTACTTTCTTCTGTGGAGCACAAAATAATACACACTGCTGTTTAAAAGATTTTGAATCTGTGAGCTTTTTCTTTAGTTTTTGAAAGTCTCTTATGTTCATGACTCCATTTATATATCAAAATACAGTAAAAAAAAAAAAAAACGTAAGGTTGTGAAATATACAATTCAGAATAACTCTTTTCAATTTTTTTTAAAATATCTTATTTTGTGTTGAGCTAAAGAAAGAAAGTCATAGAGGATTGGAATGACATGAGGATGAGTAAATGATGACAGAATGTTAATTTTCAGGTGAACTATCCCTTTATTTCTGGAGGATTTCACTCCAACTATGGGCTAGTTTGCAATGCTGTGTGGGGGAGAGAGAAAAAGTGTGTGTTCAAGTGTGGGCCAAAGGTGGAACTCATGGGGATCTAGAGAGATCTAATCTGGCTAATCTTTTGCTGCTCATATTGCTTTTGTAGGCTGCTGAAACATTTGCTTCCAATCATATAGAGATTATTGTGTGTACTCAGAGATTTGTGTGTAAGAAAGAGAGATAAAAAGCTTGGTTATATACTGAAATGTCACCTGACTGTGTGAGTGAGAACAGAACATTTAGAGAGAGAATGAAAAGAGAAAAGAAAGGGATGATTAATGGACATATCTAAATTACGCATTACACATGAGCGCTTTGTCAAATGATATAGTCTTCCCCCTTTTTTTTATTCTTTTTTTTTTTATTATGCAATAATAACAAATACAAAAACAAGACAATAATAAACAATACAGAGGGTTACATTACATAAGCATAAAGAATATTAAACTAGCTTAAATGATTGACACCATTGCAGAGTCGTACATGCAGTAGAGTTTTTAGAGTTCCTCAAAGAATTTAGATATAATATATCAAAATCTTTCTTTAAAATAAAAAAAAGGAGTTTTCTTTGAAAATGTACACTTGTGAATATAAAATTTGGCAAGAAAAAGTAGCAAGTTAAGAACAAATTTAAAATGATAAGGGTCTAATTTCAGAGAGTCACCCAAATAAATTTTTGGGGGGCTTACAGTATACAGAAGTTTAAAGATGGATACCTTTTAACAAAGTTTGAAAGCAACACTCTACCTGTTATAGACAGATCACGCTGTAACCAAGAATTACATTTCCGTTGAATAGAAAGAAGAGGTTCAAAGTTCAGTTTTGATCTTTTTTTCTGATATTTACATATGATTATACCCAAGTATTTAAAGCAACACTATGTATTTTTATCAACCTTCATAATATATTTCCAAGACCCTTGTGATGGTACATCGACTTACAATAGGTTGAATGACACGTCTGCCATAGCCTGACGGGGTTTGTATCGCTTTTACTGGCACTACGTAACTTCGGGGTTCGGGTAGTAACCCGAGCACAAAAAGAACTACAAAATTCGACTGCTTTACGGCATACGTCACTTCCTCCACCACTTCCTCAAATTCGGACGTGAGAGGCCAACCAGCGTTTGTTTTCCGGCTTTCGTGCATATGTTTTTGTCATGGCCAAAGCAGCAACGGACAAAAAAAAAGTCAGAAGTAAGCCTATGTCTAAACGGCGTGTAAAAGTTTGGTAGAGGCTACATTCTTGCAAGCAAGTTTTTTTTTTTTTTTTTTTTTTTACACCTGGCATCGCGCTTGAATATTCTATAAAATCTGACGAAATACAATACTCTTTTTTTCTTACAATTATCTTATATAGCCTAGCCATTTTTAATAGGATGGACAGTTGAAGGAACCCAACCCAACCTCGGTATACTTAATAAATATATTTGCTGCTTCTTGGCCTACTAAAGTGTTCCTGCAAGGGGAGTATTCTCTGGCTAGAGCGCAGAACAGCGGAGTTTGTATGGACAGAAGTGCGTGCCTGAGCTTGTATTTTGGGCAAGCTGCGTTGCTTTGACATTGTGGAAAATAGAATAATAGAAACAAAATGTATTAAGCTTTTTACCCGTTATTATCAATCTAAATTAATCTCGTTTTTAATTTAACTTCTTTTCATTTTTCTTTATTTAAATTTTTTTTTTTTTTTTTATAAATTTCGTTTTTCTAATCTTTATTTAAATTTAGTTTTTTCTTTATTTAAATTTAGTTTTTCTTTATTTAAATCTACCCTTTACTGTGTCAGTAATTTGTTAGTCAGAAAAATATTAGACTACCTTATTAAAAGTATTGCTTAAGTTTACAGACTTGTGTGTGTGTGTTACGTGCGAATGTATTTACTTTGTGTTGTTCATGGAGAAGATGTGTTTAATATCACTAGTGCAGTGTCCGTTCTCGGCGCATAAGCCCTGCCCGCGTGAGGCGCGCTGCTTCCCGCTCGCGTTGTTCTGTAGTTTATTAAAAGTTTATTAATTCTGAACGTTTCGCGTCTCGCGTGTCTATCTATATTGCACCAATTGCGACACTGCACTCCCTTGTGAAGTCGATTGGATGAACGGTTCTCGAAATAATCAAAATGCAAACGGACAGACAGACACATAGAGAATACTGCCTTTATTAGAGAGAAGAATATGTTCAGCCCCCTCTTTCCGAAGCTTCGAATATTCGATGTTCATTACTATCGAAACTTCAATGCACAAAAAATGGTATTCGGACCAGCCCTAAATGACGCTGGCTTGTAAACGAGCTACGCGATCTTTTGGCAATTGAAAAAAATAAAACCCATGAAATTATATTCATATGACATGCTGAAATATATGCCACCTTTACCTGGGATAAAGACATTTCACTCGCAATGCAGGTAGTCTGCCCAAGACGTGAGAACTCCTTCTGCAGAGTTCGGGGATATCGGCTTGTCAACTAATGCACGTGTATTCCCTGGTGTAACCATGACAGATTTTACGACAGTAGTAGAAGACAATACTGTTTCCCAACTGTAGGGGGACCCCGAGAGCAAAAGTTACTTGGTGTTGCTTTAACTTAGGATTTGACTGGAATGTCACAGACTTTAACTTCAGTGGAATGTTTAATAGATAAAAGTTCACATTTGTGAATATTAATATTAAGAACTAAACCAGAAGCAGATGAAAAGAGATAAATTATATTTAAGGCTACAGAAACTTGATCTTTATTTTTCAAAAACAGAGTTGTGTCATCAGCCAATTGGCTTATTAATATTGACCATGCTGTAATTTATTTGAAGTAGTGGCGTTATTGTACAAAGTTTGAATTGCATTGATAAAGTTGTGGCCAAAACCAAAAATATTCAAAGATTAAAGAATAAAAGGAAACTCAACAGAATCAAAAGCTTTATAAAAATCAAGAAAAAACAAGAAACAGTCATCAGGGATCAGATCCGAGTAATCTTAAATATCAAGAACAAGTCTAATATTATTTGAAATAAGTCTGTCTTTCATGAAACCTGACTGAAAGTCATCAATTATATTACAATTTTCAAGTTGAGCAGGGTTCTTTTGAGGTTTAGGGATCAAATTTATAACACCCTGAGTCACAGAGCTTGGGAGAGTTCCCTTATGTAGGCTTTCTAAATACACTTGGAGAAGACACAGGAGATTTATTAAGTTTCAGCTTATCGATTGCCTCAGAAATATCTTTAATTTGAATAGGAGATTCACACAGACTTTTGCCAATATCATCAATTTTGGAAATACGGTCTGAGTCAAGAGAATAAAAAAATAAATCATAATTTTGTTCAGAGTGTCTAGAACGATAAAGATTTTTATAAAATTCTTCACAATAATTAGACATTTCTTTGATCTTTTAAAACCACTCCATTTATGTTAAGACTATTTATATAAATGAGATGACTGTTTCTCTAACTTAAAAAAATAACTGGAATTTCGTTCTCCCTCTTCCATCCATCTCCTTCTTGAACGAACAAAAGCACCCTTTGCTTTACATATATATAAGTTATCTAATGAGTTCTGAAGTTCAGCCAATTCTAATTTCTGGAATAAATACATTTTCAGTGGGGATGCAGGAGAGACAGACAATTCTTTTAACAATGTTAAGTTCCTCTAGTTTGTATTGCTTTGCTTTTTGAGATCCAACTTTGAATAACATTAAAGGGATAGTTCACTTTGAAATTAAATTTTGGTATGTTTTAGCTTACCTCAAGGGCATCCAAGATGTAGGTGTCTTTTTTTCCGCAGTAGTTTCAATTTTGATATTTTTAGGTCAAACCGTTCTTGTCTGTCAGTCATAATGCAGGTCGATGGTCACTGTCTCAAAGAGCATGCACAGAGTCCAAATTAAAACAATTCCCCGTCGTCCAAATTAAACAATTCCCCATCGTAAGTACACATTGATGGCCTAAGACACGAAACGAGCGGTTTGTGTGAGAAAACGTAAACCGTAGCCAAGGCGACATCTATTGTATATATCTATACCCGCCCGCGCTCTCAGATCACTTGGACGTGGCTGAGTTCAAGAGGTAAAAACTGTTCGTTTTCTCACACAAACCGCTCGTTTCGTGTCTTAGGCCATCAATGTGTACTTACGATGGGGAATTGTTTAATTTGGACGACGGGGAATTGTTTTAATTTGGACTCTGTGCATGCTGTTTGAGACAAGTGACCATCGACCTGCATTATGACTGACAGACAAGAACGGTTTGACCTAAAAATATCAAAATTGAAACTACTGCGGAAAAAAAGACACCTACATCTTGGATGCCCTTGAGGTAAGCTAAAACATACCAAAATTTAATTTCAAAGTGAACTATCCCTTTAAGCTCCCAATTAGAACCAAAATTATTTTCAGCTTGAGCTTTATTAAAAATGAAATGAATCTTAGAAATTACAGATTGACAAGTTTCCTCATCCTCTAATAAAGCAGAGTTTAGTTTTTGTACAAAAGGTTTTTGTACTTTGTAGGTCAGGATATGGTGTAAGTGATTTTAGCAGAACTGACATCTCAAAATACACAAATGCATCAGCATACGTCTCGCATCTCTCTGCTTGGGATTAGTTTTCATGTGTATTGTATCTGGGGATTTTTTCCTCATTAGAGAAACTCACACACACAAGTAATGAGACACTCTAATGCAATTAAAGACCTGTAGCCCTCCTGATCTCACCCTGTCATCCTGACCCTACCGCACTTAATGACGCTCAGTTTTCTCTGGGTACAGACGGGTCGTGACATGTTAAAACGTTAATTTGCCTACCAGCCATTTTATGTGAGCTGAGACCTTGCATAGTTTCTGTATGTTGCTCTGCTGTGCTGCAGGTCAGATGAAACATTGATTTAATTTCCACACACTCAGCGTAGAAGATGGTCTTAGTATTAAATATGATGACATTGCTAAGCATGTCTATCACACACAAATTATGGCCGCTATTGTCTTGCAGTAACATTTAGTCTTTGTTGTTCTCTCACACATGTGAGTGTAGGTTTGTGTTCATGTGTGTGTATGTGCTGGCCTATATGTTGATCTGCTCCAGTTGTATGGCTGAATCATCCCTCATTAAGTCTGTAATCCATTACATACCACTAATGAATTATATTAGAAGTGCCGTATGTGTGTGAATTGGATTAATGCTGCTGAGTGGCCATTTGTGCACCTAATTTAACTTTGTAATGTACAGACGTAAAATGAACGGATGAGACTATAAAATGTAGATTAGATTGGAAATTATATAAAACACATGCTGTGGTTGATTCTTTTGCTATTGTACATTAACAAGACCATGTGATTTTAATAGATTAACGCCTAACACTTAGTACTATAATATTCCCTTTAGTACAATAATATTCCCATATCCATAGGTATTTTTGTTTTTCTGAAATCTATGATACAGTCACAGAGATGTTTCTGATACACAGGATATAATAATTTAATATGTAATACTTATTATAAATACTAATATTCATATTTAGTCAATTATCAGATGTTTTAACCAAAGCGACTTGCAACTGCGATTGGAATATCTGACTGAGATTATTGATTTTGTGGAAATATTAGATTAAACAAACAAAATGATTAAAATAGGTACTCTCAGTGTTCTTCACCATACAGTCAGCAACATATGGTCATATACTGGGAATGTGGGGGAAATCAAATGTAGGGAATGTAGGCAGTTTTTTAACTATTTTATAACTTTTTAAAACTTTATATTGTCTTTAAAGTGTTAAAGGGATAGTTCACCCAAAATGTTTCATTCTGTCATCAATTACTCACCCTCAAGTTATTCCAAACCTGTATGAATTTCTTTCTTGTGCTGAACACAAACAGAAGATATTTTGAACAATGTCTGTAGCCAAACACTTGATGGCCCCATTGACTTCCATAGGTTTTTTTGGGGGTTTTTTTACTGTTTCACACTTTTTTTTCATACTATGGAAGTCAATGGAGCCATCAAGTGTTTAGCTACCCATAATCTTCAAAATATCTTCTTTACAAAATTTTCATTTTTGGGTGAACTATCCGTTTAATTTCTATTTACTAACATTTCAATTTCAAATTTTTCTTTTTTCTTTTTTTAAACAGAGCCTTTTTTGTCAACTATCAGTTGCATAAAATAAGCTATCAGAAGCAATCAGTGTATAAAATAATCTATCAGCAATTCAGTGACAAGAAAGCAAAGTTCAGTCTGATGGAACTGTTTCTGATGGATCACAGTAAACCAAAGCACCAATAAATGACACATTAATTACTGAAACTATGAGACTGAATTGAAGGTTACATCAATATACTGATAATCAGAAAGTGAACATTCAGAAAGTAAAATATGATGAATTGTGTACTGTAGGTTTACTGTATTTTCTTACTTTTTATGACATTTCACAATATTATTGTTTTAGGTTTATTTTAAGGTTTATTTTGTCCTTGTTAGATTGTAATTATACATTCAAATGCTGAGTAATATTAAAGGTCACACATCACACGTGTAGACAGTCAACGAGCGCCGCTAACAAACAGCAGACACCTTTTACAGTTCCTCCTGAACCAAAATGTGGCGTTCTACCAAAGACTTTATATACAGAAAGACAGTGCACTCTTATTACTATGAATGGGAGAAAGTGCAAAGTGCTATATGGCAGAAAAAGTCCCGCCACCTTAAGAAAAGAGCCAATCACCGGTAAAGCACTGGCAATCATTGGTAAAGTCATCGTTTCACTGCAACTGCCGAAGTCCAGTTCCTATAAAAACAGTCAGTTTCCTGAGATGCACGCTTGGTCTGCGCATGCGCATTAGCTTGGTCCAGCCTGAAAAATGCTGTTTTTTGTCATGATTTGAGCATTTAGAAACAAAATTTATGAGACAACTTTTGTCAGATTTCATTGGTGATTTCAAATATGAAATTTGATCGTAACCTTGGCAAACAGTCGTGGAGAATTCCATTCAAAGAGATAGGAGCTGCACTTGCATGCCGAGAGGCCTTTCAAATATGGCTACCGAGTGAAATGACTTGCCTCGACTTTGGTTCTACTCGGAGCTGTTCACGTCCTTGGACTCGGAATTATACATTTCTATGGCAACATCAACAACGCCGAAAATGAATCTGTAGCTTGTTCATCATTGTAATGTTATGTGCTTTGAGACAGAGAAAATGTAATGCTGTCTCTCGTGACATTTTGCAAACTTTGCTCTGACTGTGTGCTGTGCACTCATGTGTTTTGGAGGAGGCGTGGCTTTGGAGATGCTCTGAAGGGAGGGTGGGATCTCATGCTTTCAAAGATAGCCTCTCCAGAATTGCCTACCCTACCGTTAATTAACAACATGTACTTACTACATAATTAGGGTTAGGGTTTGGTTTAGGATTAGTTGGACAATATATACTGTTATTAATACAGTAAGAATGTGTAACATGTAACAAGAGCGCTGTAAAATTAAGTGTTACCTTGTGTTATTTGTGGACTGACATGTATTAGGGGTGTAACGATACGCTCATGCCATGATACCAAACAAATTGCAATACTGAGCTCACTATACTTTAGTGTTATTTTAAGCCAAAATAAAGAAGATATGTTTTTTTTGTTATTATTTTATTATTATAATTCTATTATTATTTATTAATATCAGGACCAACAAATATTCCCCCTTTGCATGATTATATATTATATTCAAAATTTAAATATAGTAGTTTAATGTAGTAATGTGACTTAATCCCTGTAAACTTGTTTTTTTTCCTCAGGCGGTACTCCCGCTTTCAATGCAGGCATTCGTTGGATCTCTTACACAGATAAGCCTTAGCACACACAGATTCTCCTCGGTGCTCACTATGTCCCGGCTCTCCCGCTATTAATGCACTATACATATAAGAATAAACCATCTAAAATTATTTGAATAATCATACTACTAAAACTACATGTGATACTGATTTAAATTATATTTGCACTTTCACTTTGAGGAGTACTGTTCCAGCGTGTGTGCTTCAGATTATCCAATGCAATCAATCACAGTTCTGATCGCAAGAAAGCATGTCAAAAGCGACTATTCTAAAGTGGTTATTCTAACTGTAAATGGCTAGTAATATAAATTCTGCATTTACTCACTCTCATGTTGTATTCGCGCGTCACACACGCATTTGAACTCCGTGTTTTCTACAGTATGCGCGTCATTGTAAATCTGTTCATCATATAAAGCCATCGCCATTTGGAGAAGACCACTCAATTGATTTTTACGATGCCTTTATGAATTTTTTTTTATCTTTTAAGTTTTAGAGGAATAGACACTAAATGGAGGGACAGAAATCTTTCAGGTTTCATATAAAATATCTTCATTTGTGTTTGGAAGTTGAACAAAAATCGTAAACGACATTAGGGGGAGTACATGATGACAAAATAACATTTTGGGGGGTGAATTCTACCTTATAAATACAGTAAGCTGAGCCTTGGATAAAACTAACTATCGCAAATCATATCGTTTACATCAATGATACATATCGTCGCATTTGTATATCGCGATATCTCGATATATGTATCGTTACATCCCCTTATATACAGTGGGGAGAACAAGTATTTGATAAACTGCCGATTTTGCAGGTTTTCCTACTTACAAATCATGTAGAGGTCTGTAATTTGTATCATAGGTACAGTTCAACTGTGAGAGACGGAATCTAAAACAAAAATCCAGAAAATCACATTGTATGATTTTTTTATAATTAATTAGCATTTTATTGCATGACATAAGTATTTGATCACCTACCAACCAGTAAGAATTCCGGCTCCCACAGACCTGTTAGTTTTTCTTTAAGAATCCCTCCTGTTCTCCAGTCATTACCTGTATTAACTTGTTTGAACTCGTTACCTGTATAAAAGACACCTGTCCACACACTCAATCAAACAGACTCCAACCTCTCCACAATGGCCAAGACTAGAGAGCTGTGTAAGGACATCGGGATACAATTGTAGACCTGCACAAGGCTGGGATGGGCTACAGGACAATAGGCAAGCAGCTTGGTGAGAAGGCAACAACTGTTGGCGCAATTATTAGAAAATGGAAGAAGTTCAAGATGACGGTCAATCTCCCTCGGTCTGGGGCACCATGCAAGATCTCACCTCGTGGGGCATCAATGATCATGAGGAATGAGAGGGATAAGCCCAGAACTACACAGCAGGACCTGGTCAATGACCTGAAAAGAGCTGGGACCACAGTCTCAAAGAAAACCATTAGTAACACACTATGCCGTCATGGATTAAAATCCTGCAGCACACGCAAGGTCCCCCTGCTCAACCCAGCGCATGTCCAGGCCCGTCTGAAGTTTGCCAATGATCATCTGGATGATCCAGAGGAGGAATAGGAGAAGGTCATGTGGTCTAATGAGACAAAAATAGAGCTTTTTGGTCTAAACTCCACTCTACGTGTTTGGAGGAAGAAGAAGGATGAGTACAACCCCAAGAACACCATCCCAACCGTGAAGCATGGAGGTGGAAACATCATTCTTTGGGGATGCTTTTCTGCAAAAGGGACAGGACGACTGCACCGTATTGAGGGGAGGATGGATGGGGCCATGTATCGCAAGATCTTGGCCAACAACCTCCTTCCCTCAGTAAGAGCATTGAAGATGGGTCATGGCTGGGTCTTCCAGCATGACAACGACCCGAAACACACAGCCAGGGCAACTAAGGAGTGGCTCCGTAAGAAGCATCTCAAGGTCCTAGAGTGGCCTAGCCAGTCTCCAGACCTGAACCCAATAGAAAATCTTTAAAGGGAGCTGAAAGTCCGTATTGCCCAGCGACAGCCCCGAAACCTGAAGGATCTGGAGAAGGTCTGTATGGAGGAGTGGGCCAAAATCCCTGCTGCAGTGTGTGCAAACCTGGTCAAGAACTACAGGAAACGTATGATCTCTGTAATTGCAAACAAAGGTTTCTGTACCAAATATTAAGTTCTGCTTTTCTGATGTATCAAATACTTATGTCATGCCATAAAATGCAAATTAATTACTTAAAAATCATACAATGTGATTTTCTGGATTTTTGTTTAGGATTCCGTCACTCACAGTTGAAGAGTACCTATGGTAAAAATGACAGACTTCTACATGCTTTGTAAGTGTGAAAACCTGCAAAATCGGCAGTGTATCAAATACTTGTTCTCCCCACTGTATATAAATATACACACACACACACACACACACACATAATAGTTCTTTCTGGTTCTCAAATCTGATTGGCTGAGAGCCTTTTCTAGCCATGCGGTATTCTACCAGTATCACCACGGGAATCGTTTCACTGTTTGTATCACTCTGCTTGCAGAATTTCTCAGAGCGAGTGTCATGGTGGACGAGCAAACACCATCATTTTACAAATACTAGGTGTCATCTTGTCTTTTCCTCGTCACACAAAAGATGCGTCCGTTTTCACTCCAGAAAATCACTGTAAGAGTTGAATAAAACAGTAGTGCGCATCAAAGTCTTATCCATAAATTCTCTCTCTCCCTTTCATTATTATCAACATACACAGCGAATTACACAAAAACAGTCGTTACAATTAACAGTAAACAAATATGGGGATTATAAAAAATGTATTAGGTGGATATTTATAATTATAGGCTTGTTGTTTACACACACTGTTCAAACACCTTGTAATAATAGGTCCGCCATTTTGCATAATAGGTCTGTTAAAAGGACAAAGACAGATATCGCTTTCCTCAGTGGACAGTCAATTGATTTTGTTATTATGAATATAAGATTCACCTGAAGAATATCAGCTAGATGTATACATATATACTGTATATATATACTGTGTGTGTGTGTGTGTGTGTGTGTGTGTGTGTGTGTGTGTGTGTGTGTGTGTGTGTGTGTGTGTGTGTGTGTGTGTGTACATATATTAGGGGTGTAACAGTTCAATTGACTCACGGTTTGGTTTTTATCACAGTTTTAGGGTCATGGTTTCGATATGGTGCGGTATGAGCTATGTTGAAGGAAAAAAGGACAACTGTCTAATAATCTCATCTTATATCTCATCTCGCCATGACTCCCACTGCTCCCCTCTCAAAAACAATAGACTAGGTGACTACATATGGTTACCAGCCCAGGTTTTTAAGCACTAGGCAACACCATGAGGAAGAAACCAAGCATGAAGTCAACATTTCCTATCTCTGACATGAGCTGTTCACCAGTAAATTACAGCTTGGTTGATCTGACGTAGATGAAATATATGGCATCATTCAAAGTGGCTTTTTTACGTACAGTGACACAGCATGTACCACAACCTCATTACTCAAATTACTACTGCTCCCATGAACCTACTTCCCAGTGCAGCTTTCACAAAGTACTCTCCCGTCTCTCTCATTTCTTTTTAATCTCTTCTTGAAGACTTTGATGCTAAAACCAGCCTGGTCAATACTGGGCTCTCTCTCATCTTTCATCTCCTGACGTTCAGCACTCAGACGTGTCACTTCTTTTCTCCACACCCACTCGTGCCCGTCTCTCTGGTCCTATTTCTTCTCTTTTGGCAACTGGGTCATGAGAATGAGAGCAAAAGAAAACACTAGCAATCAATTAGATGGTGAGAGAAGGGCATGCAGGAAGCATTAATTGAATTAAATAATCTAAATGATTATTATTTTGTCTTAATGTATTTTAAAAGGAGGATATTAGAGCAGAAAAAATGTCATTCACTAACCTAGAAACAGTTTCTACCAATGTTTCTTCCTACATCCTGTCTGGATTGTTGATGTGCACTGATCAGAATCTATGCAACCATTAATATTAAAGTTTTATCATATAATTTGATGATGCTTTCAGCTACTACTTTGCATGTAGTATTCTCAGCACCATTTTCAGCACAGAAAATGCAAAGAAGTCTATTGATACCATTTGGGCTTATACATTCAGATGTGGTAGTAGTCTGTCAGACATGTCTCCACTGCTGATCTGTGTGTCTGTGGGGTTTTTTTGTCCCTCACTTCTGCCCTCTCTGCATCTCTCTGTCCTACTGTCTGTTCCCCTGTCTGACACTATTGATCAGCTGACCCACCCACTGACAGCAATCTCTCTCTCTGTTTCTCTCTTCTGTTATAAATCTCTAAGGTGACAGGGGTAGGATAGCTGTGTGCATAGATAAGGCCTTGTTTGGTTTTTGCTGAGACTGCACAATATGTGATGAATAGAAAGGAGGAAGGAGAGAGGAAAAGGGCACCTACAAGGAGAAAAAAAAGAGTCTCGAGGTGAGAATCTGATTAGGTATTCAAGTAAGCCTGAAAACTAGACGAAAAATATACATAAAATTAAATATAGCTATATACCTGACAGGGTGTAAAAAGAGCAGCCAGGCACTATATGACAACACATCAATGACAAAATGATGTATAATATTAAGTATTAGGACAAATCCGCTGTCTTAAACTGAAATATGGATTTTTTGGGGGGGATATGGATATGGAGGTTTAAGCTTAAGGGTTTAGAAATGTGGTGAGAGTAAAGCTATTTGCTGTTTTATTAGACTCTCAGTTATGTGTTAATAGGGGCTTTTGTACCCGGTAACTAAATGTTCCCTTAGAACTTTTTTCCTGGTTGCATTCGCACCGCCAGTTGGAACTCTGAAGTGACGTAAGCCGTGTTGTTGTGCGGGACTTTAATTTTGATGGTGGGCAGACTTTAAATTTGACGGCGCTGAGAACGGCCTAGCCAGAGTCTGAGCACACAGTGCTCACATTCTCCGTCTTCTCCGTCTTCACTAGTTTATGATTTACCAGGTTCCTTCGGTGCGAAAGCCCTTATAGACAAAGATTCTTAACACAAAAATACTGACTATATTCAAAATCCCAACCAGAGAAGAGAGGGATGTGCTGTTTAGATTAACTGATGTTTTTTTATTATTGTTTATAATTCAAGTCTTAACAATAAGAACTTTATATTCACTACTGTTCAGAAGTTTGGTATCAGTAAGATTTTTTTAATGTGTTTGAAAAAAGTCTCTTGTGTTTACCAAGGCTGAATTTCTGTCAGGACAAAGTCAAAGATTATTGACTATTAACATACAGTTTGCATTGGCGATATGGTTCTGTTCTCCCTGCCCAACCATGCAGCCTAGCATGGATAAGAGCAGGGATAGTAGCAATTACATGAATGAATGATTGTTTTTTCCAAGGAGGAATTTTACAGAAGTGTGTTTGTTTCAGTATGCTTAGTAGGGATGGGCAATTTTGATATTGATAGATCTCAAAGATGAGTACTCAAATTATAACGTTATAACGTGCAAATATGTCTATCAAAATATGAAAATATGACTGAAAAATAACACTGCTAGATTATCAATAATGCATGTTTTCGAAAAAGAAATAGCTGCTTGAGGTGAAGCTGAAGAGTGAATTAACACTAGTAAACTGAAGCTAGTTCTATATGAATGAATGAATGAATGAATGAATGAATGAATGAATGAATGAATGAATGAAGTGAACTTGAATTAAGTTAAGTGCTTGCCAGAAAGTGTTACTTAAGTTGTGGGTATGCTCTTCCCATAACAACGCGCTGAAACACTGGCAACTAAAGCATAAAGAATTCACAACATTATAGTGTTCTTATTATAATCTCATGGCGCTGCACAACTTGCACTTAACTGTATTTTCATCTACTTTATCAAGTGATTCCAGACATTCCTGCACGTTTTCAAAGCTATGACGAAAAATTATTTTAATTAAAGGGCACCTATTATGCCCCTTTTCACAAGATGTAAAATAAGTCTCTGATGTCCCCAGAGTGTGTATGTGAAGTTTTAGCTCAAAATACCCAACAGATAATTTTTTACAGCATGTTTAAATTGTCATTTTTTGGCACTGTGTTTCCCTTTAAATGCAAATGAACTGCTGCTGCCGGCCCAAAGGGCGGAGCCTCACGAGCTCGCGCTCAGAGCCAGGACAATATCATCTGATAATATCAAAACAGAAACTCTCAGTAGCGGTGTTCATTTCGACCCGGAGTCGGACAATAATGCCCACAGAGCCAGAGAATATATGCTGTATGGAGATAGAAAAGGTAGTTTAGTTTAATTACGGTTATAACTTATTTGTCATCTGCTTTTATCCACTATTACAAGCCTGCTGTAGTAGACCCCGTCTGAATGATGACCAAAATATACTGATGAGTTCAATGAAGTTTATTGTACATCACACAAAAGATGAAGCGTTAGTTCTACTCCAGAAAATCACTGTAAGACCTGAATAAACACAGTAAAAGAAGTGCGCATTAAAGTCTTATCCATAAACTCTCTCTCTCCCTTTCATTAGCATGGAACATTCGCAGCGAAGTACACAAAACACTCGTTACAACAACTAACAGTAAACAAAATATATACACACCTTTTCAGTGGGTGCTAAATAAACTGGTAAACTGTATATCCGTAAAACGACTCGATGAGCTGTGATAAAGTGCGCGCTCTCACTTTCATTTCTGCCGTGATCAGTAATGTTAGGCCTGTCGCTCCGGAGAGTGTAAGCTTGATCACGAACAGTTGGTGAGATCCATCCTCGAGTAACAACGGGAGTAAATGAAGACTGATATGTTCATTCTGACATCCAACAACAAAACACCTCAATCACTTAGAAGACATTCTTGTCTACAGCTGCTCCAGCGTGGAAACAATGGCGGACTGTGTCCAGCTCACTCAGGGTGGGTCTATGCTAAAAATGCAGTGTCAATCAACAGTTGTGGGAGGGGCCTTTGCAAAGTTACGTCACATTGCCCCAAATCTGAGAACAGCTCGTTCTGAGACAGTGCTTATGATTTATGGGGATTTTTTAAAAAGCACTGGGTGGATTTTTATCATTATAGGGTGGTTGTGTACACACACTGCCAACACACATTTATGTTCAAACACCATGTAAAAGTGAATTTTGCATAATAGGTGCCCTATAAAACATAGGCTTACTGTTAAAAAAATATGATGGGAAAAAATAACCCTGCTGGGTTATTAATAATATCAATGTGTTTGAAAAAGACACATCTAAAAAGAAAATGAATGTTACCAAAGTCCAATCATAGTTAATAATGTCGGGCATTGTCGTTTGAGCTGATGCTAAAGAGTTAAACACCGGTAAACTGAAGCACTTTGCTAGCAGGTTACAATTTTTCAGTTTTTTGACGGTGAAGCGATTTAAGTTTGGCTGTACTCGTTGCCCAGCCTCCCTCATAGTCATATGTACGTATGTAACCCTCATTCCCTGAGGAGGGAACAGAGACGTTACGTCAGTGACTGACGAATGGGGTTTCGCTTAGAAAGCCTATCACCTTCACCTCTCAGCCTATCAGAAAGTTCTTACAAATGAGCCAATGGCAAGGAAATGCGGAATTTGCATAGCGTAACTCCGCCCCACCACGTGGGTATATAAGGAAGTACGCTGGCAACATGCAGTTATGTTACCTGCTGAGGAGCCGAGACTGAACTCAGGCGGTTCCAGCGGTACAGCGGAAATGGCAGGGAGACGTAACGTCTCCATTCCCTCCTCAGGGAACGAGGGTTACATACGTAACCGAGACGTTCCCTTTCGTTCAGTCACTCTGAGTTACGTCAGTGACTGACGATTGGGGTTCCCAGTCTAATCGCGCCACTTCGGCTGTCTTCCAATGCCCTGCGTAAGTCTGAGCTCCTTGTCGTGAGACTAGCACGGACGAAGGACTCCTACTTAACACAGGAATACCAAGGTACACTGGGAAGCATATCTCAGCAGAAATATGCAACACAATGCCTGCCCGAAGGGAGGACTTAAAGGGATAGTTCACTTTAAAATGAAAATTCTGTCATCATAGTATATTTTTTTCCTACTATGGAAGTCAATGGGACCCAGAAACTGCCTGGTTACTGACATTCTTCTAAATATCTTCCTTTCTGTTCAGCAGAAGAAAGAAATTCATACAGGTTTGAAACAACATGAGGGTGAGTATATGATGACAGAATTTTCATTTTAAAGTGAACTATCCCTTTAAGAATACACATATGACCCGAGTGCGGGCTGCATATGGAGAACACTGGGGTATCCAGCCCGCAGGGTGGAATCTTTCAACCCCAGGGGTGGCAAGGTGGCTTGCCAAGGGAAAGACACGCTCAGAGAGGCTTACTGTCATACCTGCAAACTTGTCGCTTTTCGGCGACAATCGCCGTTTTCTTGGTCAATTGGGTCATTTACGTGAATCGCGTAGAACCGGAGAGTTTTTTTTGGGGGGTATTGTTTCTCACAGTAAACTGCCATGCAGGCTAGAATTGCGAAACATTATTGGATAATTCTTATAATTTACATTTCTCTGGGCCAATCGGAATCTTAGCACTTTTTCTCTTGGCCAATCGGAATCTTAGCACTTGCGTCATAATCTTGAAGCACACACACCATGACACACACACAGCGTCAACAACAGCTGAGCTCGCCATTTGCCTGGCTACCGTGCGAGTCTAATGGAAACTCACGCATGAATTTTCCTGCAGTGAACATGTTTTAGCGCCCGCCAAAGTGAATTTTTGTCCCGCCAAAGTCTTATTTGATCGGTGAGTAATGTAGATGAACGGCTGCGTTTGTGACAGGGCGCATGTTTTAACTAAAAGAACGACCAGAGAGAGAGAGAGCCGGTCGCGCGCGCGCACTCTCTGTAAACAACTTCACCGTCTCCAAACTAGGCGCTGTGTTGCTCTCTCTCCCTCGCACATATTAAAGCTGCCGTCGGCAAAATTTTTTTGATCATATTCAGTGTAATCGACACTATAATCCGACAGAACAACATAAATAAGGTGGTTTTAGAAAAAAACCCGAGCTTCTAACTCCACCTGGAGCGTGTTATTTGTTTTGCAAAAAACCAGCGCTCCCGCTTCATCAGGTCCAATCAGCGCAGGGGGGTGTGAGATCTGACTGTCAATCACAGGTCGTGCACACGCCACAGATCCCCCCTCACTCGCGCACGTTAATATCACATGCACACGCCACGCCTGAAGTTCGCCTGGTGATTGCATGAAGCGTGATGGCTGAGAGAAAATCTACTAACAAGCTTCCAATTCCTCGGTTATTGCTATCTATGGATAGATTAGCCAGGGCAGCCTACCTCCGAGTCCATGGTGTTGATAGATGCTGAAGAGACGGACGTTCACAGAAAATCAGGTACACACGCACAGTGACGCACTGACGAGCACGACCTCGATGGGAGGGTGCTCGCTGGTAGTGGGGAGGGGCATGAGAGTTGTAAACATTCAAAATTTTGGCTAATCGACCCAATCTGCCAGACTTGCCGACGGCAGCTTTAATCAAAATAAATCGACACGGTGGTAAAAGGTCGGAAGACCAAAGTTTCGTGTGGAGCATTCGGAGATTTTTTTTCCCTGAATTATACTGCTGGGTGTGAATTGTGCTAAATAAGTTTCCTTATCTTCTCTGAAAAGCGTTCCGGACATTCAGCTGACATAAAACAACACTTTAATTAAACGAAATAAAACTATACAGTGATGAAATGTTTTCTATGTTAATAATAATAATAATAATTCATTACATTTATATAGCGCTTTTCTCGGCACTCAAAGCGCTTTACATAGAAGGGGGAATCTCCTCAACCACCACCAATGTGCAGCATCCACTTGGATGATGCGACGGCAGCCATATTGCGCCAGAACGCTCACCACACACCAGCTTACCGGTGGAGAGGAGACAGTGATGAAGCCAATCGGTATATGGGGATGATTAGGAGGCCATGATAGACAGAGGCCACTGGGCAAATTTGGCCAGGATGCCGGGGTTACTCCCCTACTCTTTCGAAAGACATCCTGGGATTTTTAATGACCACAGAGAGTCAGGACCTCGGTTTAACGTCTCATCCGAAGGACGGTGCTCTTTGACAGTATAATGTCCCCGTCACTATACTGGGGCATTAGGACCCACACAGACCACAGGGTGAGCACCCCCTGCTGGCCTCACTAACACCTCTTCCAGCAGCAACCTGGTTTTTCTCAGGAGGTCTCCCATCCAGGTACTAACCAGGCTCAGCCCTGCTTAGCTTCAGTGGGCAACCAGTCTTGGGCTACAGGGTGACATGGCTGTTGACAACTTGACACAAATCTTGGATGTCCATGTCCTAACTGCTGGGATAATCACACAACGCGCACGACACGTCCAATTCGCGAACTAATAATGACTCCTTTGAACCGATTCATTTTAATGAATCGTTAAAACAACTGATCTTTCCAACAGTGAACTCAGGAGACGTCTGAATCGGTGTATAACTTATCAGTAACAATTTACAATAAGGTGTCTATTTATTACATACATTATATAAAAAGTACAGTTTGCTAACTCAAGCTTAAACTTTAAAATAAATAAAACCACTTTTTTTTAAAAGCATTTTAAACATTTTTCCACAGAGTGCTATCAAGAATCGATAAGAGAATCGTTAAAGAATTGGATCGATAATCAGAATCGTCAGTGGCATTATTATTGATAAAATCTTATCAAATCCCATCCCTATGTGAAGACAGTAAAATTATAATCAAACATTAAAGAACATACATGTTTTTTAATATATTTTTTTTAAGAGTAAAAAGATGCTAACATGAGGTCTTATTGTGTCACTGTCAGTCTTGTTAGATCAGTGCAAAACTAGGGAATGCAGATTAATTATTATTATTATACATCATTCATCAGCATGCATTGATTAATCCCATGGCATGTATTAAAAAAAAACAGTTAGTCTGCAATGGGAAGAGTCGTGGGAGGCAAACAGATCTACCTGTGCGTCGCTGTTCCCACTGTTCCCAAATCAGCTGAACCGTCTGGGGATGGAGTCTCCATTCTCCAGGAAGTGGCTAAAACCGTGAGAGCTCGTCGGTTTAGGTCTCCCGGGATGTGAATGGCTCGAAGCGACCTCAGATGCTTCTGACTCCATATGATGAGATGGCGGGCGAGTTGCGACATACGACGGGAGCGTAGACCACCTTGTCGGTTGATGTATGCTACTGCCGTGGTATTGTCTGAGCGGACTAGTACGTGTTGGTCCTTGAGCAATGCACGGAAGCGGTGCAGAGCCAAACGTGCTGCCAGCAACTCGATTGACATGCCAAAGGCGCTGGGGTCCTGTCCAGGAGCCCGCGGCAGCATGTCCATTGCACATGTCACCCCAGCCCGTAGTGGAGGCATCTGTTGAGACAACAACATGCCTGGAAACTCGTTCTAAGGGCACTCCGGCCTGGAGAAAGCTGAGGTTCGTCCACGGGGTGAAGGTCTGACGGCAGGTCGGAGTAACTTGTTCTCAGAGCGTGCCTGGTTGCCATGCTCACCTCGGGACTCAATCACGTAGCCAGTGTTGAAGCGGTCTCATATGAAGCAGTCCGAGCGGTGTGGCTGCGGATGCCATATGCCCCTGGAGCCTCTGAAATAACTTCAGTGGAACCGCACTCTTGCCCTCGAATTGTCACAGGCAAGTCAGCAGTGACTGTGTGTGCTCGCTCGAAAGCTGCGCTGACATGGCGACCAAGTCGATTTCCATTCCAAGAAAAGAGATCCTCTGCACAGGGGAGAGTTTGCTCTTTTCCCAGTTGACCCAAAGGCCCCAGGGCTAGGTGCCGGAGCACTAGGTCCCTGTGTTCGCAAATCTGGTCTCGAGAGTGAGCTAGAATCAGCCAGTCGTCGAGATAGTTCAGAATGCAAACCCCGTGTTGCCGTAGCAGCATAAGACTTTCGTGAAGATGCGAGGAGACAGGGCTAGCCCGAATGGGAGAACCGCGTACTGATAATCCAGCCCCTCGAAAGCAAACCGTAGAAACGGTCTGTGTCAAGGAAGAATGGAGACATGAAAGAAGGCGTCCTTCAGGTCGATCACTGCAAACCAATCCTGCGGCCGAACACATTCGAAAATGCGTTTGGCCATGAGCATCTTGAACGGAAGCCTGTGAAGAGATAGGTTCAAGACATGCAGGTCCAGGATTGGCCCTAATCCACCGGATTTCTTCAGTACAATGAAGTAGGGGCTGTGGAACCCGTACTTCATTTCGGCTGGAGGGACAATCTCGATCGCACCTTTCGCCAGTAAGGTAGCGACCTCCGCACGCATGACAGGGGCATTGCCACCGACCATAGTGTAACGAACTCCCGGGAGCGGGGAGGAGATTTAACTGAATCACATAGCCGAGCCTGATGATTCTCACGAGCCAGCGGGACAGGTTGGGACGCTCTAGCTAGGCTCACAAGAACTGAACCAGCGGGAGGCAGAGCGTCCCGGTGTGAGGGCACGGACATAAGCCACGTCCTGACAGAGGAGACCAGGGAAGGATGTCCGTTCTACTGGGGCCTGCTCTGACAGGGTTTTGGCGACAGAGGGGGACGAGAGTGGCGAGGCTCGTAAGCGGCACACACTGCCATCCGCTAGGGGTTGAACGACTTCAAATTATTTAAAGTCGACTGTTATGACATCAAAGTCGAGTCGACGTCGACTAGTCGTTGATGTCATTCATACAAAAAACAAGAGATGGGACTGCTTTGCAACATGCCACAATTTATTAGCAGAACATTAGATGCTGATTATACAGCTTATGTTGCAACTTAAATAAAAACTAAATTATGCAGCTCACTATGTTGCAACTTAACGTTAACAATGCAACAATAACTCCCGTTTTAATGTTATTTTTTTATCGATGCATGTCGGCATAACAATGCTAAAATTATACAGCTCATATGTTAATCCCGTTTTGGTTACATTTTTTTATCGATGCATGTCGGCATAACAAAGCTAAAATTATACAGCTCATATGTTAATGAAACAATAACTCCCGTTTTGGTTACATTTTTTTATCGATGCATGTCGGCATAACAATGCTAAAATTATACAGCTCATATGTTGCAACTTAACGGTTAAAATGAAACAACTCCCGTTTTAATCGATGCATCATTTCGGCATAACAATGCTATTTACTCAAGATAACACTTTACTACTACAATAGCACTACTCACTGTCACAGTCCTGCTCATTCACAGCTTTTAATTTTCGATCATGGTTTGCATGCAAGAACACGAGGGCATCAACGTGAGCTGGATGGAGGCTTGCCCGCAGTCGGCTGATGGTATTCCCAGCGAGTGAAAAAATTCTCTCGCTTGGGGTGCTGGTAGCTGGAACAGCCAGGTATCGTTTGCAAAGCTTGGCCAAACGGGGAAAATTGACGTGGTTGCGGGCCCACCACTGCAAGGGGTTCTCCATCGTGGGAATATGGTAGGGGTGCGCCGATCCGATATTCGGTATCGGTATTAGTCCGATACTGGCCAAAATCACTGGATCGGATATTGCATGAATCGCAGGAGTATAACCCGATCCGATACGATCACGTCCCTTAGTCCTAAATTGTCATACAAATGCTTAACAACACCTGAGAGACATGCCGTAAAGAGAGATGAGCAACACGCGTCACGCAGCGTTGCCAGATTTTCACATACAAATCCCGTCCAATTGCTTCTTAAAAATAGCCAATCGCGTTTCGGGGTGGGAGAGACCGCGGACTTGGCAACACTGGCATCACGTGAACGGTAGCTAGAGGTGAGTGAGGTAAGCCCTCTCAGCAATTAAGTTATCATGTCAGCTGTGTGGAGTTATTTAAAATAAGACGCGATACGTTCATAATTAATAAACTACAGAACAGCGCGAGCAGGAAGCGGCGCGCCTCACGCGGGCACGGCTTATGCTCCGAGAACGGATTACTGCACTAGTGATATAAAACGCATCTTCCCCATGAACAACACAAAGTAAATACACTCGCACGTAACACACACACACACACACACACACACACACACACACACACAGGTCTGTTAACTTAAGCAATACTTTTAATAAGGTAGTCTAATATTTTTCTGACTAACAAATTACTGACACAGTAAAGGGTAGATTTAAATAAAGAAAAACGAAATTTAAATAAAGAAAAACGAAATTTAATTAAAGAAAAAAACGAATTTAAATAAAGAAAAACGAAATTAAGTTAAATTAAAAATGAGATTAATTTAGATTGATAATAAGGGGTAAAAAGCTTAATACATTTTGTTTCTATTGTTCTATTTTCCACAATGTCAAAGCAACGCAGCTTAACCCAAAATACAAGCTCGCAGGCATGCACTTCTGTCCTTACAAACTCCGCTGTTCTGCGCTCTAGCCAGAGAATACTACCGTTGCAGGAACACTTTAGTAGGCCAACTCAAGAAGCATCAAATAACGAGGTTGGGTTCCTTCAACTGTCCATCCTATTAAAAATGGCTAGGCCTTATAAGATAGTTGTAAAAAAGAGTTCTCGGAGCATATAAGCCCTGCCCGCGTGAGGCGCGCCGCTTCCCACTCGCGCTGTTCTGTAGTTTATTCAAAGTTTATTCATTCTGAACGTGTCTCGTCTCGTGTGTCTATCTATATTTCGTCAGATTTTATAGTGTTGAACATATTCAAGCGCGAATGAGAACCATTTCGAGGGGGATGCCAGGTGTAAAAAAACAAAACAAAAAAAAAACGAATATTCGAATGTCAAATTCTCAAATCGAATACCAACCCACCGAACGAATAGTCGGGTACAGCCCTATGACTACATAAGAGTTTTGTGTTACATCCAGTTTTTGGCACTGGAATTATAATTTTTGTTTTATTTGCACAGTTGCACTTTAAATTTCATTAATTGAATGGTGCTGAATAATTAAAAATGCTGCTACAAGTTCTGTTTAAAAATTGTTTTAATAAAAATTAAGCAGCAGTATTGCACAACTGAGTCATGTTGTGGGCTACTTATATAGAACATTTATTGCACTGTTTGAGCATGATGCTTTTTAGATGGCTAGGTTAAGCAGTGCATCCTCCTGACAAATGTGTTATTAACAGCTTAATTAAGAAAAAAATATATGGTATTGTATCGGTATCGACAGATACTCAATTGTGTGTTATCGGTATCGGTATCGGACATGAAAAAGTGGTATCGAGCCACCCCTAATATGTGGTGCTAAAAAATACGCACTTATTTCTTCGGCTGCTGTGGATTGTCCCGTTTTCCTCCCACTATGATAGTGTGGCCCAAAGAGCTGCTCAAAATCTTGTTCAAGTCGGGCCTTTTTTCCAGTTACTGGCTCACCCTCAACTGTGTCCTCGCTGTTTACATCATCAGCTAGGATGAAAAGAAGAAAAAAGAAAAGCTATAAATTCACATCTGCACGTTTACGTTTGTGATGCGCAGATCCAAGTAGCCTAATACAAAATAATATTCCAATTATTTGCGGGTGAAATGTGAATTAGAGATAAATTATTAATATGTTTAAATAAATATGTTTTAAAGATTTTAATAAAGAGATCTCATTTCCCGGTAAAACGCAAAGAGCGCATTGCCTAATAACTTAACAGAAAACAGAAATTATTCTAGCAGTTTCATTCAGCGGACCCACCTTTTGCTGCAAGCGGCTCATCCTGGACCAGTCTGTTCAGGTGGCTGTGAGCGGCCTCTCTTTTATCCTCTGGGATGAAATGAAGATGTTTAAACCGAGGATCGAGCATACAGGCCACAGTGGGGATGGATTCTGTCAGATCGTCGGACTCCAGTTTAAACCGTGTTTCCAACTGCCGCCGAACAGTGTTCTTAAAGGCACGTACAGCTGTCATGTCAGATGCTTCGACGCGCAGAGTGGTGCTGATCATGTTGAAAATGACTGGAAAGATGAAAGACAGGCCCACATGCAACTCCGCACACATTATTTCGGTGGCCTTGGCCAAAGGTTGCAGCACTGGAATCAGCTGTTCCAGCATCTCCCAATGTGATGCTCTCAGGGCGAGTGACTTTTGGATGGCTGGTTTGGTGACGGTTTCATCTGCGAGCACAGATTGCACCGCGATTCTTTGCTCGAACAGCCGCTGGATCATTATATATGTGGAATTCCATCGGACCGCACAATCAGTCTGGAGTTTGTTGGGTCTTATGCCAAGTTGTTCCTGTCGTTTCCTTAGGGCACAAGTGGCTACCGCTGAGTGACGAAAGTGACTGACAACTCTCCTTGCTGCATCAATAGCCTTAGAAACGTCAGGTAAGACTAAGCCAGCTTTTATGGCTAGCTGTAGGGTGTGTCCCATGCACCCCAGATCTTTAGGAAACATTTCACATAGCTCCATGGCTAAATTCATGTTACTGGCATTATCGTGGACTGTGCAAAACACCTGTATGCCCCATTCCTTAATTATTTCAGAAAGACGGTCAGCAATGTTGGCTGCAGTATGTCTCTCTGGCATCACTGATGTACACAGCACTCGGGCCGTCAGCTTCCATGTGTCGGTGATATAGTGAGCCGTTACTGTGATGTACGGCTCCATAGTGGAGGATGTCCACAAATCAGTTGTTAGCGACACAGTCTGGTCTCTCATCTCCTCCACAATTTTTTCACGCATGCTGTCGTACTGGTGTTTGATTGTGTTCCACAATGTCTTGTACGACGGAATATCGTAGCCAGGTTCAAAAAAGTGCAGTATTTCTCTAAAACCTTCTCCGTGCACTGCAGCTAAAGGTCGAATGTCTTTGATGATAAAATTCACCAGTAAATTGGTAATTTGCTGTCGTTTTTTCTCAGTCACAGCAGGTTGTTTAGTGAAGTTTCTAATTGACTGTTGTTGAGATGGTTTGCATTCGTCACTTAACGTACTTAGCGGATGCCTTTTCAGATGCGTGTGCATTGCACTTGTACTTTTGTTGTACTTCAGGACAGACTTACATATTTTGCAGGTGACATTTTTGCAAGCTTCATCTTTTGTGAAATATTTCCACACACTTGATGTAACGTTAGACCTACTACTGCTGCTTTCGTGCTGCAATGACCCTCTGGGCTCTTCATTTGTTGTCGACTGCAACGCGGCCATGTTGATAGTATCAAAATTAGCGCAATCATAGTGTCACATGATCAACGCGACTAGTCGACGTCAAGCTTAAAGCGTCACGACATTGCATTAAGGTCGACTAGTCGACTAATCGGTTCAACCCCTACCATCCGCACGCTCTGGGGGCTCAGAGATGGGGGAGTAAGTGCTGTCTTTAACCACATTAGGGGGCTGCTGGCCGGCCGGTAAAAGACAAAAGATTCTCCCCCGGCCCTCCACCGGGGGAAGGAGTGGCCCTGCTACCACCTCCTTGACAGAACTGAAGCCCATCTCTGAGCTGTCTGTGTCAGGAGCGCCGCTTTACCTGGCATTTAGCGGGCTGCAGGACTGGAGCGGACTGGGACGCCTTCCTGCAATCACCTCCACGGAGCGGCCCAGGTGGAGGCTGCTGCTGAGGCCGAGCGGGAGGGGCTGGAGTCGCAGAAGGCCCCTTGGCGGCGAACAGACTAAGGCAACTGTGCCGGCGGCTGGGTGGAGGCAGCAGCTGGCCGCCAGGGCAGTATATGTTTCTGGGCGGCCGAGAACTGTTGGGCGAAGTCCTCGACCGCGCCGACGAAGAGGCCAGCCTGATATATGGGAGAGTCGAGGAAACGGGTTCGCTCAGAGTCTCTCATATCGGCCAGGTTGAGCCATAGGTGTCTCTCCTGGACCACTGCTGTGGACATCACCTGACCCAGGGAGCGTGCGGTCACCTTCGTCGCCCGGAGAGCGAGATCGGTGGCGGAACGCAGCTCATCGAAGAGCCCTGGGTCAGCTCTACCCCCGTGCATTTCCTTGAGCATCCTGGCCTGGTAGACCTGGAAGATGGCTATGGTATGCAGTGAGGGGGTGGCTTGCCCCGCAGCTCTGTAGGATTTCGCCACCAGGGTAGACGAAAATCTACAGGCCTTGGAGGGGTGCTTAGGATCACTATGCCATGTTGAAGGACACAGTTGCATCGCAACAGAGCGTTCAATAGGGGGATTTCCAGCGTACCCTTTAGCCGCGTCCCTGTTGAGGGTAGAGAAGGCGGAGGAGGTCGCCGAAACAATCACAGGAAGACAACGGGGCCTTCCAGGATCTCATGACCTCCTCGTGCACCTCCGGAAATAAAGGAACTTGGGTGGTGCGCTGACGGGTGTCAGCGCGTGCAGCCCCCAAGAACCAATCATCCAACCGCGAGCACTCAGGACAGGGCGGAGGGTTTCACTCTAGTCTGATGCTAGCGGTGGCCCGGGAAAGCATGGCTGTCAATTCCGGGTCGGATTCGGGCAATGCTGGCACACCCGAAGGCGGCAGTACAGCTGAATCTTCCTCCTCAGAAGACTCCAGCCCACCTTGCGATGCGGCGATCGACATCGTCTCGTCATCTGGAGCCCCAAATGAGACACTGGGAACGTCTGTAGACAGCCCCGCCATCGTACTCGGGAGGCTCATGGGTTGTGGTGCGCAAGAGGGGGGTGTGGCCTGAGGAAGCATCGTCAGGGCGTTGTTCCACAACGTAACCCTCAGGTCACCCTGGCCACCAGCCAAAGTATCGCCTCTCGTGGAGGGGATAGATTGGGGTGTGGCAGAGGGGACTCTACCTTTAGTGAGGTCACGGGGTCTTGACCGCAGCACCGTGATGGTCACTTTCCCACAGTGAGAACATGATTCATCCACGAACGCTGCCTTAGCGTGATCTAAGCCCTAACTCGCAAGACAGCGCTCGTGCCCATCAGAAGACAGAATGGAACGACCGCACCCAGAAGTGCATGGGCGAGACATCTTTAAAAAGACCTGCCAAGTGCCACCTTTTTGTGAGAGGAAGCCCAGCAGCTGTGCTGAAGCGCCCAGGGAGAAACACACACGCTGTTGCAGACCACTGCACAGATCAGCAGGCAGGAATGTGAAACTTGCTGGAAAAACGCTGTCGAACCAACACAAACTAGAGAGCTGCTCGTCTCGAAGATTCTCGAAGATGACACTCAGAAAACAGGCTTACAGGAGTGAAGAGGACCTCTTGGCTCCGAAGCAGAAACATAACTGCATGTTGCCAGCGTACTTGCTTATATACCCACGAGGTGGGGCGGAGTTACGCTATGCAAATTCCGCAGACCCATGGCATTTCCTTACCATTGGCTCGTTTTGTAAGAACTCGAAGGTGATAGGCTTTCAAAGCGAAACCCCATTCGTCAGTCACAGACATAACTCTGAGTGACTGAACGAAAGGGAACTAGAGTGGCACTGCTTGTCTCTTTGGCCTTGCCCTTCCCCTTCACCTTCCTCATTCTCTTCCTTCACCTCTTCCTCCACTCCCATCTACTTTTTAAATCCATAGTTTCACTTTATTTCGCCATTCTGGACTGCATGCTGTCCTAACGCTAACCAGTCAGACATCAGGAACCGCCCAAAATGCCTCAATAACAGTTTAATCAGAAAAATGTTATATATTTTCACTGTTACTGTGATCATCGACCATGGTTCCCTGAGAAGGAAACGAGATGATGCGTCAAAAGTAGTGACGCTATGGGAACACCTCTGCGCGTACAATTCTGCATCCAGAGCTGCATAGGGTACAAATAGAGTGGACTAAAATTAGTAGTGGCTACCTCAAACAGTTAAAAGAATGTGACAAAAATATAGTAAGCATTACTATACTAATTAATAATATAAGCATTACTAATATAGAAGCAAATAAAGTGAGAGACTATACATGTAATATACATTTATGTAATTTTAATGCTCTGGCCTTTACAGATATTTAAAGATGGCCATATTTAAGCATAGCAGACTCTTTGGATTTATATGAAATGTAACACTTTACAATAAGATTATATTTTTAGCATTAACTAAGGTTAATAAATGTTGTAGTATTGTTCATTGTTAGTTTGTTAATTTCAAAATTTACTAAATACATTTTAAATTGAGTTGTAATTTTTATTTTATCTGTTAACCTTAGTTAATGTACTAACTATGAACTAACATGAATGATCAAGGTACAGTTGTATTGCTCAAATATTAATACATGCTGTATAAATGTATATTCCATAATGCATATAGTTCATGAAAGCTAGCTAAGTGTTACCTATGACATTTACGTATGTTTCTAGGTTATAGCTAAAGAAACAAACATTTGAACTGTAATATTTTAATGTTTAAATTATTTTCTGTAGAATTCGTTCTGTAGAACTTCTAATTTTAAAGCTAAGTAATATGTAATTTTTTTTTCGCCATTGAGTGTGTTGAGAGTTATAATGTTATTCTCTGTGTTAGTTTATCTGTGTATGGGACTAGCAGTAAGCTAGATCAACACTATAGAATAACATCATATTCTAACATTTCATCATGTTGAGCTATATGACATTGATTAGTTTTATGTACATTTGCTCACCTCTACATTTGCGTGTCTCTGTCAAGTCGAAGTTTGTCACGGCGTGGAACTCTCGGCATCTCGAAAACGCCACGCTGATATTGATCCTCGTTTTAGTTCTCCTTTTGTCCCAAAGTCTGCTTGCTATGGTCCATAATGTTTGATTGAAACAACAACAGCGTGAGCTCAGTGTGAACAACAACTCTGCGTTTCGTCAAATATGGGCTAGACGTAACGCAATTGTCCACGTCTGTCGCCATGGTTACTATGGCAGTTCGAGCTTAAACCAGGGATAACGCGGATATTACGTCATTGACAGGTGACAAGTGGGACAGGGCGACAGGGACAAACCATTATTTGAAATTGGAATTTCTCTGAAATTAAAAATCTTTGGGAACTTTTGGGATATTGTAAGTAAACAACTGCAGGAAATATATCACACTGTGCAAGTGATTTTTGGATATTTTATTACAAAAAATCTTACATATTGTAGCTTTAATATATTCATATTTATATTTTTATTTCAATTAGCACATTTCAGTTCAGCACTGTTTTACTTGGAGTGTTATGTTTTTTTGTTATCTAGTATCCATTTAAAAAAATATTGGTTGATTAATCGGTTATCGGCACGTACGGTCAAACCTAGTTATTGGTCGACCTCTATTAGTAAGCTTCGCCCCCCAAAAGCAAACCTGAGGAACTTCGTTAGCTGAGGAAGGATGGATACATGGAAGTATGTATCCTTGAGGTCTATTGTGACAAACCAGTCCCTCAGATCTGATTTAAGTCCCAATTAATTTCACAGTCAACATCTTGAACTTCTTTAGCGTACAATTCAGCTGGCGTAGATCTAGAATTAGACGCAACCCCCCATCCTTTTTTGGAACAATAAATCCGGCTGTAGTACCGGAACTTTCTCTTTGGGAGAAGGAGCGCGTTCTATGGCCTCCTTAGCCAAAAGAGCTTTGTCTTTCTGTTCCATTACCAGAGCCTGCTTGGGACCTACCATTGTGGGCAGGACCCCATTGAATCATGGCGCCTGAGTGCCAAACTGGATTCTGTAGCCTTTTTCTATAGTTTGCAGGACCCTCTGAGACACATTTAGCAGAATTTTCCATGCTGACTAAGGCTAATCAGCCTCTCGAGACTGGTCTATAGTGTATTTCGAGTATTAAGTTCAGTGTCCTGAAGCGCATGATCGGGAAGGAACAAACAAATTGGTTTCTCTAAAACTCTCCACGAAGGGGGCGAGTCTTCAGTGGGGTCTTTTGAATTTAACCCTCTGAGGTCTGAGGGGTTTTTGGGGTCCTTGAGATGTTCTGACATGCCCTGACATTTGTGCTTTTTTCAGTTGCTTATAAACATATTAATGGCAAAGGTATAATTACACTCTATTTAGCACAAACAGGGCTACCATAATATGTGAGCAACATGCATGTACATGTTTGTATTTTTGAGAGAATAATGTTTATGCATGGTTATTGAAAAAACTAAAAACTAAAGTTTCTGAAATAAGGCCACAAAACACATACGTGTCAATAAGACTTTTGACTAATTGATGTCTTTGCCTAGAGTTTTTTCTTCAAAATGATGTGAAAATCATCCTGCCCTTATCATTCACATAACTGTAATGATGCAGCGGACGAGAAGGGATCCATTTGCAGCTTTATTTAGAGTGGTCAGACAGGCAGGGTAAAACAACAGCAGACAGAACAACGGAGAGAACACAGAGAAGATCGGGGTCACAGGCAGAAGTCAGGGCAGGCAGCAAAAGGCAAAGTCCAATAAGCGATCCGGGTAAAGGCAGGCAGAGAACAATCAGGAGTCGAGATACACAGTCCAAGGTCAGTAAACGAGAACAGCAAACACAGGAATAACCGCTCAGAAATTGTACACCGGAGCAATGCAATACTTCGCAGAGAAGTGGAGTGTGGAAGTGGCTTTTATGTGTGTGTGAATGAGGTGCAGGTGTGTGTGTAATCAGTCCAGGTAGATGCAGGATGGGAATTGTAGTCTGTGAGTGAATATGATAGTCCGGTGTGGAGTGCCCTCTGGTGGCTCTCAAGGGCACTCCAGCTGGTGACCGTTACAATAACACAATACATTGATTTAAATCTTGTAAAACACTTTTTGTTTGTAAAGGCAATATGCGCAAGGGGCGTCAACCATTCAACAGCATCATGCATATGTAGTGGTTCACACCTCAGGAGACAATGGGGCCCGCATACTTAATGAGCCATTCATTCAGGTGTGTCACCTATAGCCACAAGAAAGAATGCAAGAGCAATATATATACAGTATATATATATATATATATATATATATATATATATATATTCTACCAAATTGGTTCACAGTTGGAAGCATGTCAATTTTTTTTTTTTTTTTTTACAAATTTTGCTTGCAAATTGTATAATATCCAAGGAAAACATGTCTATTAATTGTGCAGTTAATTCTCATACTGTATTTTCAGTTTTGGAATATGTATCCTCTCCCCAAATTTGTCAATAATAAAACACAATAAAAATTATTTAAAGAAAATGCTTATATTTACATTTTAAAATTTGTTTACATCTACCTTGTAAATATATATTTTTTTATTAAAAAGGTTACAATTACAACAACAATTGAAGTGTAATCTTTCTTTGTAAAAACTAAAGTATACATTTTATCATACATATTTCAAACTTCGAATATAGCCTACATTGACAAAACATACTATATTTAACATATTAGCAAAAATTGGCAAACAAAAGCTTATTTGAGGTGGCAGATATTTTACAGTAAAAATGTGTAATCTATCCAAAACTAATCAACGAAATGTTGTCTTTCATATGTCTGTAACATAGGTCTTTCGTTTTTATTATAAGGAATATAAATGTTAATTTGCAGTTTAATACGTTGCTTATACAAATACATTTTATTTCAACATATTTCAATCGATTTTACTCAGTATAGCAAAATAGTTTGCTAAAAGCAGATCATTTATTCACACACAGAAACGCAATTCAAATTTAAACCGTCTTTTTGCGAGTTGTGGTAAACAGCGCATCTCTGACGTTCATTCATTCACACAGAAACGCGATTTACTTGACAATGAAAAAAAAAACGTACTACATTATTCCATCCGTTGCTCCTCGAAATACCAGCACTTCTGAGGTAAGTTTTCCCTTATTATTATTCCTCACAGCGCTGCGAGACAGTGTAGACAACTACACTTATCTGAATAAACTTGATGTGTTTTCTCGAGCTGATATGTGGGCGTTCACAGTTTGTATGGGATCGTCTCAGTCATTTGCGTTTGAATAGCGCGCGCTCTCCGTGGGCGTGGCCGATTATAACGTAATGAGATGAGATGAGCTCGACTGGAATCGCTCTCTTTTAATACAGATTTCACAAGATGAGAATATTTGTTTTTTATATAAATTACTTCATTTAAAAGAAGAGAATTCAAGCTTCATGCCTGTGCATCTGTATGCCTGTTTGACTGAGTATTCGCTCAGTTATTGTTCATTTTCGGACGCGTTTCAGAATGGACTTCACTGGCAGAGAGAAGGCAGAACTCGCTTCGTGTTTATTTTTCTTTATTTGGCAAAAAGCACAACACTTTGTTTTTATTGTGAGTATACACAAAAATAATACACATTTAACAGAATCGATTGATGTATGAAACTCCTATGGAAAATCAAAGTCAACAGAGTATTTATGAGTTTCTTTTACATTGATAAAAAAAAAGCGAGCTGGTATCGCCGGCGATACCGTAGACCTCAGGGGGTTAACTCGCTGGAAGCCGCTGCACACGAAAGGTGTGAACAGTTCCCTGAGGGCACCAAGGAGAAGTGGAGATAGGGGCCATCAGGGCTGCCATAGATTGACCAATGGCTCTGACTGTCTCCTTGGTGGCAGTTCGAGAATTGCAGCAGCCCCACACCCTCGTCTTCATCCAAGTCTTTTAGCAGGTTGACCCGGTACGCCTGTAAGATGGCCATAGCGGGCAGACAAGCACCAGCCTAACCTGCTGCTTTGTATGCCTTACCCACCAAGGCCGAAGTTGTTCTGTATGCCCTAGTGGGAAGTGTTGGGGCCTTCAGGGATGATGCCGGGTCAGGGGAGAGATTAGCTTGCAAGCGTCTGCTCCACCTTAAGCATTCCCCCATACCCATGCTCTTTCAAACCCATAATGGTTAAATAGTTTGAGACATGGGGGCATGAATTACAACCTCCAGCAGCTCTTCATAAGCAGGAGAGTGAGGTGGCGAGTCCTCAAGCTCTCCTGCCTTGATACTAAGCACATCCACCTTCTCAGAGCTGGATAGCAGCAGCAGCTGGCCTTCGCTCTGGGCGGAAGAAACTGCTGCTTCCAACACCTGAGAGAAGACACTGGATCCTAGCGGGTGAGGGCAGAGGAAAGGCAGCGCCTATCTCTAACTCCTCCGCTTCCATGCAAACAACACATAACTTGTGTACCCCCACCCGTGATGTAGCATGGGCAGGGAGGAGTACACTGTTAAAATTGCTGCTTGCTCACCATAACTAACGATATATATTTGTACAGTACATACGAACAATAAATAAGACAGATTCACAAAGTGCTTGCTGAAGGCACAGAAGCTGACATTTTTTGGGCCTGGGTGAGCTACCTGGTCGTGATGTCACACGCTATAGATGACGTCCTGCCATGCCTTTGGACTGATTTCACGTGTGCTTCAAGACACAAACACACAGAGGTGTTCCCATAGCATCACTACTTTCAATGCAGTGCAAGTTCCCTCAAAAGGGAACCGTTGTTCTGCTTAATATTCATTTGTATAAACTGCTACATTTTTTCAGGATTCTTTGAAAAAGTTCAAAATAGAAAGTTCAAAAGAACATAATTTTTTTGACTTTTTTTTTTGTAACATTATAAAACTCTTTAATTTCATTATCAATTTATTGTGTCCTTGCTGAATAAAAGTATTAATTATTTAAAAAAAGAATCTTTAAACTATTTTTATTTTAAAATAAACGTTTATTAAAACTAATGTCATAGACACTTTTTTGTGGAAATGATGGCCTACATTCCAAAATCTTGCCACCAGTGTAACCGGTATCTAAAGCATGTGTGAAAACACTCCAATCTAATTGGTTGGCAACCAATCATTGTCATTAGTCAATGTCATTAGCAGAGTGCCCGGAAGTATAAACTTCATGATTTTCTTCACCTAAAGGAGACATGCAGGCAGACCCAATGGCATGGCAATGAGACGCAGTGTCTCGTTCCCCTTCTCAGGGAACCATAGTTACAGTTGTAACCTGAGAAGTTCCCTTTTGAATGGGAACTTTGCACTGCATTTTAGATGGATGCTAATGGGAACAAATACTCACTATGAGATGCCGCATGTCTGCCTCACTAGGTGAGAATATGCACAAACTTATGGTGCTTTTCCCCCTACTAGGCATAGTGGGCATAGCATACGTTGACTCAACAGATTACTTCCAGCATCCATTCAGGGTGCATACGTACACAGACTGTCAAGTGGTAGTGTTCACTAAGCCATTATCTTTCATAAAAATAGAAGATCGCCTAGCTTCTATGCCTCTATAGCAGGGGATATATCCTTTGAGCAAAGCCTCTACTCGTTAACCTGGATAACTGGGTAAATAATAACTAGTTAAATAATTCTCTAGGACTTAACAGTTGTTTAGTTTTTTTGCTCCCTATAGCAAGTGAAAAATGAGGCCACCTAAAGAAACGAAGCCTGATATAAATATAAATATATATATATATATATATATATATATATATATATATACATATACATATATATATATATATATACAGTGCTATGCATGAGTTTAGACACCCATGCTAAAGTTGACTAAAAAGAGGAATAAAAAATCATCTTTTGGAAATTGAACTTAATGCCTTAAAGGTGCTCTAAGTGATGCTGGGAGTGTTGACATTCGAATTGTTGTCAAACAAAACGGAGGCTAGCTAGACCCTCCCTCCTCCTCATCCCATCTCCTCCCTCCTCCACTCCCTTCCAGCATAAAGGAAACTCAAAGTAGTCACTAAAAACAAAGTTAAGTTTTACTGATACTTCATTCAATGTGTAATGTCACCAAGTTAGATAAATGCTTTTATATATTGCGGAACAGAATGCAGAAAAAGAGAAACATTATCTTAAAATCGTTTCGCCACCTGAGGTTATACTATAACGTTAGCTCCCATACAAGGACGCAATAATGGCAAGATAACGTTAGCTTCGCGTTTCCCAGTGAGCATAAACAACGGCGGCGGCGTAAACAAATTTAGTCAAAGTTGTCAATAGCCTATAAATGAACATTCAAATCCATAACAAACAGTGGGTGAAAACATTCATTCACACAAATTGTCGACCTACTGTGAATTTGCTTGACCATTTACAATAGAGATTGATCGCTAGCTGCTAGAAACATATATGTTGTATTCACCAAAGCTAACGCTGACTGCATAGTTCTAGCTAATTACATCCTTGTGTTGGTTTGGCGAACATGAACGTCAATTTAGAAAGAAAAATGGATTTACCTGTTCTGCAAAAACAGAGCAACTGAATGTCGGATTGGAAGCCCTTCTGCCGGCGGAGTTCTCGCCACCTTTCGAGGGTTTTTCCGATGTAAATTCGGGACTTCGCGCGTTCCTTATCCTTGTCCCTCTTCTTTGCAATTTGTTCATCGGAAGGTCGTCTCTTTGGTCGTGTGTCGGGATAACTTCCCTCTTCATGCTTCTCTCTCCTCCACACACCCCCTTCATGTGTACGCACACTAACCCCCAAACCCCACCCTCAAATACTTCTCGCCAGTTATTGGCTGGAGCACTGTTTGTTGTGTTTCGTGGTACGGGTGAGCCCAGTTTGTTTTTGTTGCCGTTTGTGGAGCCTGTGGTGTCTACAGAGACCGCGTTTTTTTACAGTGTGTTCAGGGGACAGGCAGCTAGCGGATAGTGAGGAGATGTTTGCTGTATGTGACAAAAAATTGTTGGCCTAAAAAACGCCTGACATCACTTAGAGCACCTTTAATTAAAAGAATTTGGAAAAATTCAACCTTTAAGGACACCAATTTTCTTTGTGAATGAACAATGTTTCGTAAATAAATAAATGTTCTTCCTTAAAATACAGGGTGCATAAGTCTGGACACCCCTATGTTAAATTCCCATAGAGGCAGGCAGATTTTTATTTTTAAAGGCCAGTTACTTCATGGATCCAGGATACTATGCATCCTGATAAAGTTCCCTTGGCCTTTGGAATTAAAATAGCCCCACATCATCACATAGCCTTCACCATACCTAGAGATTGGCATGGTTTTATTTCAGTTAGCCTAATAGCTGGTTTGATTTGCATTGAGAGATGATCTTATGGAAAGTACTCCATGCCAATCTCTAGGTATGAGATCTCTTTCACTATTATTTCCTATTATCTTATACCTTGGGCCATCACAAGTTGATAACGACCACCCCCAACTCGGCCCCGTTTGGTCTCACACCCTTTTTGGGAAAAGCTTTTGGCGGAATGATGTAATTGTGAATATTAAGGTACTGCAGCTACATAATGGTCATATAACCCTACAATTTTGCATGGTGTATCCTGACACATAGGGGAAACTAGCAGAAAACGTTTCTGGGGATTGCTGCCTTTTTGCTGTCAAATATCACCCTCAACATACCCCAAAAGACAAAAAAATTTCTGTCCGCCTGACAAATTGTCATCAAAAGGGATCATTTTCAAGAATTTTATTATACATATCACTGCCTCAAATGTACATAAAGAACTTCCCAAGTTTATAAGCTTCAATTTAAGTCCAAAATGACCTTTCTATCTAGAGGATTATAGCTGGTATAACCAAAGATCTCCACTGTACCTCAAATCGGAGAAAACAGAACTTTCAAGCATTACAATTCCATATGGGATTAAGCATATTTTTTTGCATAATGAACAATGTCTTAAACAAGAGTTGAGATTTGACTTATGTACTGCTATACTATATGAAGTGAATTAGGCTACCTTACAAGTGAATAATATTAAGCCCCCAGGTGGACTGGGGTCAGGGTGTAAGATAAAACAATGGTAACCAGGTTACATACATAAACACACTAACCAGCCAACACTAACCAATCAATACCCTAACCCTTCATGTCACATCCTGAAGTTATTCAGCAAAGACAATTTGGAGGTAAGTTGATCTATTTTTCTGGTTATAGAAAGATATTGATTCTATTGGGAGATTGGTGTCCTATATTTTTCTACATGTAAGGCGCCCACTCTACCTCTAGATTGATAACATTAGCTAGTTAACTTGTGAGATTGTTAGCTAGCATAGCCAGCCAAATGTAGCTAGATAGTGAGAGCAGGAGTGGGAGACTAGTGGGAGAGAAATGATGGTGTGTGTGTGTGTGTGTGTGTGTGTGTGTGTGTGTGTGTGTGTGTGTGTGTGTGTGTGTGTGTGTGTGTGTGTGAGAGAGAGAGAGAGATAGAGAGAGAGAGAGAGAGAGAGTGTGTGTGTGTGCGCGCGCAAGTATGCATGTGTGCGTGCGTAATATGTCACTGTTATAAATATACTGATTTTCTGATGGTTGTCATCAGATCATCAGTCTGTGTTTGAGGGTAGACTTCAGTGAAATATGAAACATGGGATCTCATTGCATATTTGCACATTGAATACTACACATGATTTCATTGTTGTAATGAATAAACTTATTTTCAGATGGGTGTAATGCAACAATATATCTAAACAAGTCAACATGTTTAAAAAAAACCGACAAAATGATGAAGACTGGACAGCTGGCCAGAGTTCTTCAAAGCAGAAGCATCCACCTCAGCCATTTCTGGAAAACTGCATCCTGAATGGTTACCAGGGGACAGTACATGACAAGTTCATACCTTTGTCTTCTAAGGGTGATCCACTGAGTGCATTTATTGCTATTCATGATATGAAAAAGAAACTTCAAACACAAATGTTTGATTGTGGTGGTATGCAAGATGTTTTAGAATCAATTCCTGATGAATAGTCTTCTGATTGTGGGTGGGTATCATGAAAACTGTCGATGCATGTTTTTCCGCAGTGCTATCCGTGCTTTAAGCAAGTGTCAAACAGAAAATGTCTCCATTAGACAGACACGTGAGCATATGGATTCTTCAGATTTGTTCGGCAGTTATTGCAAATTCTGCAGAAGTAGCACAGTGAAGCAAGTGTCTGGCAACAGATACAGCTTGAAAAAATTCAAACTCAGGGTCTGGGACATATTCTGCTGGGATCTGTGGAATAACCAGTAATTATGAAGTGAGCCAACGTCATATCCTGACTGCCTATGTCAAAGGAGAATTTGTAGAAGCCATGTGGGAAATGACAAGTGGCCGAGGCAAACATACAGAGAAGAAACAAAGAGATTTATTTTATTTATTTATTTATTTGCAAGGACAGTGCATATTAACATAACAGCTCAACTGTAAAATATGCCAGAGTTAGCCAAAAGGCTAGTTTTCATCTGTAGTCCTAGGCCAGATGTACAGTAGGCACCCTGGAAATAGGTAATAGGTAAAACAAGTTGATTATCACATGGCAAAATACAATAAACATTACATTTGCTGCAGCAGCAGGAATAAGACACCAAAACAAACATGCAACAAAGAGTTCATGTGCTACAGAGCTTAAGTGGGAATGCAGCTGGAGGCGACAGGACATAAGAGCACAAGCAGCAGTTCATGAAACAACTAGAATCAGTATTAAAGGACACAGTCAATAACATTAGTCAGTTATAATACAAAGCTTAAAAGGGAGAGTAAACATTAAAATGCGGCAGTATCGAAATTAGATAAGAAGAACATGCAAGATGACTCAAGAAAGCGGCGATAGAAGTTCAGTGCTGGCATGTTTGATTGCTAAGGAGCCAACGTTTTAATGATGAGCGGAATACATTATAACTATTGATTTCTCTGATTGGTGTTGGAATGTTGTTCCATTCTTTTGAAGCTTTAATAGAGAATGCTGACTGACTAAACACAGTTTTCCTGAATGTAATGACACAGTCTCCTCTGGATGTTCCTCTAGTGAGGCGACTGGTGTTGGACCTTAAACTCAGAAACTCACTAAGAGGTGGAGGAGCCAGGCCATGAAGGATTTTATATGCTAAACAGATATTTGTGAACTTAATAAGATTTTCCCAACTCAATCAATTGTATTTTGACTGAATATTGCAGTGATGAAAATGACGTGGTTTCTTATCCAGAACTTTAAGTGTTTGTTTGTATAGGGACTGTATTGGTTTCAAAGTGGTGTGGTTGGCCTGGGACCAGCTGGTGAGGCAGTAAGTCATATGCGAAAAGATCAGTGAATGCATAAACATTTTGGCAGCTCGGGTGGACATTGAGTTTCTGATAAATCGAAAATTGGATAGATTAAATTTTACTTTCTTGACAGTTTTGGTGATATGAGAATTAAAGTTGAGTTTGGAGTCTATGAGAATACCGAGATACTTAAATTCTGTAACTATTTGAAGTTTTTCACCAGATATTACAATGTCCGGATTTGCTGTGGAGTTGGTAGTTTTAGTAAAAAACATACCGACTGTCTTGGAGACATTTAACTGAAGGCTACACTGGTTTAGCCATTCACTGATCTTTACCATAGCGTTTGTAAGTTTAGTTGCCACTGCTGTTTTTGATGGCCCATGTATGTATAGAACTGTGTCGTCTGCATACATTTGAATATTTACTTCTGGGCACACACGTGGTAGGTCATTAATATATATGCAGAACAGAAGAGGGCCCAGGATTGACCCTTGGGGCACTCCAGTGGACAAGTGAAGGGGTTCAGACTGATAGCTGCCAATACGGACGGTTTGTGATCGGTGGTAAAGATAAGATGCTACCCACTTAAGAGCATTATCCGAAAAGTTGAGATGAGAAAGTTTGGAGAGTAAAATTTTATAATTAACAGTGTCAAAAGCTTTCCTGAGATCTAAAAAGATGGCTCCAACAACGCTGTTCTTGTCAAGCAATGATTTAATGTTTTCAATGAAAAAGCAGTTAGCTGTCTCTGTAGAATGGTTTGGCCTAAATCCAAATTGTAGTGGATGGAGGGAAAAGACAGTGTTGTTCAGGTGATCTCTAATCTGTTGAGATACCCACTTTTCCAGAACCTTTGACATTACTGGCAAAATACTAATGGGTCTGTAATTGGAAATTATTTGTCTGTCTCCAGATTTAAATATTGGGCAAACAATGGCTGACTTCCATGCATTTGGAAATTCCCCCTCGGAGATAGACTGATTTATAATTTTTGTGATGGGGATAACTAATGATGAACCTAAATCTTTCAGCATTGTGGTATCCATTCCAAACACATCTTTAGCTTTTGATGTGTTAAGTGACCTGATTAAGGCTTCTATATTTCTTTCAGAGGCACTGGAAAACACAAGGCTGGGCTCTGACGACAAAACTGAACAAATACTTGTGTCTATCTGTGAAAAACACAGTGCAATAGATGCAACAGAGTCAACAAAATAGTTGTTAAATGCCGTAGCAACAACAGCTGGATCAGAGATACGTTTTCCATCTAATAAAAGTTCAACAGGTTTTCTTTCTTTGTGTTCCTGCCCCATCAGTTTTTTTAATTGATCCCAAATCAACTTCGAATTGCCCCCTGCTTTACTTATTATGCTCAGAAAAAAGTCAGCCCTTGAGTTTCTCAACATAGATGTTACTTTGTTCCTCAGCATTGTAAAATGGTGTTTATCATGACATAGTTTTGATTTATTTGCCTTTTTTTTTTTGCAAGGTCACGTTCTTTCATCACTTTCAGGATTTCAGCATTAATCCATGGAAAATTTCTGAGTAAACTCCTTAATGAAATATTGCAGTTTACTTGAGAGCACAGTACTTCCCTCATGTAAGTCTTTCCCTACTATAATCGTCCAAATTAAACAATTCCCCATCGTAAGTACACATTAGCCGCGTTTCCACTGTCGGGCCAGGGCCGGGCCAGGGCTTTAAACGGGCCGTGCCGGGCTGATAGCCTCGGGCTAATAGCACCGGGCCTGCGTTTCCACTGTCGGGCCAGAAGCTCCACAGCGCTTCACTAAAACACGCCCGTAACACGCCTCTCTGGAACAACGTCACACTAACCCATTCACCAACAAATGGAAGTTTTATCAGAAAACTAATCAGAAATCACTGGAAACAGCGTTGAAAACAAACATGATAAAAGCGGCCGTTTGCTGGCATTTTTGTTGTTAACTTGAATATTTAAAACCCAAGCATCGATGTTTTACCACAGGTTTACAATAAAAAGTGATACATTGATCATAATGAATTAATTTATGTCAAAATTGCACATTAGTCACTCAGAAATAAATTACCGTTAGGTCTATTTCACAAAAGAAAGAGGACACACTTACTTCTTCAGTCGCGTCTGTTACTGTTTATCTGGTAGTCAAAGGACATATTTACAAAACATTTAGAAAGAATGATAATTTCTACAAATATATGCCACCAAAAATACGACCTGAGGAGCTTTAGCAGCACTCTCTCGACTCCCATACAGATATTTTCCGCCAGAGAAACAGAGGAAGCTCCCGAAAAAAAAGTTGTTTTATTTTATGATAGTCCGGTATAAAGAGACGAGACGTAGGCTACTGACAGATAAAATAAAAACATGATTGTGATAGCCTTTATGATTGGTCTGATTTTTTCAAGCGTTCACTATGTTTTTTACTATGCGTATCTTCAAGCGTTTACCATGTTTACTATGGTAATGGTTAGCGCGCATAGTCTTTTGCATCACAAACACAAGGCATTCAAACATGAACGCGAGTTAAATTATTTTAAAAGTCTTTAATGCTGACAGAATCATCCGGCGCTGCCGTCTCCCGACTCAGGTAAACTCTGCCTCTGTTCGTAACCACTCCTCTTGGCCCAAGGTATTCGACGGGCCAGAAATCCTGGCCGTTGGCCCAGAGTAAGCCCCGATCAAGCCCCGGAAGTGACAGTGGAAACGCGACTGGCCCTGGCACGCACTAGCACGGCCCGGCCCTGGCCCGACAGTGGAAACGTGGCTATTGATGGCCCAAGACACGAAACGAGCGGTTTGTGTGAGAAAACGAACAGTATTTATATCGTTTTTACCTCTTGAACACAGCTGCGTCCAAATGATCTGAGAGCGCGGGCGGGTATAGATATATACACTAGATGTCACATTGGCTACGGTTTCGCAGTAGAAGCTCCAGGCTTGTGGAAAGAAGCTGTTCCTGAGTGTATTTGTCGTGGTCCTGATTGATCTGAAGTGCCTGCCAGAGGGCAGCAGGTCAAACAGAGGGTAGGCAGGATGGGAGCAGTCTTTGATGATTGCCTTAGCTCTGATGAGGCAGCGGGATGAATGGCTGTCCTCCAGGGAGGGGAGGGTGCAGCCGATGATCCTCTGTGCAGTGTTGACCACGTCAGGATGCTCTCAACCGTGGAGCGGTAGAAGGTCACTAACAGCTCCTTCCTGACGTTGTTCTTCCTGAGCACTCACAGGAAGTGCAGGCGTTGCTGTGCTTTTTTGATGACAGCTTGTGGTGTTTGCTGTCCAAGGAGAGGTCGGCAGAGATCATGGTGCCCAGGAAGGTGAAGGTGTGAACCCTATCCACGCAGTCTCCGTTGATGTAGAGGGGGCTCAGATCTGCCCTGTGCTTTCTGAAGTCCAGAATGATCTCCTTGGTCTTTGCTGTGTTCAAAGCCAGGCTGTTAGCCATGCACCACTTGGACAGTTCCAAAACCTCTTCTCTATATGCTGACTCATCTCCCTCGGAGATCAGCCCCACCACCATTGTGTCGTCGGCAAACTTCAGTATGGTGTTGCTGGTGTGGATGGGTCTGCAGTCAGTAGTGTAGAGGATGTAGAGCAGTGGGCTCAGCACACCCTTGTGGGTAGCCCGTGCTTAATGTTCGAATGGAGGAGTGGTTAGGTCCAAGTTTTACTGACAGGGGTCTGTTAGTGAGAAAGTCTTTAATCCAGGAGCAGGTGAGTGGGCGGAGTCCCAGATCAGACAGATTGCTGACCAGGATGTCGGGAATGATTGTGTTGAAGGCTGAGCTATAGTCAATGAAGAGCATCCTGACATAGCTTTCTCTGTGCTTTCACAAGTTGCTCAGCGTGTTGTGTAGGGTGATGGCAATGGCATCCTCAGTTGATCTATTTGCTCTGTAACCGAATTGGTGGGGGTCGAAAGAGGTAGGAAGGCAGTCTTTGATGTGACCCAAGACTAGCCGTTCCAGGCACTTCGTGATAATGGATGTTAGTGCCACCGGGCGCTAGTCTGGACGTATTCGATTTTTTGGGTACAGGAATGATGGTGGCCGACTTCAGGCAGGCTGGGATAGTAGCCTGTGTCAGGGAGAGGTTGAAGATGTTAGTGAAGACATGTTAAAGCTGGTCAGCACAGGCCCTAAGTACTTTCCCAAGAACACCATCGGGTCCTGCTGCTTTCCTGGGATTCACCCTGCTAAGCATCACTTTCACATCCTGTACCTGCACAGTCAGTGGTTGGAATCTGGGAGCTGATTGGGGCTGAGGTGGTGTGACTGCAGACTGTTGGGGTGGGGTCTCAAAGCGTGTGAAGAAGGTATTCAGCTCTTACGCCAGTGCGTTGCTTGAGTCCACAGCTGCACTGGTCTGTCCCCTGAAGTTGGTGATCTGCTGGATACCCTGCCATACCTTCCGAGGATTGTTATTGGAGAGGTGACTTTCTATTTTTCTCCTGTAGTCGGCCTTGGCTTTCCTGATACCTCTCTTCAGGTCAGCTCAGCGCTGTATAGTACAGCTTTGTTTTCTGACCTGAAGACAGTATTGCAATTTTTGAGTAATGACTTGACTTGGCTGGTCATCCAGGGCTTCTGATTTGGGACTACTCGGATGCATTTATCCACCGTAAAATTCCCTGTACAGTACTTGATGTACAATAGTACAGCCTCTGTGTATACCGCCAGGTCCTGATGTTCAAAAACACTCCACTCAGTGTGTGTGAAACAGTCTTTTAACTGAGGAAGAGCATCCTCTGGCCAGGTGGTGATCGTCTTTGTCAGTGGGGTTGTGGTGCTTCTTATGAGAGGTTTGTATGCGGAGGTGAGGAACAAAGAGAGGTGGTCTGAGTGGCCTAAATGTGGAAGCTGTGTGGCTTTGTATGCATGTTTAATGTTTGTGTAAACATGGTCTAAAGTGTTTTTCCCTCTGGTCGGACACTTTACATGCTGATAAAATTTGGGTAGGATAGACTTTAAATTTGCCTGATTAAAATCACCCGCGATAATGTATACGCCGTCGGAGTGAGACTTCTGTAGTTTATTTATACTGTTTGACAAAAGCGAGAGAGCTGTGCTAACGTTAGCATCAAGTGGTATGTACACAGCCGTGATTAACACTACTGTTATCTCTCTGGGCAAAAAAAATGGACGGCATTTAACAGAAAAAGACTCGAGGTCTGGTGAACAGTGTTCATGTATGACTTATCTCTAGACCATTTGTCATGCACATGAATACACAGACCACCACCCCTGTTCTTACCGGAGACTTTGTTTCGGTCATGGCGGAACATAGTGCGCCTGGCTAGCTGCACGGTTCCGTCAGGAATCCGCAGGTGAAGCCAAGTCTCTGATATTATTGAAACGCAGCAGCCACGGACGTAGCAATTTCCTTCGGTGAGTAGATTCAACTCGTCCATTTTGTTGGCCAGGGATCTTGCGTTGGTGAGGAACATACTCGGAAGAGGAGGCTTGTGGGGATCTTTCCTCAGTCTCACTAGGAGGCCGGACCGGCATCCCCGCTTTTGCTTCCTCTCCTTCCGCCGTCTTCGCTGCCTGCCGGCACCGACAAAAAAACCACGGTGCACCCACTAGCCTCGCTATCTCCATTGGGCGAGAACGGCGAGACTCGACTGTAATTTTCAGCTGTGAGTTGAGTCCAATGTCCAGTAACTCCTGTCGACTGTAGCAGTGTGCAAAAGAGCACAAAAAACACAGAAATAACACTAGGATCAAAGAGCTGCAAGCCGCTGCGTCCGAGCGCGCCGCCATCATCACGATCACAGGAGGAACAGATTCAAGACAATGTCGTCTACCACACCTAAAAGGAAGCTTGTGGCATCAAACCAGAAAGTGATCCAGTACAAGGCCACAAGTGGGTTTATCTTTCAGATCATCGAATCACAAGAACTTCACAAATAAGCATCTCTGACCTAATGACCTATCCCTTGACTCTGATGTCATACTCCATCTCAACAATCAATGGCTTTTTCGCAAAAAACAACAAAGCAAAAGGAATGAATCACATGATCAAAGATGCTGAGAATGCTTCCTTCTCCAAGCCAATGTGCTCTCATTCAAGATGGAAACTCCTCATTCTACATGCGTGATGTACCACTGACAATGAAGACTATATCAGAGTGCACCTTCAAAAGTCTACCTGCTGCAGCTGAAACAGTATTCAGCACAGACACTTACATTGACCGTCTTTATTCACCAAAATCAGCTGAGAGAGATCACAGAGGTTGTGGTGAACGTTTTATAATTAATGGGCTGAATGTTCATGGACCCACTGATTGGAATGGTTTTCTCACAAATGATGAAAACAAGAAGGCACTCATTCATTTACTTCTGGATCACTGGAGCTCTCATGAGCTCTACCCAGAAATCCCAAGCCCTCTCGACCATGGATTTCACATTAACACAGAGACAGGCAAGCTAGAACCACTATGGTTTGAGGGCGACGTCATCCTCAAAGCCCTTGCTGATGTCTTGACAGAAAATGAAACAGATGAAGATGACTTGACTGATGAAATCCATACGAATATAGGTGAAGATGAGGAAGAGGAGGAAAATGATGATTGAGAGTTTATATTCTACACTAATACAATACACTAAGATGACCAGTCGTCGAAGTACAGCATGGATAAGCAGCAAAAAGATCTAAGAACCAAAGAAATGTTTTCTATTTTATGTTTGAGCTGTATTTTAGTTTTGCCATTTGGCTGTAAAGAATGTTTACCTGTACAGAAGGTTACTAACGTTTACTCTATTGAAGGTTGGCTTTTTGATAACAGACTGTACACTAGAGTCGTCTTTATTCCTTGTGAAAAAAAAAAAAAAAAAAAAATTCTTGGGGGTGCATATCAGTGAAGACCTCTCTTGGAATACTAACACTGTATCACTGGTGAAGAAGTCCCAGCAGCGCCTCTACTTTCTCCGCAAGCTTAAACGAGCGAGAGCCCCCTCGCCCATCATGTGCACATTCTACCGAGGTACCATTGAGAGTATCATAACCAGTTGTATTGCTGTGTGGGGCGGAAGCTGCACCAACTACAACAGGAACTCACTGCAGCGCATAATAAACACAGCTGAAAGGATCATTGGTGCCTCCTTTCCCTCCCTGCAGGACATGTACAATCTCTGCCTTACCTGCAAAGCAAGCATGATTGTGGGCGATATCAGCCATCCAGCGCACAGGTTTTTCAGCCTCCTGCCGTCTGGGAAAAGATATCGGAGCCTCCGTGCTCGTTCCACCAGACTCATGAACAGTTTTATTCACCAGGCTGTTAGGCGGCTGAACTCTCTCCCCTCTCTTCCACCCCCGCCCCGGCTGAACTCTCTCTCCTCTCTTTTACACCCGCCCCCATAATCTCTATTTATCTATACTCTATATTATATTATAGGTCATTCTACATATTGCATCTCATATATAATTTTAAAACCTGGGTTGTTGCTAAATTCTTGTATATAGAAATATTTTACTAGCTTTCTAGAATACAGTAAGTCTTTCTCTCTGCTGTATTGGTTTTAAGTATGTTGTTTTTCTTAAAAAAAAAATTGTGTGTATTGCATTTTATTTTATTTATTTTATTTCTATTTTTTACCGTGGGTTAAATAGTGAGAAACGCAATTTCGATTTCTTTGTATGTCTGGTATATGTGAAGAAATTGACAATAAAGTTGACCTTGACCTTGACCTTGACCTTGTGTTGTGAGGACTTTGTGGACTTTAATAAATCTCACATTTGGTTAATTGATTTTGTGTGAATGTACCCTATGTTGCACCCTGACCTCAGTCCACCTGGGGGCATAACATTACTCACTTTTCATGCTATTCACTTCATATACTATAGCAGTACATAAGTCAAGTCTCAACTCTTGTTTAAGACATTGTTATTATGCAAAAAATATGCTTAATCCCATATGGAATTGTAATGCTTGAAAGTTCTGTTTTCTCCCTATTTGAGGTACAGTGGAGATCTTTGGTTATACCAGCTGTCCTCTAGATAGAAAGGTCATCTTGGACTTAAATTGAAGCTTATAAACTTGGGAAGTTTTTCATGTACATTTGAGGCAGTGATATGTATAATAAAATTCTTGAAAATGAGCCCTTTTGATGACAATTTGTCAGGCAGACAGACATTTTTTTGTTTTTTGGGGTATGTTGAGGGTGATATTTGACAGCAAAAAGGCAGCAATCCCCAGAAACATTTTCTGCTAGTTTCCCCTATGTGTCAGGATACACCATGCAAAATTGTAGGGTTATATGACCATTTATCATATAGTGGCTTAGTGGTTCATGTAGGTTGTCTACAAACCGGAAGGTTGGTGGTTCAATCCCCGGTTCCACCTGACCAAGTGTCGAGGTGTCCATGAGCAAGACACCTAACCCCAGCTGCTCCCGACGAGCAGGATGGCGCCTTGCAGGGCTGACACCGCCGTCGGTGTATGAATGAGTGAGTGAATGGGTGACTGTGAGGCTATATGTAAAGCGCTTTGGTGGCCATAGGTCTGTGAAAGCGCTATATAAATGCAGTCCATTTACCATTTATGTAGCTGCAGTACCTTAATATTCACAATTACATCATTCCACCAAAAGCTTTTCCCAAAAAGGGTGTTTTTTGGCCCCTGAGACCAAACAGGGCCCGAGTTGGGGGTGGTTGTTATCAACTTGTGATGGCCCAAGGTATAAGATAATAGGAAATAATAGTGAAAAAAGGTAGCAAAAAACATCCTGAGGAGTGGACCTGGCTCCCGACCTAAAACCTTAAGATATATAGTAAGCTTGTTGTGTATATTGCCTAATGTAAGCTTGTTCAGAAAGGATGACAAAAACGTAAAAAATAAATAAAAAAACGTAAAAAAATAACGCCTTTCTCGTTAAAAGACATTTAAATAAATATTTTATGAGCCAGAATATTCATATACAATATTTTTTTTAAATGCCCATCCCTACTCTGCATTCTACTCCTTGAGGTAGGAGGAGCGTGAGTGGCCATGCTTTCCTTATTGCAATGCCTCCCGTCTTCGGACTGTAGCAGGCCAGAACCCCTAGAGGCTTAAGGCCGTGTGTCCACCAAAGCGTTTTTTCACGCGGCTGGCGTATTTTTTCAGTTGTTTTCAATGGGAGCGCCACGTTTTTAAAACGCCACGAGCGTAATGAGGCGCTGAACGCTTTTTTCACGCTGAAGTGCTGAGCGCTCAGCGTTTTTTACAGGTCGCCGAGAGTTGAAGAATGTTCAACTTTGGGTAAAACGCAGCGCTCATCAGTGTCACTTTTTACCCAACCATCCAATCACAGTGGAGGAGGGGCGGGACAAATACCACACCGACCAACCGCCACATTCTGATTTTACAACGTCAACAGATGACAACAACAAGCATAATAATGGAACAAAATAATTTAAAACAAGAGCCAGAGAAAATACGTTACATTGTATCGACATTTTAATATAGAATCAACACAGAAACAAAATATGTGTGAAATGAGATACTAGTGACACTTTCACGGATATTCCGTATCATAACAAGCAAAGCGTCTCAACCAAGCGGCAACATTCTAATCTGAAAAATGAAGCCTACCCGGAAGTGCGAAAAACTGCAATACATCCAAAATCCGCTAGGGGCAGGTCCCAAAAGGGAGAAAATGTCCATAGACCACCATGTTAAAATGTCCGTTTTCACAGCATAAATTCATGTTTTTACAGGTTGGTCCCATGGACTTTTATTGTATTTTTCGATAGGTTCCGAGTGCCTGACAACTGTGAGGGGGGTGAATTTTTTCTAACTCGTTAGTTTAGATCGTATTTAGATATAAAATGTATGACAAATAAGGGCGTGATTAACTTTGATTGACAGCTTGATTAACAGCTGATAACGAGCATAGGCTGCGCCAAGGAGAATGACAACATAAGAAACACCATTTTTTAATATACAGTTGAAATATAATACTACTGTTTTTGTATCATGAAATGTAGTTTTAAGAGTTTTTCAGGCGAGAATGTAGTTGTTTAAAGCTCAAATCTGTGGTTTATTTATAAAGATTTATGAAAATTTTATCCAGGTTGTGAGATCCAGACGATCACCGGGCGCTCGGCGCTCATGTACCCCACCTGGAACAGCCTTTCCTCGGCTAGTCGTTCTGACGTTTGCCGCTGACTCTGGCGTCTCTGTAGTGGTTAAACATGAGATATAATTCGTCTTATGTATATCTAACGGGCGATTTTTGGTCTCGTGAATCTATAATTTGTTCCCTGGCCAATCGTTTTGGCTGAGGGCTAAGTGAAGTTTCATAACTTTATAAGCTATTTAACTTTACCGTTGTATGGTTAGACTAGAGCGCTGACTTTGTATGTTTGACTGAATTGTTTGCTTTATTTGTATAGCTTCTTGTACCTTTTACTTATACTTTTATAATGGCTAATATTGATAAAACTGAAATTTAACAAAAAGAGACTGGGTTGAGTTTTGTCATTTTAAATTGTAATACAACGAAGATGATCTGTAATGTTGTTTACTGCAACATCTGTTGTTTAGTACAAATGCACATATTGCCTGGACCATATTAAAATGTTTAAGATTTCTTTAAATGAAAACAAAAAGAGTTAGTGTGGTGTTTTATAACATATTTCGTTTTATTGTTGCCTAAAATATACATACAGAGATAACCGGAGTAGCAGAGCGAGCTGAGTGACGCGCGCTGTTCCATTTGCAGAATAACCGGACTCTCGTCCTTTACCCATATATGGATTGGCCAGAAGGTGGGCGGGGTTAGGATTTCCCAAGATTTTCCAAGATGGCGCCGCCCATACCCCCCATAAACGGCCTCAAAACCGTTCTTCAGAAAGTCTATGGGTGATGTCACAGATGCTTTGTCCATATTTTTTACAGTCTATGGTCTCAACTGAAAAAAATGCTGTTTTCAGCTGGCTAAAAACGCTTTGGTGGACACACGGCCTAAGGCGGGGATCTAGCTCGGAGCGGAATGTATTTCTTGAATGCTACCGACTGCGCCCTCACCTGTCTAAACTTTCCAACCACTGTCTAGACAGACATGCTAAAGTTCAGGGCAAGACTGATCGAGATCTTTTAGCAGATGGTGCAGGGCCCACCTGGCCTGACCTGCTACTGCTCGTTTGCTCGTTTGGATGTTGATAAGGATAAATCTGTGCTGAATATGGAAATGAAAGGCTCAAGGGGGTAGGGCGAACATGGCCTAACAAGAAGCGCTCATCCAGCCTACCACGAGTGACTTACCTGTTTTTCACACCCCCAAGCCAGATCCAGTCTGGTTGTGGCATAGGCCATGATGTCCAGTAAACACACTTTCCTCGACCTCTAAAACCACATCCACATCCACCTCCTCATGGTGCGGATGACCTGCTGGATCAGATGACTCGAGAAACAGCACATCCTGATCAAGGCGCAAGAAAGAGCATCCCTTTCTCGAACTCCTTTGCAAGCTCGACCTGCGATCCCCACAACTGAAGCCTCCGCTGTACCTCAGCAACAGCGGGGCCTGAGCCGCAAGGCACAGACGCTTGTCCCACATCCTTCGAAAATTGAAACAAAAGTGAACAGAGTTTTCTCAATGTAAATTTCTCTCAATGGGTGCATTCAAAATTGGAGCACTGAACACAGGGTGGCCGTGGGTCCTTAAAAAGTCTTAAAATGTCTTAAAATTAAGTTTTCCTAATAAAAGGCCTTAAAAAGTATTAAAATGTCTTAAATTCAGATTCGGTAGGTCTTAAATATTTCTGGTCACGTTACCGCTAAAATTTCTCCAGTCTGACGGACCTAATGTCCGTCAAATAACCAGTGAAGCATCGAATCGCGAGAATGATTCAGATTTTATTACATAAACAGCTATTGATAATGATAATGTAGGCTTTTTCTGGTAACGCTGTTTCGTTATATCAAATGTAGGCGTGTGGCAAGCGCGCTCATAATGTAAGAGACGCCGGCGTGACCACAACATTGCCCAACATCAAATGGCAAACGTAATGCAAGCGGAACGAAACTGCTCGTTATTGTGTGGTTGAAGGACCGTTTATCAGTTTGGACCAGTGCAGCCGAGCCGATCGTGATCATGCGACACTGTTACTACACAGCGCTAATAAGAGATCCAGTAAAGAAAGCATTTGAATTCGCCACAGAAGTAATAACATCGCTGCGAGATCTGGTGAGAAACATTCACATTTCTCTGTTATTAATCCTTTCGCACGTGCGATCACACCGGTGTGATCAGTCTAGGCTGGTCCCTGGAGCGTACGATCACACCGGTATGATTAGAACGGTCAGTGCATGACGTGATCAACTGTGCTTTCGCGCGTTGGCTGGCGCTGAGCCAGAGACAGGCGCGCTCAGAGCTGTCATAAATCACAACTTTTCAGTGTTTTCAACCACATAATGTTTATTTTAGGTTTCAGACATATAAGTACTAAAAAAACAATACATTAGAGTTCGTAAAATACACACTGATGTCAAAGGAAGAGGCAATAATAATCCTTTCCATTATAATTAGTTTTATTCATATCAGATACACATTGTGTAAGTAACTTTAAAGTTTACTCTATTCTTCTCCCAGTTCACCTGCCACTTACTTGTATTTCGGGAGAAGTGGATGAATTAACGTGTTGTAAATCCAACAGATCCGATTCTCTGAACTGCGTCTGCGGCACAAACTAAGATGGCGGCGCCCATCGCGAATACAGCTGAACTAACGCGATCGTTATTTATGTGTTTAAACAACAAAACACTTCCACTTGCATATATTTGACAACCGGAATATCAGATATTTCATGCCATATCTAACAAATTTGTGAATATTTTGAATAAAAAAGGAAAAATTACATAAAAGCAGATCATCATTCATTCAGCTCTGTTGTTGCTGCGGTGTGTCACATGACAAGCAATGACGCGTCACCACGGAAACCATAAAGTGACACATTCTAAATAACGGTCGCCTTGAAAAACTCACGCTGGGGGGTCAGCCTGAATATTTTAAACTTACGTGTGAAAGGGTTAACGGATCAAATAGCGCTGACGTGGAAACCTGGAAGAATTGTGCCATGAATGAACTATCCAGTGTCCACAGATCTGCAACATTCACTATGGATTTACTGTAGTAACACTAACTGCAACCATGGAAGTTTGGCAGGAATAGTGGGCTATAATGCCTTCATGTAACATAATGTCGGTTTTATTTTGACATTATGAATACAATTGCTGCCCTCAAATGTTAATCTGAACTAAAATAGACCTTTGTTTATAACTACTACAATATGACATTTCATTTCAAGGAGCTGTTTTGTTTTATATGCTCCTAAGAAGAGTCAAGTATAGCTCTAGAATTGCTCAAAGTAAAAAAATATATACTTTATGATGTTAGTTTTAATATAAAAAAGAATAAAAAAATTAAATCAAGGAAATTTCTCTGGCATTTATTTCTTTATGCTGTATCAAAAACGTACCGAACCGTACCGTGACACAAGTGTATCGTATCGAACCAAACCGTGAATTTTTGTGAACCGTTACACCCCTACACTGTAAAAAAAAAATACATCCCCAAGTGAAAAATTTCTAGTGACTGATAACATCAAAATTTTTCAATTAGTCTGACGTATTATTTCTCATTGAGCCAATGTTAACAGACTATTGCAACAAGAATTGCACTTGGGCCAATTAAAAAATTTAGATGTGACCAGTCACTAGAAAATTTTGACTTGGAGAGGTTAGAAATTTTTTATAGTGTAATATATACGCATGTAATATAATGTGTATTTCCATCACAGGTTTGGTCTTAAATTTCATTCAAAGTGGCATTAAAAAGGTCTTAAAAAGTCTTAAATTTAACTTGTTTATATCTGTAGACACCCTGGAACAGACACAGAGGCACACACTTCCTAAAAAGCTTGCTAGGATTCTCCATTTTAGATCCTGCCTTCACCACACAAATATTCACACATAAACATCATGATTCATTCTGTTTCTGAGGTACGTGGTGTCTGAAGCAGTGTGAGAGGAGATGAGTTTGAACAAGTCTGCTCGACACTGCTTAAGTCTGTCAGAGATGCTGTGTATTGAGGCAGGCAGAGGAGAAGATGGCAGCTTAAAAACACATCTTAATAACAGACCAGAATCCCGCAAAGTAAAGGGCACTTACAGAGATGACTCGCCACTTTCCACACAGTGGGAGACAAAGAGAGATATAAAGATTGTCATAAACCACACAGTGTGTGTGTGTATGCATGCGTGTATGCATGTGGAAGCGAGGATGTACGTCAACAGATGGTTGGGTTAATTGATCTATCATTACGACAGCTTACACACCTCTGCCGCTCGGTCATTTCCTTCGTTCTCTCGCTCTGTTCATGTTTGTGCTTCAGCACATTTCCAGTTAATACCTGTTATTATTGCACAGCTGAGCCCTCAGAATCCTGGTGAGCGAATCCACTGCTATTGACTGGAGGGTACAAAAAGACTGAAAGGTCGCAGAAATTTGTGTGTTCATGTGTATTTTGAATGCTTGTGTGTGTTTGCTTGAGTGTGAAGCAAGACATTCTCCCTTTTTTAGAGCACTTGATGGAACAAGAGAGCACGTATTTGAATCAGGAAAGCCTATCCATACTGCAAATTAAACAAGCCTCTCTCTCTCTCTCGCTCTCTCTCTCTCTCTCTCTCTCTCTCTCTCTCTCTCTCTCTCTCTCTCTCTCTCTCTCTCTCTCTGTGTGTGTTTCTCAGAGAAGTGGAAGGTGATTTGGAGGTGGTTTGGGAGGCAGCGACCAGAGAGAGTCAGCGCTTGAGAGAGGTGGTGTTGAGGAGCAGTACACTAAGTCCAGCCACCATGGCTCCAGCCCTACGCAGCACTTCCGGCAAGTCTCCTGCCAGGATCCCCCGTATAGAGGATAATTTGTCCTGCTCACTGCCCCCTCCCTTCACCTCCAGACAGATTCGTCTGCCACATCCTTTACAGTGCAGCCCCATGTATGACTCCGATTCTGACCAGCACCAGAATCCGTCATCTGATGAGAGTGACAAGAGCGGACAGGATTCCTAATAATTCCAGATTCTCTTTAATAATTGTTTTAAGTTAATGAATTCATTTTCATGGTTTACCTGAATGCTGAATGTGTTTTCATTTAAAATACATAAGGCCCTTAAATACACAACCATTCTTTCTGTTAACTTTGATAAATGTGCTTTGATGTTTTTTCCCAGCATATATGTATCACAGTGTTCTCGATTGTTAATAATTATTATCCTGTAGATGGAGCGTTTATTGAGCTACTGAGCTAAATTCAGAAAGCATTTGTGACAGAGCAGTTCCAGCAGTGGATGCACAGAAAATTCTGTTACACAAGCCATTTGATGAAGGATTGAGCAACAGAAATCTCATTCTCTCTCTAGGAAAAAGGCTTTGCACAAAAGTTTGCACTGTCTAAGGTTGTCCCTCGTAATTTTCTATAATAAGGACAAAGTTCGGTATATAATAATATAATTAGCATCTCTGTTTGTTGATGTTTTTTTCTCGTGACCCGCAGTGAGCTCAAGTCTCTGCTGTTCCAAATTACTAAAACAGTACATTTTTCTTGAGGGAGACAGTAACTCCATTTGATTATGCATATACTGCCTCATCAGTAAACATGTCAAGGTTATCTTAAAGTCACCATGAAATCAAAATTGACAATTCTTATTTTTAGGGAATATTGCAGTTTATTGTTATTATAATAAATTATTTATCTGTGCACATAACTTTTTAAAATTCATGTGCCCCTACCATTGACGGAATTTTCCTGCTTTCCGTGTTTTAACTTATACTGTAGGGCTTCTATTACGCAACTTCTGAAAGAGTACAGGATTTCTGGATCAAAACACATTAAAAAAAGAAGCAGAAACAAGTGATAAAAGCTTTGCTTAGGGCAGTGGTATTTAAATGGTCAGGTTCCGGACCCTGGATTGGTTCCATCTGAACCATAGGATCCGAACCAATTGATAATTGCGCCATTTGACCGTTTCTAGAGATTAAAGTGAGCAGCACGTCAAAACAACAGACCACAAGCGCTCAGGGTTGTTTATGGTAATGATCTTTCGGCACTACATTCTCTAATATTTGTATCTAGAGCCAAACATGCTTCATTCAAGTCATTTCCAAACCATGCACGTTCTCTCTCCAGCTAAAGACTTAAAGCACCACATTAAGAGCTGCAGATGGCACGGTTATTTTAACAAGAAGAATGCAGTAAATACAATTATTTTTTCCTGTCATAAACTCCGACCGTTTAGATAAACCAGGTTTGTGACAAGTTACGCGTGAACTTTTAGACATTTTGTTTTTTCCAAATACATTTAGCATTTAAAGAATTTCATAATAAATTATAAATTGGAAAATTATTTAGAGATGGCAAGGTAAGGCAAAAAAAACTTTGAAATTACTTGTTAACTTTGTTAAATTTGTGCTCATGATGAGATCTTTCATTATTAGATTGTATTTTTTTGTAGTTTATTACTTTGAGCAAAATATAAAAATGTTCCATATGTTTCTTCTTACGTGTCTGATGGCCCTCTATGTACCATACGCATAGTTGTTTAAATGTAAAATAAATAAATAATAGCCTGATAAAACATCTGATCTTACCTTTTAAGATTCATATCCAGTTGGGAGATATATAAATGTTTTTGTCAATATTGGTAAAAATTCTTAGACATCACTGCTTTGGCTTGTGTGATTTTTGGTCCATATGTGAACACTCCAAATGATCTTTTTCACTTGGGTGTGTTTTTATTGGATCTGCACATTACTGTAGTTCTTAAAGTGAAAGCAGCCTAAAATAAGAATTAGTAGAGTATATGTTTTATTCATACAGTGAAGAATATGCAGTTTTATTTTTTCATTCGATTATTCAGTTTCATAATTGAAAGCTGCTTTTAGGCATACCTACTTTACCTGGAAAATTTAGAGCAGTTTATTTTATTTGCATCTTTCTTTTATTGTATTTGTCCTGTATTGTTTGTTTGTTTGCTTTTTGACCTTAATGCCTTCTGCAATAAAAAAAAAAAAACATGATTCAAGGAAAACAATTCAAAGTAAATGTTATTTACAAATGTGTATGTGTGATATAGTGCAAGAATCTGGATGTAGTGTTGCAACAAAATGTATGTTTTTGTGTAAACGATAAATTAAGAGTTATGCTCAGTTAACAGCATTTGTAGCAATGTCGTTTTACAAAATAATAGTAATCCATCCATACAAACAAATATCTAGGTAAGTGAGACACATGTAGGCCTACGTGAATTAGATCAAATATTGAAGGCCATGTGGTCGGCCATCAAACACTGAAATGGACTAGATAGAAAAAGATCTGTTGCCATGATTTTTGGAATGACTTATCGCAAGAGGTAAAAATTACATTTAGTCATTTAGAAAATATCACAAAACCTTTGCGCAAATCTGTAATGGAAACACATCTACTGTAACCTTAACCAATTAAATGAGTGGTTTGGGGAAAATATTGCGCTTCCTCGTTAACTTTGAAACAGGAAGAAGCATTGAGAAGTCTTAAATGTATAGCGGAGGATTTTCCCGAATTTTAGAAAAGAACCGCCCTCTCCTCTCCACTTTTTGAAAAAATGCACATGTGCAACGGTCTACCTGCTCCCGAAAGGGAACGCCTATTAAACGCTAGCATCGCTAATCATAGCTTACATTAACTTTTACTAGCAGTGATTTTAAATGGATTTCTCCTAATAGCATGCCAAACTTTACCTGTCGAGTAGAAACTTCGTGACTGAGGCATCAGTGGGAAGCCCAACCTGTGCTTTTAGCGCACGCCAGCGTGTGAAATATTCTCCCAAAAACACTGGTCTTGTTTCTTTCTTCAGAGGCCTTTCTCTTCTTGTCATACAATTCGTACACACTTTTTCTCTTGCGACCCTCAGACATTTTGAAAAAACCCGGTGAGAACGGCGAGCTTCAATGAATGGCTGAAACCATAGCTCACCACACACACCTGAGCATGCGCAGAAAGGACGAGCACGTACGACGGCCTTACGTAAACATATCACCAGAATGATTGACAATTAGGAGGACCAGTAGTCTTGATGATCCACCCGGAAAAAGAAAATCCTCCACTATACCTTTAACCCTCTTAAAAAAAAATAAAAATCGGTACTTTTCAAAAATGAATTGTTACTTTCCTCAAAAATGAATCGCTACTTTCCTCAAAATGAATCGCTTCTTTCCTCAAAATGAATCGCTACTTTTCTAATAAAGAATTGCTGCTTTCCTAAAATTGAATCGCTACTTTTCTCAAAATGAATCGCTACTTTTCAAAAAAAGAATCGCTACTTTTCTCAAAATGAATCGCTACTTTTCTCAAAATGAATCGATACTTTTCAAAAAAGAATCGCGACTTTTCAAAAATGAATCTGCTACTTTTCAAAAATGAATCGCTACTTTTCAAAAATGAATCGCTACTTTTCTAAAAAAGAATCGCTACTTTTCTAAAAAATCACTACTTGCTACTTTTCTCAAAAAGAATCGCTACTTTTCTCAAAAAGAATCGCTACTTTTCTCAAAAAGATTCACTACTTTTCAAAAAGATTCGATACTTTTCAAAAACGAATCGATACTTTTATCAAAAAAAATTTATACTTTTTAAAAAAGAAGCGCTATTTTTCAAAAAAGTTAAAATAAATATATTTCAAATAAAATTTGGTATATTTATTTTTCACTAGGCTGTGTATATTGGATCCATGCATTACTGTAGTTCTTAAAGTGAAAGCAGCCTAATATAAGGATCGGTAGAGTATACGTTTTATTCATACAGTGAAGAATATGCCGTTTTATTTTATCATTTGATTATTAAATGTTATACTTGAATGCTGCTTTTAGGTAGCCTGGCAAGCCAGACCCACATCAAGATGTTGGCTCTGGGAACTCACCATTGGCAGGGCTCAATCCGAGGGGCGGGATAATCGGTTGTCTTTCAAATTCCCTTTGCACGCAATAGGATAGCGTTACAACCAACCAGAGCGTTTTCCCACCAGTGGAGCTAGTTGATAGATTAAACTTTTGCCGTATCTGGTCGGAAGATATATCAGACCTACAAACACATCTTCCTTTTTTAAGAATGACTTAAGTGCTGTTCTTTGTTCTTTTCTCAAAGAAAAGCTTATCTCCAAGGACTCCAGAGTCGCGGCCAAAGCCGATTCGAAAGACCGCTGTTCGCCAGCAGCAGCAGCCATTCTTTGTTTTGGGAGGGAACCGTTGCAACTCTGTCGTCATCAAGTCAAGTTTATTTGTATAGCGCTTTTCACAATACAGATTGTATCAAAGCAGCTTCACAGTATTAAATTAAAATAATACAACAAAGTTTGTTTCAAGAGGAATTTATTGATTGATAAAATTAAATTAAATATCCCCAACTGAGCAAGCCAAAAGCAACAGTGGCAAGGAACCGAAAAACTCCATCAAGTGACCTAATGGTGTCCTAAAACTCCATAAGGTGACCTAATGGAGAAAAAAAAAAACCTTGGGAGAACCCAGGCTCAGTCGGGGGCCAGTTCTCCTCTGGCATTTATGAGCTAGAGGCCGGATTGTAGTTTGAACTGTAGGATTATATGAATGCCTGGCTGAAGAGATGCGACTTTAATCTAGTTTTAAACTGGGAGAGCGAGTCTTAGCAACGAACAGTATCAGGAAGACTATTCCACAGTTTTGGAGCCAAATGTGAAAATGCTCTCCCTCCTTTGGTGGTTCTGGATATCCTAGGTATGACCAAAAGCCTTGAATTTAGTGATCTTAAAGAGCGTGATGGATTATAGGGCGATAGAAGATCCGTTAAATAGACTGGAGCTAAGCCGTTTAGGGCTTTATAAGTCAGTAGCAATACCTTATAATTAATACAGAGCTTTATAGGTAACCAATGCAGTGAAGATAAAATCGGTGTTATATGATCATATTTTCTTGATCTCGTAAGAACTCTAGCGGCGGCATTTTGGACTAACTGTAGCTTGTTTATTGAGGATGCAGGACAACCAGCTAATAAGGCATTACAGTAATCCAGTCTCGAGGTCATGAATGCATGAACTAACTTTTCTGCATCAGAAACTGATAGCATATTACGTAGCTTAGCAATGTTTCTAAGGTGGAAAAAGGCTGTTTTTGTAACATATGAAATATGATTTTCAAAAGACAGGTTGCAATCGAGTATAACACCCAGGTCTTTTACTGTAGAGGATAAAGTAACAGGACATCCTATGATGTTAAAGTTGTATTGTGCGAGGTTTTGTGGGCGGTTTTTTGAACCGATAAGTATTACCTCTGTCTTGTCTGGATTTAATAAAAGAAAATTACGCGTCATCCAATCTTTTATATCTTTAAAGGTGAACTAAGTAACTTTTTTACCTTAACCGAACAGCTTTGGAGTCATTGTAATGGTTATATTACTGATTTCGGGTTGAATGGTGGTCGTCTCGCACCCCCCTGGTGCCTGTGAGCCGCAAAACCACCCTTGCAACTTTGGGCCGGCGGGCCGCCGGCCTCAGTGTTAGGAAGTATCGTGTGATATCAGGTCTCGCGAGGTAACGAATTGCTTTACGGCACTGCACACGTACACGCCCTCATCCATCCAGTATCCGGCTAGCTATAAGAACAAGGTAACGCTAGATATTGAGTTCTTCAAGTTTTCATAATGGCTGAACATGTAAAAAAGAAGCAGAAAGCTAGGAAATCTTTGTCAGAGGACCAAAGAAAGAGGAAACGGGAGACTGACCGAGCGTGAAGTCAGACTAGAGTTAATATTGGACCGTCTTTTTCAGAATGGAGAGAACTGAAAGAAACCGAAGCCTGCAAAACCGATGCTGACCTGGCCTTCTTGCTGTTGCACTTGTATCTTTAGAATAAACTGTGTTTAATGTTTGTATTTCTTGTAATTGTGACCTCAGGATGTTTGTTATTGTCTGTTTAGGTTTTTATTATGGTCGCTGTCTGTTACGGGCTTACTAGTACGCTACTGTAACTTAGATGTTAGCATTTTCAGTAGTAAACAAACGTGTTTGTTTTCTGTAGTGTTTTGTCCGTTCCTCTATCAGGTTTTATTTGTGTTACTGAGATCGCCTATAAATCGATATGAAATTCTTCAAATTATGCTTTAGTTTAGCTTGCCGCCTGCCTCAGAATTAGTAACGTTATATGTTGCATGTTCACAGATCTAGCATGGTAGGATGCTAGCTAGCAATACAACTTATTATGAAATTTCAAACCAAACGGTATGAACGAATAAATTATAGCCTTATACCATACACGTATTCTTGCAAAATAAATAAACAAACTAGGCTACGTGTTTGACTTCGTTTGGTCAATCGTTATGATGGACAACTCGGATCACCGTCAAAATTATAAAAGAATGTAACGTAACATTTATTTTGATAATGTATAATCTAAGTGTCTATAGCTATAGTTCAAACTTAAATAGAAATAAATAGCGGAATATTTCTTATAGTATTGTTTTTCGCCATAATGTTACTGATTACGTTTGGCAACACTATACAAATATACACTATCTCAACATTTATATGATATTCTTCTGAGAATCATACATACTTCAGTTGACATGGCTCCGTTTGTTCGCCGGCTTCTCTGAAAACAAATGCACATGGCCTGAGCGAGATGGGAGGGGTGAGTGTTGACAACGAGTTTACGACAGTTTTCTCATAATATATATATACTCCGAAACTGTAGGGGGAGCTCGAGAGAGAAACCTGCGAGAAAACAGCCAGTCTTACTGAGCGCTGCTTTAACACACTCTGTCAATTTGGAAAATTTAGCGTTTTCATCCGGCCGTGATGAAATATATATTTGAGTGTCATCAGCATAACAATGGAAACTAATTCCATGTTTCCTTATAATATTTCCAAGTGGCATCATATATATTGAAAATAACAGAGGGCCTAATACAGATCCCTGCGGCACTCCATAGTTTACTGGAGTTATGGTCGATTTTTCTCCATTTAAATAGACAAAATGGTAGCGGTCAGATAGGTATGATTTGAACCAGCTTAGTGCTTGTCCTTGAACACCAGTATAATTTTGTAGTCGATCTAAGAGTAATGTGTGATCTATAGTGTCATCATGTTAAGCCCACCCGCCGACTCTATACACGATGTGATTGGCCTGACTAGAATTTGGTTTTCCAGCTCGAAAGCCAACGGAGAGTTGCTAGACCACCCTGGCTGCAAAATAAAATGTGCTGCCGCTTGGGTGCGTCTAGATTTCTAGGCTAGCTTTTAGGCATACCTACTTTACCTGTAACATTTAAAGCAGTTTATTTTATTTGCATCTTTCTTAGATTGTATTTGTCCTATATTGTTTGTTTGTTTGCTTTTTGTATGCTAATGTTACCATTGTCTTCAGCAGAAAACAAAAACATGATTCAAGGAAAACAATTCAAAATAAATGTTTTTTTACAACGGTGGATGTGTGATATAGTGCAAGAATATGGATGTAGTATTGCAACAAAAATAATTTTTTTGTGTAAAAGATAAACAACAAGCCCTGTTTGTTTGAACCGCGAGAGGCGTCAAAGCTTACGTGTGTTACTCTTTTTGCGAAAGTCGACTTGCGTAGGCCGTCTGCCGGAAGCTATAGTTATTGTAGTAGATACAATTTTAAATATGGATATTTTTCTTACACGAACGCATCGCTTCACTACAGACAGTGTTGGGGTAGTTACTCAAAAAAAGTAATTAGTTACTAGTTACTAGTTACTTCTGTAAATTGTAATGAGATTACTTTACTAGTTACTGCATTTGAAAAGTAACTTCACTACTTATTACTTTACTTTCCCATTTCTTAATTTACCCTGTAGATATACGGACAAAAATCATAGCCCTATCATCACTTAGCCTGTCCGCATAGTGTTTATAAATGTAGCCTATACAAAATGGCATGTAAAACCATATGAAAGAACAATATCCATGTCTGCACAAAGAAATATGCCTCACTGTAAAATCCACAGACAACAGGATAAAGGACAAATGTCTGCGGTGGTAGACACATAATCAGGGCTGGACTGGGACAAAAAAAAATCGGCCCTGGCATTTTGGCCATAATAATAATAGCACACTAATATGCATATATTGTAAAACAAATGCACTGAAAAATAAAGGAAACTTTCATAATTAGTTTTGTACTAATTTCTATACTTGAAAGAGATATAAGCACATGATCTTTTATTTTGATGGAAAACATGGTTTACAAACGCGTCTCATTAAATTTATAGTAAATTACGGTAATCGTCAACTATGCAGATGTGGAAATAATGTGTTACTGGGTAATGGGTTCCTACACTCATGACATCCCATACACAAAATAAATATATTTGAAATATATTTTCAGAGTATATTTTGGAATATATGCAAATATTTGAAATTGGCCCAATAAATATATTTCACACTTAACATCATATATTTTTGTTATATTTCAGAATATATTTCAATGTATTTGGAATATATGCCACATATATTTTGACACTTTTGGGGACCCATACAGAAAAAAAGTACATTGAAATATATTCTGAAATATAACAAAAATATATGATGTGATATAATATGGTGTGAAATATATTTATTGGGCCAATTTCAAATATTTGCATATATTCCAAAATATACTCTGAAAATATATTTAAAATGTATTTATTTTGTGTATGGGATAGCCTAAGTGTTTTGAAAGTAACTGTTAGTTCTGCTTACCACAGGCTCTACACTTTCTCATGTCTGTCCTGATCCTCATCATCAGCCACGGGAGCTGATGAAGGTCCTGCTGCTGCAGAAAACATTTTGACACAGTTTACAGTGTCTGCTACAGGGACACTGCTACAGGGTCTGTGTCTATTTTTCACGCTAATTTTCTCTGCACATTCCTTGCGTTTCTTCTCCATCTCTCAGACTATTTTGACAGATACACACTGAAACACTTGTACGCTCGCTCAAAGCCCAAAGGGGGAGGTGTTTAAAGATGTGATTGGACCAGCCCAGTGTCAATCAAGAAAAGATCCAATGGGCCAAGGTGTTTCATGGGCCGGTCAGCTATCAGGAAAAAAAAAAACTGACGAATACTTTTTTTAACTAATGCATTACACCGGCACGCACTTACTTAACCCAGCGCCGCCAATTAAGCAAAACGAATGGGCCGCCGATGTACGAGTTTTATGGTCCGTTAAAAAAAAAAAAAAAAAAAAATTTGAGATGTCGACCCAAAAGGCACGTCAGCCCACTGGGAATCTCCCGGTAGTCCCGATGGCCAGTACTTGCTGCCTGAGCATATAAAGTGCATTTCACGCGAATATTTTGGTCCTTTCGAGCAATAAACTGAAAGAAATGTGAATATCGCCACTGGCCGAAACCCCCTGTCCGTCTCCTCCGTCTCCATTTCCCGCTCCCCTTCGCACCAGCAGCTACGTCACTCAAATCGATCTCTATGACAACGGTGCCGCGCGCGCACACACACACACACACACACACACACACACACAGACAGACATGCACGCAGCACAAAAAGATCAGAGCTTTACACGCAGGCAAACACGAATTGGGTAACGCAGGAAAACGCGTTCCTATAGTCTAGTAAAGTAGTGTAGTTACCGATATTTTTAGTGTAATGCGTTACTTTATTTCGTTACCCAAAAAAGTAATATCGTTACTGTAATCCGTTACTTTGTAACTCGTTACCCCCAACACTGACTACAGAAGGCCTTTATTAACCCCCCAGAGCCATGTGGAGCACTTTTATCATGGATGGATGCGCTTTGATGGACTTCAAAAAATATAAAGCCATTCACTGCCATTATAAAGCTTGAAAGAGCCAGGACATTTTTTGAAGCGAAAGAAACCTAAAATTCTCGGGACAGCAGCATGTGTCCAAATTTTAATCTTAACCGTTCTATTTCATCAGAAACGATCTGTAAACTGGGCTTTAAATGTAAAATACCGAACTTGTCCTTTAACGCGGACTCAAGTGTGAAAACATGCTTGTGCACCTTGTAGTCATTATTTTAGCACCTTATAGTCATTAACACGATTTTCTAAGCTTTTTGTTCAAAATTGCTTTTTTAATGAAACTTACCCACATTCAATTGTTGATTACAAAAGAATGCATGAAGCTAGAATAAAGCGAAAAAAAATTTAAAGAAGAGGCTCTGTTTATTCTTTTGATATATTGCATGTTATGTATTCATACAACAAAACATTCTGGGGCCCATGAAAGTTTTGTGAAAATTATCAAAAATGCTGGTGATGGCTGGCAAATAGCGTTTAAAAACGCTAACGGGAATAGAGTTGATTAAAAACATTTAACTCCCCCTCACACAAGGACATGACAGTCTCTGATGAGGCTAGCACCGCCACCAACAAAAGGGCGGGACAATAATGTCTTATGGGATTATTATGGGAATCCCTTCCCTTCAGCAACCTGCCACTCTCTTGAAATAGCAATTGGAAAAAACAATATTACGATCAATTCTCAATGGACAAAATCATGTCCCGGCCTACAATTTTTTCTTTGTGTTTTTCTCATGTTTTTTCATCCTTTTCACTCATACATAAATCACAAAAAGGGAAAAAATATTATCACAATTTCCACATCATGCTGACTTATGCTTGAAATATCTAAACCTTCTTCTTAATTTAAAGTATTTTTGCTAGTACAGTGAAAGTGAATGACACATTTTCTTTTGAGTAAAATTATTTTCTATTTAACGGTACTTTTTTTTTTTTTTTGTATCCTGGGACAAACATAAATAAAAAAAAATGTCTTGTTCCCTGGAGGTTTTTTGTTTTAAGGAGCTTCTATAAAACACAGATGTGAAGCTCTGATAAATCTTAATTCCATTGATAAACGATAGAGTTCTAAAGCCAATCAGCTGTGGTCGGGATAAAACTAGCGAGACAGCAATAAAACCATAGTGACGCTATTGCATACACCTCATCGATTTTTTTTTTTTTTTTTTTTTTTTTTTTTGCCTGTCTTACTGTTGCAGCATAATTAGGACAGTCCAATAGTTCTTCTCTCCATAATGGCACAGCACTATTTTAGAGCAAAATTATAACCCAGCAATCACTATGCCCAAAACAAACCTCATTCAATCAGGAGTCAGGACGTCTGTTGTTACAGTGTCACAGAACTGCAGTCCGTGTGCATGACATGTGCGCGAGCTCACAACAGAAATAGAGCACTACTGGTTAGCAGTAGGATACTGATTCTATTTATGAACTAGATTAGCAGTTGTGTATTTCAAATAGTCAACTGTTTATTGATTAATTGCTTTGCTTTAGTGGTTACATCTTAGTTTTGTTGATTTTTACTCATCGGAGCATGTTTGTTATAATATATGTATATGACTGCGGTAGAATTTTGTTTATGTCACAGATGTAGGAACAAAGAACAAATATCTTTCTGATAGTGTGATCCCCATGAACTGGAGAGATAGAACAGACCTGAAGTGCTTTGGTATGTTATAAATCAGGAATCTATTTAGGATGAAATGTAGGACGACTGTCATCAGTTTTGAGAATAGAAAAACAGTTTCGATCCTAAGTTTAAGGCTTTTCACTTGTATCCCTAGAATTCCTCATTAAAATTTACTTCTTGAATCCAAAATGAGGAATACAACAGTACAACTAAAATAATTAACATTAGAATGACAGAATTGGGCCCGATCAAAACTGATGTTGGCCTGTTTCATCAGTGGAGCTAATAGAAGATACGAAAAGTAGTGCTGCCATCTGCTGGACATGGTCATTGAATCAATTAAACAAATGTCAAAAAGCCTGAGGAGTAACTGGAAATACAGTTAAAGTCACAAAGACCAGCTATTGAATTATATAAAGAAAAATGCACACAGGCCTGATTAATCTGTAACGTTCTGATGAATCTGTGACAGATTTTGAGACAGGCCACCTAGATAAATCACATAAACATCACAATAGATAGATCCTGTTGAACAGTTAAAGTCCCTGGAAAAGCTTTTTTAAAGTTTAGTACCTGTCCTCTGGGACGGTCTAGAGTTGTAGTTTGTTCCTTATCTAGGTTAGCATCTCATTGTAAGGTCAGCTGGGTCCCTTTCAAGCGCTCAGTCACTCTATTGATGTGCTCCTGTGAAGGGTCTGGAGCCTGCTGCCAGTGGGGGCCTTTCATTCAGCAACACCAGGGTAGATTTTCTAAAGTAAGCTATTATTACCATGACTTCATGTGATTTAATGCAGACCAGTTTAATAACATTATGTCACTGTTATGTCTTCACTTTCATCACATCCTGTAGTCCGCCCCTTACTAAATTTTACCATTAGCTACTTTATAGATTATTATTAATATAAATGTGAATATGGGATTTCCTTTCATATAGTTTCTTTCTTTCATTTTGCCAGTGGTGGCAGATTCATTTCTCTGTTTTATACTAAATGAAACCCTTTCATTTAAACTGACTCCTGAATTAAATTTTCTCATCTATTGAGCCACAATTACTGGGTTTTATAATAAGGCACCACATGCTCATACTCAAATCGTTCTAGCAACTTGCCTTTAACTGTAACTGATGGGTAATGAAATCTTTCCATCAGAAACAAAATAAAACAATAAAACATGGGCATGGGTCGCTTTATGAGGTCAGTAAAACATTAACACCACTTAGACATTTAAAAATAAATGCTTAAATGAAGCTCATACACATATTATGCTCATATTAAAAGAATTGAAGTTAATTCAATAAATTGTTTGGGATAATTCATTTTGAAGTGATTTTCTCTCTGAATGTTCAGTCATCAGATGTAGAATGAGTTGCATAAACATGAAGTCTGTCCGAGATGTTTCTCTGGGTTTCAGTGTTGCATGTGATAGAAGGATGTCCACACTGTGACAGGGTCGGGTTAATTGTTAGCGGCTCAGATGCCACGCAGAATGTGCGTGTAATTCCTGCTGTTATAGCTTTCAGATCTGATCTGATTCAGATCTGAGTTTGGGATGAGAAGGAGCTCATCTAAAGGTAAGGAATCATAAAAAGACTACACTGTTGATATCCTGTATTTGTGTAGTTTTTATATCAGGCAGGGTGCCTGCCATTGGCTTGTATGTCCTTGGAAGTTCCTTGATGAATAAATATTGGAAGTGCGAGAATAATGTTGCTTGTGGAGGAAGTAGATCAATGCTGTGATGTGTCATTCAGCCATGACATTTTCACTTTGCTTAATATCTATTAGGAACTGTTAATGCAGATTTATTTTTTAAAGTTAACTCATGTTGATCATTTTGAAGATTGGCAATGAGAAGTGATGCTGTTTGTCTCATTTTGAGTTGGGTTGTATTGGTCTTTATTAGTGTTCATAGGTTTCGGTATGTGGAGGCTAGGAATTGTTGAAACACTGGGAGTAGTTACATAGTAACAGCAAGTTGCTGGAAAGTTAGAGCTGTGCTGTCATTTGTGTAGATAGGAACACTTTGGACACACGGTTACAATTAACATTGCGTTATGTTAATATATTATGTATTATCTATCCTGAACTAACAATAAGCAACCCTCTTACAGTGTTTATTATTATTTACTGTTAATTTCAACACACAATTTGCAACAATTCAAGTTGAATAAATAAACATTTATGAATGTATTACAAACAAACATGAATAACAATACGCTATAGTACATGTATGAATTAACATTATACTAGAATAATAAATGCTGCAAATTACCAGGAAAAGTATTTTTCATATCAGTATTTTTAATACCGCAGCAAGCTATTAAATGCCTGACTCCTTTTGAAACTCGAGATACATCTCATTGGCCAGCTTTTGAACTCGACAAATGAAAAGGGGAGACAGTAGAGACGAGTCAATCGGAGAAGCTCTTCTTGACTGTGAAATGTATTTATAATGGAGATCATGGAGCTTACACTGCTTCAAGTAGGCTATTTACTGGCCTGTATTTATTTAAGCAATGGCCTACTGATTTGCATTGGCAGTGCTTTTGATCTGAGATGGTTCTGTGTTCTGGTCAATCCTTGGCGTCACACTGTCACCCCCTCTTTCCAACCAAACCATATCAAGTGTCTCTTTCAAAGGAGTATTGTGTTGGTCAGAGCCTGCTCACCTCTAGCCAATCCTGGTCCCTCTCCTCCTCCTTGTCACGTGTTTGCTTCAATCACGGTCAGCCAGGAGAATAACTGAACATTGAAGGTTCCACCCACTTTTGTTGGTTATTAAACACATGAATTTGCAAATGGATCAAAACTTTTCTGCTGGAAAAACTGAAAGCATTGCAGGTTTGTCTTTCGCCTCACGCCTCGAGTTAGACATGATTCTCATGTGACGGTGGAATTGGTGGCACAGAAAGTAAGCTTGAGTTAACCTATAGTTTGTCTTTGCTAACTGCACCTGAAAAATGTTCAATCAGAAAAATATATTCAATGCATTATCATTTTTGTTACAATATCGTGACTTGTTTATTGCGAGTAAATATTTTCTACAAGTATGATAAATGTTTGGCTGAAAAGGAAACTTAACTGAAGTATTGATGTGTGTTTGTTAACACTGTAAATCTTTGTGTTAAGTGAGAGTATTTATAGGGTTACATAATGGACCATCAAGACAATGGCAGCACAGATGGTCCTATTGACTTTTTACAGTCTACAAATCAATTTTTTCAGTAGATTTAGTATCAGTAGCTGCTTGTGGACATCAGCCTGACTATCTTAATTGTAGATAAGATACAATATTTTCTTATCTGTGTAGAATGAGAAAGCAAGTTCTTTAAAATTGGCAAAGGTCTTTAGATTACTTTATTTGTACACAATTTATTTGGCTACCTAATGCACAAATAAATGGACCTTTAAGAGAAGTTTAATCATAAACTTAAATTGTAAATAAATAATGTATGTGAATTCTTCTACTGAGTTTACAGCAGTATTTTAATATGTTCTTTTTGTACTCATTTTCCTTCAGATTTTTTTTTGCAGCCAATTCTAGTCTTTGCTTCTTGACTATAGTATAATCTGAACCTTTGACTATTGTACTGCAGTTGCTAGGAGACAAAATGATCTGAATTCAAGTGCAAGTGGAGCAGATGTTATGTGTATGAATAAAAAGATCTGTCAGAGAGCCCATAACATGTTGACGCTCATTCAACTGCATCAGCAACACTTAAAGCATTATAATGTCTTTAAACTTTAACTTGGCCTTTAGGATGCTTGAGGTAATCAGACATGATGAACTATACTAGCAAGAACAAGACATCAAAACAACAAGAATAAAAGTGCTATATTCCCTAGATCCAGACTTCCCTAGATTTCTATGTGTCTTTTAGTTAAGGTTCAGGCTTAGTCAAATTTGGTCTTTTTAATTATTATTATTTTTTAAATTGATCATCATAATAAATGTAATTAGGTTTATAAGAAAGAGTATATTATAGTTTTGTCTGTATTTATTCAGGCTGACTGCACAAAGTTAAAACTGAACTGTTGACCCTGTGAATGATGGACGAGGATCTGAAAAAAGCGAACACTCACAATGGGAGCATTCCAGAGGCTTTGAAGACTAAAAAGCAACCAAAAGCAGCAGTTCTGCGTCAGGATGTGAGTATGAGAGAATGAGGCATATTACACAAAAGAATGTGAAAAATGTTTCATGATCAATGGTTTCCGTCCAGAGTCGATGCATGTGGGCGTGAGAGTAAGTGTGTGAAGGGTTTAACTGTGGGTTAACCTGGCAGTGCCTGTCACCATCACTACAGTGTAATCCCTTCCTTTCCTGACCCGTCTGTTCGAGCATTCTTCTGTCTTTTGTAGCTCTCATTAATGACAAGTTTAACAATTTATATGTAAATCTGCATACATAAGGACATGGAAGGTCTAGTAATATGAATCGCTTTAAGTAGTTATTGCAACCCTTGTTCTTTATGTTGACCATATATTCAGAGAAAACAATCAGGCAATATAAATAGAAGCCTCATCTTTCCTGTGTTAAAGTGGAGTGATATCATTTAGATCATTGTACATTTATTGGTAAAATGCCAGTTTTAAAATAAAACCGTAAAAACAAAAATCAGTCATTTAAATGCTACATGTGAATTTAGACATTAAAACATTATTATATACGGTATAAAAAAAAAGGATGTTTATGAAGAGATTTGCTAAATTATGAGTGTTTTAAGGATTAATTTTAATGGCAAAGGTAACCTAAATGTAAAAATAGATCAAATGAGCATAAACAACTGGTATCCAGCAGATCAGATGAAGTAAACAATCTCTAAAATCAGCTGACATCCCATGTGGTAGAATCTAATTTTGTTATCATGTTAACTTAATTACACTATCAGTTAAACCAATTCTTAACCCTTTAACCTTAAGCCTGTCTGAATACCTCAGGTGGGTCTTGTAAGTGGCACCTGTCTGATAGTGGGAACAATGATCGGCTCCGGGATCTTCATTTCTCCCAAAGCGGTGCTGGAGGGAACTGGAGCCGTGGGTCCGTGTCTGGTTGTGTGGGCGGCGTGCGGATTACTGGCTACACTGGGTCAGTATCCACACAAAAAAGACATTATCTATGATGAGGTTGCACAAAAGCCTTGAAAAGCCTGATTACCCCTTATAACAAAGATTAATAGGTGAGATTAAGTACAATCACCTCATGTATCGTGTCATATTTGTTTTTGCTTATTGATAATCTCACCATATCCCATGTATGCAAAATATAACCTTTTTTATAGTGTGTAACATAATTTAAAGTCTAAAGGTTGCTGCTTTATTAATTTGTTTATTAATTATTAAACACTTTACGATAAGGCTCAGTTTGTTAATGCACTAAGTAGTTTAAACTAACTTTTGTAATAATCAAGGTTAATGTTAATTTATATATTACTTAATTTTCCATACTACATAAATGCCTAGTAATACTCATTTCTGACAAATCAAATGTTAAATAAATTAACATTAACCAGGATTGTTAGTTCATGATACGTGATGCATTAAATAATGTTAATGTATTGAACCTTGTAAAGTGTTACTCTTTTAAGTTGTTCCATTCGTTGCAGCTGTTGTCCTACCGCATTATGTGTTACAAATATGTAAATCTAAACTAAATCTTTATTTTATCCAGCACTTTCTGCTGAGATTATAGTTGGGCAAAGTCAAGGAGGTTAATCAGATATGTTCACTCATTCAGAAACCCCCAGTCAGTCTTTTTAAGTCACATACTGTTCAGGAAAATTCCCAAGACACAGAAATCCTCTTTAGTTTAATACTGACTCTGCCTGCAGAAGACCTTTTGGTAATGGACTCATTGACCTCAACTTGAACACTGAGAAACTAATGGGAAACTATGTGCGTGTGTGTGCAGGGGCCCTCTGCTATGCCGAGCTTGGCACAATGATCATGAAGTCTGGTGGTGAGTATCCATACCTGATGGAGGGCTTTGGGCCAGTGCTGGCATACCTATATTCCTGGACCACGATCATCGTGTTAAAGCCTTCGTCATTTGCCATCATTGCCCTGAGTTGTGCCGAGTACGCCTCCACTCCATTTTACCCAGGATGCACTCCTCCTCAAGTGGTTACCAAATGCCTGGCTGCAGCTTGTATCTGTATGTACAAGTCTAGGCCGTGTTTATATTCCAATGACATTATTTTGGTCTAACCCTCACTTTGTTCTCTCATCAGTAATAATCACACTCATCAACTGTCTGAGTGTGAAGCTGGCCTCCAGAGTGCAGAACTTTTTCACAGCAGCCAAACTCTTGATTATTGTCATAATCGTGGTTTCAGGAATCGTTCTGTTGGCTCAAGGTACCTCTCTATTCCCTGAAAACAATCAATCTGCTTTTACCCGAACTCATATCTCATTGCCAGATCTGTTTTAGTGACTCCTATCTTATATGATATCAGTTTTTATTGACTGGTTTGTGTGACATTGAAAAGGACAGCAGCATCTTATAATTCAATTGAAGGGACTGAGTTCAAAAACATTTTGATAACAGATAAACAAATTATATTTTTTGATTATGTATGTTGATTATATTTATGAAAGATGACTCATTGTAGACTATGCCCCAGAGAATAGTGTAGATATGTGTTTAGATAAGTAGACCTCTGTAAATGTTCAATGGAAGATCAATAAAATGTGTCTTTTTATGGTGTTCTAATTGTTTTTTAGGCAATACACAGAATCTTAGAGACCCATTTGCAGGGGGAACAACATCATTTGGAGCAATTGGCCTTGCATTTTACAATGGTCTCTGGGCTTATGACGGATGGTAAAGTAATTAGGAGCTGATATAATGTTGCACATGTGGCATATGAGGCTAATGTTAAGCAGCAGTGTACATCTTTTTAAAACCTTTAATAAGCCTATAGTAGATTCAAAGAATCAATGTTCTAGTGTGCTCTCAGCCCTGGGAACCATTCACACCGTCTAATGATAAAGGGAAGTATCATTACATAATGAAAAGGGAAATTGAATGCTTGTCAAACCTTAAATCCAGTAGGATTTATTTTTAGTTGCGTGGACTTTCACCAGATCATTCTTTATCCATGGCTTTTTCATTCTGAGTGAAGCGTGTATAAGACCAGAAGTCAGCTATGGCAATTCATGTCAAAGTTGTCTTTTCTTTTTTCATAGGAATCAGCTTAACTTCATAACAGAAGAGCTGAAAAATCCATACAAGTGAGACTGAAATGTTCTAAATTAAAATTCCAATTCTGTTTTTCTAAACATGTGAAATCTGTAATATTATAGTATTGTTAGCTGCAATATTATCTGCAAAATGACATGGCAGTATATCTGCAATCTTACGTCGTTAGCTAAGAAGGTCTTATTATGTTATTGAAAATGTATTGTGTTTTTTGTATATATATATATATACTATAAATATATACATGTATACATGTAAAACACTAACATGCCTACAACTTTTGCACAGTACTGTAGTACTGTGCAAAAGTTGTAGGCATGTTAGTATTTTACACACAAAAAAAAGTTTTTAAGCCAGTTATTAGGCTTGAAGGTTTCTTCAAGCGTTTCTGGGGTGAAAATACTAACATGCCTAAGACTTTTGCACAGTACAGTATACTATACAGTATAGATTTATCATGAAGGTGTTATTGTATTATTGAAAATGTCTTGTTTTTTGTGTTTTTATTTATTCATTTCATAGATATGTTTATTTATTTATTTATTTATTTATGATTTTTTTTTTTTTTTTACAGAAACCTTCCCCTGGCTATCATGATTGGGATTCCCCTGGTTACTGTGTGCTATATATTGGTCAACATAGCATATTTTACTGTCATGACCCCTGTTGAACTTCTACAGTCTTCTGCTGTTGCTGTGGTGAGTGTGTATTGAAGTCATAGTTCCCAGTACCATGGAAAGCCTGGAAATATCAGGGAATTTTAAATCTGTGATTTCCAGACCTCTATTTCTATAGAAAATAAGTATAAGTAAAAAATAAGTTAAAAAAATAAAATAAAAAAGTTGTCAGTTAATAAATGCTTGTGCAATGATCTTTGATTTGTATTTTACTAAATCATTGGGTTCTCCACAGACCTTTGGTGACAGAGTGCTGTACCCATTATCATGGGTTGTGCCTCTATTTGTGGTTTTTTCCACTTTTGGTGCAGCCAATGGGAGCTGTTTCACCGCAGGAAGGTTAGGAACTTCAGCTGTTTCAAAGAAATTTGCACACAGGATTAAGTGCATGCTGAAAATTGTTTTCTGGGCCTGACACTTACTGTCTGTTGTGTCTGTTTGTACCTGTTAGGTTGACGTATGTGGCAGGACGGGAGGGTCACATTGTTAGGATATTGTCGTACATTAATGTGAAACGTTTCACACCTTCTCCAGCTCTCATGTTTAATGTAAGTCTCATGTAATATTCCATCCTCAACACTTTTTGGATAAGGCTTATCACTAATTTTGCCATATTACATCAACCATGACACACATTAACATTATATTTGATTTCTTCTTGTATGTGATTTGCAGGGCTTCCTGTCAATCATCTACATCATGCCAGCAGACATAAACACTCTCATCAATTATTTCAGTTTTGCTCAGTGGGCTTTCTATGGGCTCACATGCCTTGTGCTCATCGTAATGCGATTCACAAGAAAGGAGCTTCATAGACCAGTCAAGGTTAGAGTACACTATGCATGGTGATAAAGCATAAAGTGGCTGGATTAAAAATAATAATAATAATAATTAGCAGATGCTATTATCCAAAGAAACTTTAAAATGATGAAGATCATAAGCTATTTGTCATATGACCCAATAATAAACTCGAAGGCAACTTTCAAGAGTAAGCTAGAGTAGAAGCTAAAACAGAAGTGAAAATCTGAGAATCTTTTTTCATATATTATGTTTATCATAGCAAGTGCCTTTGTTTATGAATTAATTTAGTACTTGCATAAGAGGTGTGACTTCTGGATTAGTTATTTCCTATCTAGCTATTGCAGTAAACCATTCTGAGTTTCAAATTTTGTCCGTATTTTATATTGCCTATATAGTTTCTATTCTCGAATGTGTTAGATATTTAGCTCAATGGCATGGACTGAATCAACCATAAATCTAATCGATTGTAAAATGACTATACCCAACTTGAAAATGTTTGCCTTTTGTTCCTCTCAGGTTCCGATAGTCATTCCTGCTTTGGTGGTGATTGTGTCCTGTTACCTAGTTCTCGCTCCCATCATAGACAAGCCTGAGTGGGAGTACCTGTACTGCACAGTGTTCATAGTCAGCGGTCTTCTCTTATATGTACCCTTCATTTACTACAAATTCAACTGGACTCGCCACATCATGAGTAAGTAGCTGGAAATCGCACATTTAGATATATTACAACGAACAAATGTATGCTTGTCCTGACCCTTGCAATGTACAATAATTATATGTTTTCTGAATAATATACAACTTTTAAGGCTGTTTTTAGTGGATGTTCACCATTACCAGAAACATTTAAATAGCAACTCTTCCCAAATGCTAGATTCTTAAACTTGACCTGTTGATGCTTACAGGGCCACTCACTATGTACCTTCAGCTGCTACTGCAAGTCGTTCCACCTGAGAAGATTGAGTGACAGATGTCAAACTGGAGGAAAGACACAGACATAATAGCCTGCAATGGACAACAGATTGATCCGTGGAAATGTGGATAAAGGATCCTTAAAGGGAACACGGCTGCATATGGACAGATTTTTTTTTTTATTCCTAATGCAAGACCATCCATTGTTTTTACAATGTATTGCAAGCCTTTCCCAGGTCACAGGGATTTGTTTTTACTTTAAAGAATAACATATCACTTCCACGAATGTCTGTAAATTATGACAACTTCCAGTTAATCTAACTTATTGTGTAATTAAATGCAAGCTTGTTGTTCAGGATAGCAATGATATTTTTCCACGTTTACTGAACTCAAATGTATTAATTGTGTTAATATATTGACTCAGACTCATTTAATCACAGTAGAAGAATTGTAGTAATGTAAGTCTTTAAAGGGTTAGTTCACCCAAAAATGAAAATTCTGTCAGTAATTACTCACCCTCATGTTGTTCCAACCCCGTAAGACCTTCGTTCATCTTCAGTCTTTAGTCTTTTCACGTAGTGTTTAAGCGCAGTGTTGCACGTCACCACGTATCACACACATGACCAGCGTCGGCCAATAGTGAGCCTAAGTGGTGACGTGCAACACTGCGCTAAAACACTACGTGAAAAGACTCGAGGTCCAGAGAGAAGGAAATGAAAAGTGGAATAAAGTCGTTATTTTTGTTTGTTTTTGCGCACAAAAGGTATTCTCGTCGCTTTATAAACTTAAGATTAAGCCATTGGAGTCACTTGGACTATATTAACGATGTCTTTAATACATTTTATGGGCCAGCAAGTTATAATGTCTTAGAAGCCTATGGAGGAGTGAGACAGCTCTCAGATTTAATCAAAAATATCTTAATTTGTGTTCCGAAGATGAACGAAAGTCTTACGGGGTTGGAACAACATGAGGGTGAGTAATTACTGACAGAATTTTCATTTTTGGGTGAACTAACCCTTTAAGTAGCCTATTATAATTGTAGTTACTAGTAAAAATCCCATTCATTTTCTCCACAGGTGAATTGATTTTTAACTATAGGCCTAACTTTTAAAGACAGACCTACTGTAAGCTATGAGGATGATTTTGTTGAGGCCTATTTTAATATGCACACATATTTTAACTCTTCACTGTTTGTTTTCAATTCAGTGGCTATTAAAGTTTTACATTAGGCCTACTCTGCAATCATTTTTAACTGCCAGACATGTTAAGTGGTAGGCTATACTGGTGCGCTTATAGGGATTGACATGGCATGCTATAACACAGTTGTTTGTGGCCATTGCACATGGATTTTATAGGTATTGTTGGACTTGGTAGCAATCATAAATCAATATATTCAATCGATTACAACTGTGTCTGAAGTATAATAGAAACGTCCTGATGTGAATGTGGCAAGGAAACGTAAGAGTTCTTCCCTTGCTGTAGATGGCGCTCAATCACCAAATACAAAATAAATATACTATTATTTTCTCTGAGCTGTCCTTCACGCGACCGATGTCGAAAGTTTCCGGATAAGATACCAGCGTAGCTGTGATCATGTAAACAGGGAGCAAGATGAACACGGCGCTGAAACACTGGAGAGAGGCGGCGACGGTGATCCTGGCGGCCGGGCTGAGACACACTCCGTGTGCGGACTCTCTTAAAGCAGGTCTGGGAAAAGTCAATGATGTAGCGCACAAATCTGCCTTCGACTATCAAGTGCTACTGCTGAAACGGAGTGGTCGCAGCGGGTTCATGCCCAATGCCTACGTGTTTCCTGGGGGGCTGGTGGATTCGTCTGACTTCTCATGCGAGTGGCAGGAGATCTTTAAAGCCTTTACGAAAGCGCCCAACTACGGCATCGGAGTTGTGAAGCAGCCGCCGGCGACCAGGCCACCCATTTTTGCCACTGACAGATCTCAGCTGGGATCCCCGATACCGGGAGATGTGGCTTTCAGGATCTGTGCGGTGAGAGAGACGTTTGAGGAGTCAGGTGTGCTCCTGGCGGTTCCCAAACACGAGGAAAGCGGGATTCGCGTGCACACAGATGATGCTAACAGTGACACCCAGCCAACACTGACCCGATCGAGCGGACTGTGGAATAAAGACGTGCTGTCTAAGTGGAGATCTCTGGTTATTGGTAACCCGGCGAATTTTATCAAGATGTGCAGGGAGTTGCAGTGTCTGCCCAACATCTGGGCTCTGCATGAATGGGGAAACTGGCTGACACCCATAGGCGTGTACGGCAAACAGAGGCGCTACGACACGGCGTTTTACATCTGCTGCCTACACGAGATTCCATACACGCTTCACGACGAGAAGGAAATCGTTCATTTTAAGGTGCGTTTTGAATGGTATAACGTTAGTTACCTTGTACATTTAAAACTGTATTTGGCAGACACTTAGTGAGCGAGTATTTGATCAGTTCTTGCATTCGTGACTAATTTGAGTCCAGCTAGTTGAAAAGACTTTGCTCGTTAATGTCAATGTATTTCCTGGAGCGTCCACCCATGGCCTCATTAATATTCATAAGGCTATTAATACTCATTAAGCGCTCATTCGCCAGCAATGCTGCGCCCACTTTACGTCACGGAACGTAATTAATATTCATAAACCAGGCCATTCCCATATAGGTCATTCTGTCTCGCCCTGATGAGAACAACCGATTCTTGACTGTTGGGAAATAACTGCCTTGTCTCTCAGTGGTCCACTCCCTCAGAAGTGCTGCACAGCTACAAATCAAAGGAAATCTGGATAGCTCCACCTCAGTACTACGACCTTGGACGAATGTGCCATTTCCCAGCTCTCAGAGATCTCCATCGCTTTGCCTGGCAGAGGTCTTTGGAGGGATGTGAGCAGTGGCTGCCTATTTACCTGGTGTCACCTGACTGCTATGCAAGTCTTTTACCAGGTAATTGTCTCACAATAAATTCCTTCAGTTGTCTGCTAAATGTTGCTTCTTGATGAGTGACTAAGGAACTTACTTGCACAAAACTGAGCCTTGTTCCCCCTCGTCTGATACCTAGGGGACGATCTGTACCCAGAGAAAGTGGACACTTCTGGAAAGAGTGGTGGTGTGGTTAAACTTGAGAAAAGCCTTGAAGAGCTCCAGCAGGACAGTGCAAACATGCACCGCATTGTCGGTCAGGATCCATATTCAATATCTATCCATATGAACATCAGGCCCAAGTATAAGCACCTCCCTCCCCTCTGCGGTGAAGATGTGGGTGACACCTCCAAAAACAGTAAACTCTGACACCCATAGTGGCAGGACTGATGGACAAAGCCTAGATGTATAATTAGCTGATTTCTACATACTGATGTGTCCCTTGACCTATGCAATGTAGTTTGGTATATGATCCATTTAAGTTTTATGTCATAAAGAAAATACACAATGACTTCCTTGTTGACGTGATGACTGTTAATATATTTTTTAACTTCATCATAAACTCTTAAAGTGGATTGTTCTGGTTATTGTCTATATTGTAATACAACACAGTATCGGGCATATGATGCAAACAAATTCTGAACGTTCAATAGCTGTATTCAAGTTTGAATTGTCACATTTGTTCTTTATTGCAGATGAGATGGTAAAGCAGAACTGTTACTGAAGCATTGTATAGCGCTGTCAGCTTTGCCATGCGTTGAGTTTGCAGAATACAGGATTCTAAAAACAACTTGGAAAAAAAGTAGTGTACAAATAGTATAATTTGTCTGATTGGTCTATGGCTTGCATATAAATAACCAATTACAATGAATTTGACTAACAACTATTGCATATTTATTAAAAATATTGGCTAGAATTCTCACCCTAAATTTAAATGTGTAAGTACAATGAAAAGTGAATCAAGAAATATCAAATCATTTGACAAAAAAAAAAGCAAAGCATGATGTGCATTTCTAGCATTTTTAAATTGAGAAAAAACAAATGAATTCAGACAATGTGTGTGAATCTTTTCAAACAGTTTAATCATACATGAACTAAAGAAACTACCAGATGACTGTTTCGTAGGTGTCCACTTTTCTAGATTTCTGTAGAGACAGTAGCATAAAATCCTGAACCAACTTAATACAAACACACTTGTTTCAGACATTAATAAATTCTGCACTCTCTACACTTCCAATGAAAACCACACAACTTGAATGACAAAAAAAAAAAAAAAAAACTTCCGTTAAAGGCTGTTTTGTGGAGTCGATTTTTTTGTTTGTGGTTTTGGTTATTTTGTACAGGTTGATGTTTGGTCATGGTGTTACAGTCTACATGCTTCTACTTACTGGGACTTACATTGTGAAACAACTTATGAAGTAGAAAAGGCAAAATCTGTACAAATCTTAAATGTTAAATACAATCACTCTGTACCAGTAATGACAAACATCCCACAGGAAATTTTCTCAGAATACATATAAACTCACAAAACAGCAGCTTAAAATCTAAATAGAAAACAACCACCTCAACCCCCCAATTAGATAAATCTGTCACAATACATCTTTAAAAAAAAAAAAAAAGAAAGAAAAGAAAAAAGTAGCTCTTCATCCATGTAGACATGTTGGACATTAGAGAGTTGCCCCCAAACTAAAGGTTTAGGGGGCAAAGCTGAAGTTGAGCTCTACCAATCAGTCCAGAACTTCACAACTTGTACAGATGCCAGAATGGGGGAAAAAATGCCTGCAAGCTGAGTGTAAAACAGACCCACTGTATGGTTATAAAAAAATTGTCAATAACTGAACAACATTTTAAGAAGAGCATATGTTTTTGCTGTTGTAGGCACAATCATTTATATCTAAGGGCTCATTTGATAACCACTTCAGTTTTTGTAACAAGAATGCATTTAAAACTCACTTTAACCCATTACCTAAACACACATTGTTTTTTGTATTGTTAAACCATCAAAATGAGTACGTGTCATTGTAGCAGGAGCCATAAACATGATGTGAAACATACTGCAAATGTAACCAACAGCAACATGCAAAACTTTTGGCACCACTTTATTCATCTTGACTTTTTGAAACAGAACTAGATCACATTTTGCTGAGGATTTCAGTGCACTTACAAAATAACATGCATGCTTAATATTTACCTTTGACAAGAAATTCAACTCTGCTCATTCTATGCATTATTTCAGCTAATCCTGATTTTCACACAATAAGGAAATGAAAAACATGTGCCTATGTTGGCTCGACACACAAAGAAGAAAAAAGGCAATTCAAGTGTCTATTGTAATGTCACTCTGTTAATAAAAACTCCCAAAATTACATCATGCCAACTAACCTAACACAAAATTACAAAGTTTATCCTCGATTTCAGCAAAATGTGACGAAAACATCCTCTAAAAGTTTTAGAACTAACAAGTGAGAGAAAGGGAAACACACCCACACTTGAACACACAAAAGTGATTCTATAAACTGAATGGCTGCTTTGAGAAAACAAAAACAAAAAAACAATTAGAAGCGCTAGGAAGACTGCTTAAAACAATAAAAACCAAAAAAATCGGAGAAATTAAACAAATGAAAATTAAAAGCTTCTGCAAAAATCTAGTGGTTATGTTTGTACGTTCTAGAAAAATAGACTCTTTGCTCAACAATTTTCATGAAACTTTTTACACTTTTAGCAGTCTTTCTAACGCTCCCTATTGGCAGCACAAATGACAGAAATGAACATCACACAAAGAAACAAACAAAATAAGTAATCAATAAGCGTCAAAAGTTAACAAAAAAGGTCAAGTGTGAAATTTCAAGCGTCAGAGAAGCGAAGAGGACAACGGACTGGACGATGAACTTTTGACGTCACATCGACATGCTAGGCAAACGATGACAAACGGGCACGAAGAAATCTAGAACAAAAAAAAACAAAAACGAATAACAAACCTAGGTTAAAGCACAACGGAAAAAGGAGAGGGGATGAAAAAGAAAATCATGAATGATTATTTTTACATGGGGAGGGGGGGGGGGGGGGGTTCAAAGATGCACATGATCTAAACACAAAACATTGAATGCAACACAGGAAACGATGAAGAAAAGTGGGAAGAAAGAGGGAGAAGTAAGCACCATGCCAATAGTGAACAAAGGGAATAACATTAAACACAACCTGCCTACTACAACTACGACAACTCAACACTGTCCTTGACAGCAACATTTGAACTCAAATGAAAATGTTCAACTTCTCACAACCACATTTTGATTTTAGACCAAGGGAGAGAGTAAGAGAGAGAGAAACAAAAAGAAAAATTGTGCTTCAATGTTTCAGCTCTTTCAGTGAAAGTCTTTTTATTTTGTGCTTCAACTTTGAATTGTGTGGGACTGTGGAATAATGCATATTTGGAGCTGCTCATATTGGTTCTTATTCACAAAACACCTGCCATGGGTAACACAAATGGATACAGTTTAGCTACATTGAACTCCGTGAAGGACAACAACATGATGGGACACAGAGCGAGTAACAGAGTATCATCATTAAACGTGTACAGAAATTTAAGACTTGATGTGTTTGGCACATAAGTGGAACTACTCTGCACTTGTGAGATGTTTTAAGGTGCACAAATCTGCAGACCTTCACACAAACGCCAGTCAATCTGCTCTGGATAAAAAGCAACAAAACTATGAAAAGATTCTGTCTAACAAACAAAAATCCCTGCCTAGAACAAGTTCACAAGAATCTTTGGATTGTTCAAAATGGTGATTCGTGGTGCAACTCGGACATGTCCGAGGCCTTCACATTTTTCTTCCACTAAATGGTTTTTGTAATGCATGTGTTTATTTGAACAGAGGCACAGACCAGGGACTGGGGATTCCCTGCACTAGCATCTAAACTTCAAGAGGGGCTTCACACCTGGGTTCAGTCTAAAGCGTCTCTAACGTATGAAACTAACTTAAAGGCATACAGACCGGCATATCTGTACAAGTCGCAAGAGTGGCACACGTTTCCTCACCTGGATTGTTGGAAGTGTGTCCGTACTTGATGAAAATAGAAAGATTGTGAGGTTAACAAGAATTGGCTTATTTGCAATTAATCAGTGAAAATAAAAAAGCACCATTAATAAATACAAGCGTTTCAAACAGTGATGACAATAGTGAGGTAAATGTCAAACAACAACAATAAAAAAAAAAAATTTATTAAAAAAAAGAAAGTCTAAAACACTAATTTCACTTATTTTTTACTAATTGCGACTCAGGGCTCAAGTTATGCTGTGAGGAAATAAACGAATGACTTCTGATAAAAGCACATTTCAGCATTGTCACTGCACATGTAAATGTACTTAGTTTAGAGATATTAAGTAAGAACTTTAGACTGAACCGTGGATCTGCTTCAGACTTAAAAAAAGCTCTTGGTACAATTTTTTTTGACTAAACAGATGACACTAAATCTAGTGAAAAGGGCCACACATCAGTTGTTTTAACAATCGGTGAATGTATCCACAAAACTTCACAAGGATTCTACAAAAACACTGTTGAATCTTTTGAGTGATTTTTTTAAACAACCGTTTTAATTCAGAGAAATTATTTAGGCAATATTATAAAACCTCTATAAAAATAGAAAAGGCATAATAGTTAATTAATATACACTATCTGGATAATGATTTCTTCTCAATTTCCATAAAAACAATCTTCTTACCTCACGACCCTGCAGGACTCAGATTGGCATTAACATTTGATTACGTTTTGAACACTAATTTACTGCCATGGTCAACTAAAGTGAGCTGCATGGAGTAACTCAAATACACGATCACAAGGTCAACTGTGAGTCTGAGGAGTCTCGATATACCAGGGTACAACAGACCACCTGCAAACACTGAGAATAAAATACTTATTGAAATTGACTTAATTCATACGGACAATTAAGTGGCCGTGAATTCAGAAATTGTAAACTTCCTTCCTTCTTTATGTTCTTGGCAACATTATCTCTCACTCTTTTCCAGAATGCAAATATTGCTAAAAGCTTCAAGACCAACCTCTTGAATTGAGGCTTAGGATAATGTATCAAATGACCATCAAAATAAAAGTCATGTTGTGGATTGTGTACAAATGCCATTTTAAAACCATATGTGCTACCATTGTGATTCTTCAGCAACTTCCAAAGAATAAAAAAAAAACATTTTTGTTTGAGGCTTTTAAGAAAGGATTCATGAACTGAAATGAAGCACTCCATCACTTATTTCATCATGTACCAGGTGAGTAGAATAATGGGCAAATAGTTTTGGTCTGACAGAATGGTGAGAATGTCCTGAGAGTAAGTGTAGCATCTCCAGCAAACTAGCAATACTGAAATATTAACCACCATCTATGAACCAGCATGTGATATAATACCCTTGCTTAGTGTTTGTTTGTCTTTTTAGAATGTAAAAATATTAATGTGAATTAAAAACAAGCAAAAAGCATCATCATTACTGTTGTTAGCTGAGCCCTCCAACAGAATACATAAAACAGACTTTGAAGCAATGTTACATCACCCTCATTGTGAAGACACAGATACATTAAAAAAATAAATAAATAAATTAGTGAAATAAATAAATGAATTAAATAAAAAGGCATCCATGAAAACGGAGTCTAGTGAAGTGCAGCCTGACCTTCCAGATGCTCAATACAATATTCAGGTGACTGATTGATTATCTTTTGCACCGATGCAGCAAGCCTCCTTCATTTTCAAGAAAGGCAGCATTGTAGGAGGCATCAGCATTACACTGTCCGAATGTACTACAAGAGTCTAGTGTAAACACAGGAGAACATCTACAGGGGCCAGACCGTGATGATCAAAAGTCTAAGGGACTGAAAGCAGTCACACAGGCTGGCTTTCATTGTGCAACATCCTTTGACGCAAGATTTAGATTTATACACAGCAAACTTGTAATATGGCACCAAAAAAATAATAAGACTTAAGGGAAAACAAAAGATCAACAAAACAATTAGATATATAAATGTGAAAGAAAAAAAAATTCTCCTTGAAACAAATTCATAATGCTAACAATTTGCATGTTGTCTTTGTTTTTAAGGTTAAGAGAGAAGATATGTAGGAAAGGCCAGAGAAGTAAAAGGATTAGGAAAGGCAGGTGTTAAGGGTGGGTGGGGTCATTATAACTTTCCAACGTCACACTCCACTTACCAGAAAAACATTTTCAAAACAAGTCCATTTGAGAGTAAAAGCACTCAGTATGGCTTGCTGTCATTTTTGGATCGTTTAAGTTGCACCTTCAGCCGCTTCATTCCAATCTGAAAACCGTTCATTGACTGAATGGCCGCCTGGGACGAAACTGGATTGTCGTAACTTACAAAGCCTTAAGAAGAAAAAAAAGGACAGAAAAAAGAACAGAACCGGACTATAGTTACCCACGGCTTGTTTCTGATGTCTTAATTCAAAAATTAAGACAAAACAAGCACTCGACTCACCAAAACACTTGCTAAGGTTGGTCTGTTTGTCAATGAAGACCTTGGCAGAGATAACATTACCGAAAGGCATAAACATCTGCAGCAAATCCTGATCACCAAACTCCTGTGGCAGATGGTAGATGAACAAGTTTGCTCCTTCAGGGCCTTTAGAAAAACAGAAGAGAAACAAAGATAACTTTTGACTGCCTAGCAACCTTTTTATTTTCAATTTAGGTTTATCATTTATTCTCCTTGCCTAGTTAAAAGAATATTCTGTGTTAAATACAACTCAAGCATGCTGCAGATTAGCACAAATAGAGACCCAAGTTGATACAACTATCATACTCTAGGGTTTGCATTTTGTTATAGCATTTTAATTCAATTCAGTAAAGCAGTTGCGCAAATTGCTCTTTTGATGTGGGAATACATTTCTAGGTGAATGAAGGTCTGCTTATGTGTTACTGCCATAATTACTAGTAACCACTTTTTCCAGAACGAGGCCAATACCTTAATTTTTGGTATACCTGTATTTTCACTGCATTTGTCATTTTTAAATATACAAGGTTTAATTTGTTTAGCAAATATTTATTACCTTTAATTATTTTCATGCTTATTTATGATTGTTAAAATGTATTGTACAAGCCTCTGTTACTTTCATTGTTATTTATATTGCTCTATCCTATTTTATCTTTCATTTAACAGCACAGCACATATTTAGAGCTGCTTTAGCAGTGAAATATCACAATTCACTATTACAATTTTGATAGTACAGCAAAAAACTACTAGCCTAACTAATTTAAATTTAAAACATTATTAAAGACAGATAAACAGACAGAACTAAAATAAGAACAAATAACTCAATTACAAATAGCACAAATAAATAACAGACCAAAGATACAAATTAAATAGTGCTTTTCAGGTATTTTTAACAGTAGTTTTCAGGTACAGAATTTGAATAAAGTAATCAAATGTAAAATAGCACTGCACAGTCTTCACTGTATACATTTAATATCGATAAATCTATATTAAAGTCACAAAAGTCATTCAGTCAAGAGCAGTGAATGATTTCTTTGCTGTTTGATTAACATTAAAAACACAGCAGCAGGTTTATTAGGCTGCTGTCCCTTTAAAGGCCAGGACACACCAAGCCGCCGGTCGGCCGCCGGGCCGTTTTTGAGCGTCGGTTGGCTTAGTTTTTTGGTGTGCTCCGCACCATTGGCTCTAGTCGGATGCCGTTGGGTTTTTTGGGCCAATTCAGCATGTTGATCATCAGTGAGAGAGAACTCTGATTGGCTGTTTAAATTGTCATATTACCCAGATATTCGAATGCACAAAAATTTTCATAATAACATGAGCGGAGTGGAATAAACAAAGTGATCAGTGCCAGTAATATTCAAAATAGAAAGCAAGTGCTGCTTGGTTACGGTTTGTATATCTGCAGTCCTAGTTTCAGTATCCCTTTTTGAATGACGAAAATAAGACTATTGATACCTACTGATATAGACCGTTGTTTCCTTACACATAAAAATCTGGCCTTGCTAAACGAACAGCATGTGAAATCTGGAAAGAGGGCTTTCAGGACGAATATTGTCATTTACATTTTTTAGGAATATCCAACAGTCTTTACTTAACAAAATGGTTTATTAATCTTAAATGAGTAATCTTCTTAGGTCTAATATACACTACTATTCAAAAGTCTAGTGTCAGTATTATTTATACACGTTTATTTAGCAATTAATCAGCATTAAATTAAACAAATGTGACAAATCTTTTGTAAAATTATAGATCTGTATTTACTATTTCAAATAAATGCATTTGAACTTTCAACAAAGAATACTGAAAAAAAAATTATCCAGGTTTCCAAAACTACAGAAACTGTTAGTTTTCAACATTTATAATAATTGGTCATATAAAATACAAGCATAAAAAAGCATGCCACAGATGATTCCGATAGGCTTGAAGTTGTATTTAACCCAGAATGCTTCTTGAATTCATTGGCAGAGTTGCTGGCATGGATCTCCACATACTTTTAAACAAACCAAAATGTAGAAAATGGACATTGTGGAGAGTGATTATGATGTCTTACCCGCACTCTGATTGGGACTTGCTGTTGCAGCATATTTAAAACAAGAATGAATCCTTAAGATGGTGATCACAAAAGCCACATCAACACACACACACACACACACACACACACACACACAGTTTCTCTTGTACAGAGGCTTTCACTCTCCCAACCCAAACAGCTGTTTAAAGCTAATCAGACCTCCATGTACTCACCTTCCTTCTGGCTGCCAGCGGCACTAACGTTCTGCTGGGACAGTAAACTCTGACTATAGAGGCTAGGCAGTGCGGCAGCGGCATACTGCTGGATTCCGGAATAGGCTGCCTGAGTCAGAGCCTCCATAGTGCTCCCCGAGCCGTTAGAGAGACCTCCACTGCCCAGACCACCATTCAGAGCAGCCATGCCTGCGCACACAGAAACACAGCTCAGCTTTCAGACACACAAAAACTACTGAGCTACAGAGAAACTGCATTCAAAGAAGGAGATACAGCAGAAACAGAAACGAGACAAAGAAAATACAAATGCATCCTTATGGTGTTCCAGACAATAGTAAAATAATTCAACGTGTAGAAGTAACTTTATGTGCTCCTTTTTTGTTGATGTGACCATATCACCTGAGATGCATTTTAATAACATGGACAAACCGGATATTTAGCAACACCACCTGAACTTATACAAAAGCAAAAACTGTGAACGTTTCTTCTTTCTTACTTGCTAGGGAGCTCATGTTGAGACCTGCTCCAGCGCCCGCAGCAAGAGACTGAAGAGCACCTAAAGACGCCATGGGGTTCACCGAATTACTAGTACTGGAGGTGGGAGAGGAACCCGCTGTGAGGAGGAGAGAAAACAAGAACCAGGTCTGACACATTACTAATCCATCAGACATATTGCCAATTCACATTTCACATGCTCTCACTGCACAGACATGTAAAGCAAATGAGACTGAGAAGAAACAGCAGACGGTAATGAGAGAAGTCATGTATTTCAGAGTGCAAAAAGTGAATAAGTCAAATAAAGACAGCACTTTAAAGCAAATGATGGGAATTATTAAGAGTCAAGGTGGGCAGACTGATGCATGAACAGCAAGATATGTTTTAAACACATTACACAGTTGTTTTTGTTTGGATAAATTGCTAACACTTTAGGTTCAATTTGTCAACATTAGCTGTCATTACCAATGAACAATTTTTAACCAAGATTAGTAAATGCAGTAAATGTACGTTTTTTACATATGCAAATAACATCAGGCATAAACAAATTTTACTTAAAATTCAAAGCTCCAATGTTTTGAACTTAGTAAAGTGAAATTTGCTATTGGACAGAAATATTCCACAGAGCAATTCTATTTCACAGACTGATAAGAAGCAAAGTTAAGAACAGGAGGAGATTAAAAAGCGGGACCAACCCTTGTAGGCGTCCCAGGCAGATTGAGCGGGCTGTCCGGAGGGCATACCTGAGCTGGTGAGGACACTGAGAGGGGAGCTGGAGGTGGTCAGAGCACTGCTACCTGTGGGTGTAGCCTGTGTAGCACTCGCTGCTGCTGCTAATGCAGCCAGATTCTGCATGGCATTCAGACCTGCCGCAGATCACAGACCATCCAGAATATCAAGAACTATACAACACCACACACTTGCTTCTCTCCATCATTCGCATGCACAACCTCCTTTCATCATCCTAAAGCTAATAGGCAGTCAGAACCAATGATTTTATGGGTTTCCAATGCACATGAGAAAGTGGCTAACTAACAGCCACTATCATTTTTAGCGGGTCTGAGTGGAGCGAAGCACTTCAGACTCTCACCTGACATTGGATGGAGATTGTTGAGCGCATTTCCAGAGGACGCAGACTGCTGTAGAAGCTGCAAATAAAGCTAGACATTACATCAAAACAGAGAACAGAGAGAGTCAGGACTGCATCCAGGACTGTGATGGAGAGGAGAGGAGAGGAGAGGAGAGGAGAGGAGAGGAGAGGAGAGGAGAGGAGAGGAGAGGAGAGGAGAGGAGAGGAGAGGAGAGGAGAGGAGAGGAGAGGAGAGGAGAGGAGAGGAGAGGAGAGGAGAGGAGAGGAGAGGAGAGGAGAGGAGAGGAGAGGAGAGGAGAGGAGATAAATCAGGCAAACAAGGCAAAATAAAGACAAAAAGGAGCACATGTGAACAAGACAGAAACAAAGAAGAGGGAAATGTGGACATTCAAGGGCGATCAGAAATTATAATAGGACTGAAAAGGATTAGAAAGGGAAAAGATGAAGATAGAAGAAGTTTTCACAGCACACCCATGGAGCAGCACTAACACATTCAAACAGGGCTACACATCTATGCCGGCCCATGTGAGGAAACAACCAATTAAACAGTAAATTTAGGAGTAACCAATCATAGACAATCAGGATTTTGAGAAGCCAAATATTAAATGCATTTAAATAACGGTCAAACACAGACCTGTAGCCCATGTGCTCAAACACAGCAGAAAAACACAGCAACCTTTTTTTAAAGCAAATCTGATAACAAGGCTCTCACGGAATCTAATCTAATCACTACAGTTTAGGGCTGCGCGATTAATTGCAATGAAACCGCACGCGATTAGACAAAGTCTGCGATTATTTTATGCGAGCTGATCGGTAGTAAATGCTGCTTCATCTGAACACCAGAGGGCGCTCTCACGCAGACACGCCAAATATGCCCCGCCGCAGAAGTATGATAACACATCATACTATCTGTAGCTGAATAAATAGAGGATTGAAACGCTTTGATTAAACATGACTAAAAAAAAACCACACAACTGCCTTATTCTATGTAAGAAGCCACATCTCACAGAAGGATGCTCAACTATCGTTACGAAGTGAGTTTGGAATAAAAGCATGTTATTAAATGTTGTCTTTTGTTGGAAAAGAGGTTCATAAATGCTTCTCATGTTTGGAAAGATGTTAGACATGCGTTGCTTTTTCAAATACACATTACAAGTGACTCAAACTCATAGTGCTTTCAGATGGAGCAGTGTTTACAGAGCCAAACATCAATGACAAACTGTGCGCAAAAAAACAAAACAAAACAAACGCAGCCTTTGTGATTTCATAATCGCGATAAGCCAAATCGGTTTAAGTGCGATTTCATGTAAATTGCAATTAATTGTGCATCCCTACTACAGATGCAAACAATAATGCATTATAGTTTTGATAAAGCAAATTACATTTTGAATGGAGCTAGGGGTGTCGCAATATATCAGCATTGATAAGTGATACTTAAAGGTATAGCGGAGGATTTTTTACTTCCGGGTGGATCACCTATACTATTGGTCCTCCTAATTGTCAATCATTCTGGTGAATCAATCAAACTTATTCAAAAAGTGGAGAGGGCGGGTCTTATCTAAAATTCGGAAAGATCCTCCACTATACCTTTAAGAAAAATCTTGATATGTTAATACCACACCAATGATAATCCAGCAATCTGCTTGACACTCCAACATAGGAGGTGGCAGTATTGCACCATAATGCTTGTTTCTACTATGACGGTGCAGAGTGTAGCTACTACTGCCTCACAAAATCATCTGAAAGGAGATGACAGACGAAAGAGAGATGTTCTATCTGCACCAGAAAAAAGTGAGTTCTTTAGTGTGGGAGTTTTTTTTTAGATTCAGTAAAAATAAAATAAAAACATGTGATGTTAGACACCCCAATCAGCAAGAAGTGCTTATCAACAGTAAGTGCTTTTTGTATAGTTATGGTTACAAACTCTCTCTTGTCTACCTACCCACATATTTTAAGTGATTCTTTTTTCCAAACAAATTAAAACAAAACAAGCAAAGTTAAATATGACTGACAGTTTTTTTGTTTTTAATTTCTAATTTCTATAGATATTGTGATTATAATGTTACTGTGAAGTATTTTGGCTATGCTAATCATTTAGTGAAATTCTGATATTGTGACAGCCCTAGATGGAGCAAAGACCAGCTCTCATGTACTAAATATGAATGTTTGCATTGTGTACGGCACGTGCTTTGTGTAGTTTATGCAGTGCAGTTTGCATGTTTTAAACAGTGGCGGGGTTTCTACGTGCATAGACCTCAGATGCAACGGGATCTGTCCTGTGTACTCACTGCAAGGTACTGTGGCCCCAGTGAGTTCAGTCCTGTAAGGTTTCCCCACATGGAGGCAGCGTTGAGCTGCTGCATCTGTTGCTGCAACTGCTGGGTGATGCGTTTCTGTTCCTTATCCTTCTGTGTGTCTGCAAACTTCACCACAATGGGAGAGGAGCAGCCCTAAGGGACACAACAGAAATCAAAATATAGCATAGCAAATACAGCATAGAATATAATTTAGAAACATATAAAAAGGGAAAGCAACCAAGTTGTCACAGATATGTTTATACTCTTATATGTTACAGCAGCGTCTCAGCCTTTCATAATACACTACTGTGCAAATATTTTGGGACAGTATGATTTTTTTCTTCTGGAAGAGAGAAATTAATACTTTTGATCAATTTGCATCCTTGCTGAATAAAAGACATTTACAAACTAACTGTTTCAAATAAATGCTGTTCTTTTAAATGTTCTATTCATAGAATCCTGAAAAAAGAAAAGATAAAGATATAGATATATCTTTATACTATGCATTGGGGCATAGGCATTTGAGTGTATGTGCGTTTACCTCCATGGTCTGTGACTGGTGCATGGATTTGATGGCAGACTGGGCCATCTGTCTCGCTGTGAATGTGACGAAGGCACAGCCTGTGAACAGAGTTGACAAGTAAGAGAGTAGATCACAAAAGGACACCAACTTCTGTGTTTAAACCAAAAACCTAAATCCATAAACTAGAAGTACTCATGAAACAATCAGGCAGAAACACAACCTCATCAAAAATGGGCCCGATTTAGGCCCAGTCTCTTTGGAAAACGGTTCGAGGGCTGCTGAGTCAAAATGGGTTGTGCCCATTACCAAGGCCGCATTAATGCAGAGGCTTACCTGGGCTGAAGCCCAGGGGCCTCCCAAGTTCAGGGGCCTCCCATGTTCAGGTTCATGATGAGCTGAAAAGGTCATACTGTTTTGTAACTTGTCAGGTTTTCTGTCAATCACTCTTAATCGCACGTTACATGTCTGCTGATTGAGTGACCCACATGGCCCCATAAGCCCCGTTCACACAGCCAGCGATTTTGTCGCTGTATGTCTCTAGTCTCTATACTGTGAAGTCGCTTGTGGGCGTTGGTAGTGCTGTCACTCTAATGTTATTGGTAGACTGCTAGAACTGCAGCAGTGCTAAACTTGCATCATAAAACTCTGGAACTATAAATGTATGAATTAAACTCACTGAGACTGTCGATAGTTTCTTTTCCATGCATCATTTTATTATATCCATGTTTGTTACAGTCAAATCATATAAAACAGTGAATTCGCCCTCGAACTCTTCTGTCTTGCCTGCACTGCACTCGAGACGGTGACGGGAGCTGAGCTCCACTGAAAGGCTTCTTTCCTATTGGTTGTCGCTTGTAGTTGTTAAATAAAGTGTCTTGTGTTTATGCTCAAGTGGGCTCAGTGATATGTTAATAACAATATTATGGTGTTTTCTGGCTCAAAGAGGGAAAACTCACTGTTGTAGGTCTTGAAAGAAACTAATGCATTTTGTGATGTAGATTACCAAGATATTACACTTTTTTTTAAATGAGACTAAATCGAGGGGATGGGGGGCCTACAAAACCTCTCAGCCCCGGGGGCCTAACATTAGGTTAAGGCGGCTCTGCCTATTACTTATGCAGTTCCCATGGTGATGGATTGCAAGTTCACTCAAGCTAATTCTAAAATAAATAGCGTGGGCCTGAATGTGCATTATGTTCCCTTGGTTACACTTTGGTTAACTTAAAATCACAGTGATTCTCTACGCCACAGGTATATGACAGCTAGAAACTAGGAGGATAAGTGGACAAGAAAAAAATAATAATTTAATTATCAAAGCGACTGTACAAATACTCAATTTGTTGCACGCAGTTATGGTTATATAACCTCTAATATCAGTTGCCATGTTGAGTTCGGGATGAATGAAGCCATTTTCATCTGGGCCGACAGGAGCCAAATGAGTCTCATTTTTCTCTGATGGGTTGTGTCTGCAACTATTAGTTACGCAAACACTACCTCCTCAAAATAACTAAAATGAGAGAGTAACTGATGAAGATGTTTATTAGTGTGCTACCAGAGCACTGAAGGAAAGACTGCTGAAGTTAAAGGGATACTCCATCGAAAAATGAAAATTCTGTCATCATATACTCACCCTCATGTTGTTTCAAACCTGTATGAATTTCTTTCTTCTGCTGAACAGAAAGGAAGATATCTAGAAGAATGTCAGAAACCAGACAGTTTTAGATACCATTGACTTTCATAGTAGGAAAAAAATATACTATGGAAGTCAATGGTATCTAAAACTGTCTGGTTACTGACATTCTTCTAGATATCTTCCTTTCTGTTCAGCAGAAGAAAGAAATTCATACAGGTTTGAAACAACATGAGGGTGAGTATATGATGACAGAATTTTCATTTTTCGGTGTATAATGATGGGTGTATAATTTCCTTTGGCTGGTGATAGTGACAATATACATGCGCTTGATAGAGTTCTCACCGCGGCTCAGTCCGTCAGGGCCTCTCAGTATACGACACTCCTCAATTTGACCGTATGGAGAAAACATGAGCCTTATGTCATTCTCATTACACTTCTTTGAAATCATTCCAATAAACAGCTTTCTATCTTCTACCGCTGAAACACAAGAAAAGTGTGTTATGGCAACACTGCCTCTGCACAGCTGTTCAACAGTCTTTGTGAACATTTCCTCAAACAATACACTACCGTTCAAACATTTGGGGCCGGTAACTAAAGCTGCATTTATTTAATCAAAAATAGGGTAAAACAGTAATATTGTGAAATATTACTACAAATCAACAATTTTGGTAAAGCTGAATTTTCATTACTCATATGATCCTTCAGAAATCATTCTAATATAGTAATAACTCAAGAAAACTTATCAAATGTTGAAAAGTTGTTGCTGAATTTTTTTTGAGAAATCTTTTTTTCTGGATTCTTTGTCTGACCCTAAACTTTTGAACGGAGAGTAATTTTTGGAGTAAATTCAAGTCACCCACCATTGTTTTTTTCACTGTCTGCAGGCTTCATCTGTATGGGATGATGCATCTGTGCAGAGAAAAATAATAATAATCACATGACTTATCAATACTGACATTTCCCATCCCCCATGAGAAATCAGCTGTTTGAAAAGCTTTAATAAGTTTCTTTTGGTTGTACTAAAAAATACATGTGTAGATATGATGCATTTTTAAGAGCAATAAATATAAGGCGGCCATCTGAAGACACACATGAAGGATTAATGGATTATTGATACAATAAAATAAAAATAGATCCTTTTCTCACCCCTGGAAGAATCTTCATGTTGTGAAGGGCATTTTGTGCTTCTAACGCAGATTTACGGGTGTAATATGTGACAAAACAACAACCTGCAAATGCAATAAATGGTCTATGAACCAAGTCCAAGATGACAACATTTCCGCTGAGACCTATTTCTAGAACTGCGTTCCAAATCCTAGTGAGCAGCATTTTAAGGGATTGTTGGCACATTCCCAACATGAGGACTGTTCCAAAAAGTAGGCAACTTAATTGCTCTGCCACATAAGACAACCTGTTTATGCCAAGCTTTTTAAGCAGCACTGCATGTGTGTGTGCTATGTGCTCACTAGGATTTGGAACAGACCGTACAAGTCCGCAGTGTACTGACTGTCAAGTACCTTTACTCTGTGGGGGGTTCTGACTCCTGTCCCGAAGAACATTGATTTCATAAACTGCACCATAGGGCTCAAACAGCTCACGCAGCTGATCCTCTGACCACGTCCGGGGGACCTGACCCACAAACATCTTTATAGCATCAATGTCGGGCTGGTCTGGGTGGTCCAGAGACCCATTCATCTTCTTGGTTCTACAGAAAAGAAAAAAAACCTAAGTCTGTTTAACTAGTCTTAAGGACATGGCCCTCAATGTCTCCCTGACAGATGATGATACTCAAACATATTGCACATGGAAGGATGCACACAACAATCTCATATCGTGCCCACTGCCCAAGTATGAAAACCCCAAATTTACAACCAAGTCTTATTTACCAACAGCACACCAGTATTAGACTGATCGGTCAGGCTGATTAAACCAGTTGATTGTTTTTTTAGACCAAATCTTTGATTTGGCAGATAACAGTTTCCACTTGGTCAGCTTTGCTAATATATAATGCATTTGCTGTTCTCAGGTTGAGATGGCTAAATGGCTTGCAAAATAAGTACTTATTTCAACAGCTGTGTACATCTTATTTGCAATCACAAAATTGCTTTCTATAAATAAATACTTGAGTACTTTGTATTGCATTACATAATGATTGTCTATACCAGTAGATCTCAGAACCAGCATCAGCCAATGAAAAACCCAAATTGATTGACCACTAGTACAGATATGATCATTCAGATACAGTTTCTTCTAAATTCTGATTAGATTTCTTGTAAAACTGTAGCTGTGCGAATAAATTGTGAATGCTGCAGAGCAATTTAAACCGGTTCTCTTAAGAAAAAAAAAAACTTTACTTATGTTACTGCTGCTTTATGTTTTACTACTGATTAGCAATGCAAACTAGCAGAAAACATGGTACCTCAAGCATTCATGGCAGCATTATTAGCAAATTCTTCAGCCATTGCATGAAGCGCAAACAAGAGTAAAATACCTGCTCAAACAACATGTATGAAGCCTTAAACGGATCGTTCAGAGTAAAATTAACCTAGGGTCCTTTGCACCATGACCTTGAGCTCATGCTACTGATAACCCGGACGTCGAGGTCACTTCCGTGATTTTGGAAAAAAAAAAGTAAAAGTCCTGGCAGAAAGCGATGCACAAGGATGCAGTGTAACGACGCGCAGTTCCAGGAATGCACTAATATTTTGTTGGTAATACCAGTTTGCAACAATTATTAGTTAACACTAAGTTGTTAACACTTCGGAAACATTGGCTCGAGGTCATGGTGCAAAGGACCCTAGGTTGATTTTACTCCGAACCGTCCCTTTAAAATGGCTACACAAGATTTTCTGAGGTAAGCAATAACTGAAAATTGTTCATGCACTAACAGTTTTCAACTAACTGGATTTAAAATCGTAATGAAATGGAAGCAGCGACAGATCCTTTCTTACATATTGTGACAAACATGTGAGTGTAACAGATTATCGAAAAAGACTAAATGGGCTTGGTTCTATACATCAGTTGTTGATTGTGAAGATGTGGGCGTTGCACTCAAAATTGGAGGCAGATGAATGCGAGCTTGTAGGGGCAGAGTTTAAGCAGACTAAATGATTGTAGAAATCTAGCATCCGGAAATCCCTCTGTCGTTTTCACCTGAAGGTCCAGTAATGACATTTTGATTAAACATTACGAGGCCCAACATTTAAAAAAAATGAAATGTGTAGATTAAGAATAACATGGATTTAGAAAGTAGATTTTGACCTCAATCAATAAACCACCAAAAATGACATTAAAAAGAGAAAGGAAAATGTCAGATATCACAAAAGAATATCAAAAGAATATCAAAGTCTGTGATGAGAATGAATTAAAAACATCTTGACACACTTCTGCTTGACAAGAGTAAAGCATGAGGGGAAGTAACGAGTGATGTCATGGACAGGCCTGAAGCACTGCTTCTTCACTCTCTTTAGCAGCTGCTGATCAGTGGAGTGACAGATCACTTTACGAAAACACAGCATTGTCCTGCTGACAAAGAGCAGCATTAGCCAGAAGCTAAAAGCCAGATTAATGGCGTTTATTGATCAGAGAACAGCAGAGCTTATAAAACCTTCCACTTTGTCGATTTTCCAGCAACCAGAACTTGTTCAGACAAGCAGATAACACAGCCTCTCTAGAAGATCATCCAATCTGGGCCAGAGGAACATTGGGTGTTCACTGGGGCAAAAACATTTAAGGATTGTAAATGCTTTCCCAGTGAATTGACCAGTTCCTGACTGTTGGGATTAAGTCACAGAACATCAGAACACAATGTTGGAGAAGAATCAGAAGATTCTACCGATTCAACAAAAACTACTAAACCCGAATGGAAGAACAATCAGACAAACAGGAAGGAGATAATCAAGATGGTAATCATCTCTTTCCCATTGCTGCAAATTAATATGAATAGTATATGACTGCAGCCTTCAATCTGACGACTCTTAGCAACAATGAACTCTGTTCTTTTTGGGTTATTTGTTATGCAAGAGATGCAGAGAAGGCAATTTACCATAGCTCTAGCTCAGTCAGCAGTTCCTGGCCCTGTTCTTGGCTAAATTGTTCCCTTTGAGGTTGTAAAACCTCACATTGAGAATCACAAACAACCCTTGTGATTTTAATAAGACAAACACTGAAATGTTTATTTCAGCATCCTGCAACAGCAAAGAATGAAATCTTGCGTTACCTTACAAATATAAGGGGCAATACATCCTATCCTATAACAGACATGGAACAGCCACTCAAGATGGCGGAGTAAGTAGTAAAACAAGGATTTTTACATTCCTTTCTAAAAAATGTGAGTGACTAACTCATTGACAGTTTGAGAAATATAACAGAGTTCACACCACAGGTTTTTACAATGCCTCAATCATATAAAACATCATACTCTCCAGATTTTTTATTTCTCTGTTTTGCTTTTCCTGGGCAGATTATGAAATGTCCAAATATCTTCATTTAGCAGATCCAACTAGTAGATCACATCTAGTAGATCTTACACAGTCAAAGTATTGGGCTTTTATTAAAGGAGAGGATTCAGACTGGGCTGCGATTAGACAATACAGTCTAATAATAAAGACAACAACATGTTTACTACAGGATTATGTAGTAAACATGAACTAGCATCCCTCACTGCAGGCCTCTGGCCATTGGGCATTGACTTTCAGCTCCTTAATACCGAAAATACTGCCTGACATTTACATTTACTGGCCTTTCGGCTCAGAATAAGACGTAAACAAACCAGTAAATCACTCAGATTTGACAAACTACACTAATTAATAAAATTAAACAGTCACTGTATTAAAGGTGTAATATTTGTTTTAACTACTGAGACTATCAAAAAAAAGGAGAACTTAAGGTATTAGAGTGAAACCCAAAACAAGTTATGTCAAGCTAAACACTAAAGTCTGTACTCACACTGGGTTGGAAGTCAAACTGCAATGGTCCACCATCATCTCAGGAAGAAAATCCAGCTTAAAGGAAGCCATTTTCTTCAGCACTTCACCAATCAGTAAGTCTCAAATGAACACTGACAGAATCCACAAAAAAGCACTCGTTTACACTTAAACAGCCACAGCAACTATCCGTCTATACAACGTCTCTCAAGGTTCAGAAGTCGTGAGAAGTGACATGGGAACAGCTGAGAGAGAAAGGGAAATGTACACCTCATGGAGGCTGATCAGACCCCACAAAACTCAAATCGACATGGAGCAAAGAGAGACAACGATGAGGCTCGGCACTGTGCTGGATGACAAACACAGGCCGTAGCTCTGGTCACTGGGCTGGGACTGAGGATTAGGACGGGCCCGACGGGCCACTAAAAGCTGCACCCCTGCTTCCACAAAGGAAAGTGCTGATGGAGGGGGACTTTTTTGTGAGTTTTTCTCTTAGCAAAGCAGAAAGGAGTGCAGTGTCAGATAAATAAAGCGTCAGATTGATGCTGATAAGCGTGAGTGAGCGGCAGGAATGAATGGGGACGGGCAGCTCTCTGGTAATCCCCGAGCTGAAGCGCCCCTAGGACACAATCGTGTTCCGGCAACGGGCCACGAACGGTGCACTGTTCCAGCATGGTGGGGGTGGTGGAAGGGAGGGAGGAACGGGCTGCTCGGGGTCATGCAACATGGGTCATTTTATAAGCTCGCAGTCAAAGGTGTCAAACAAAACAAGCCACAGGCAGACTGAGGTATACTATTTAGTCTTGTTTAGCACAAAAACACCAATGGCCCTATAAGCATATAACAAATAACATTCAAATGCCTTGATTGGCAAAAAAAATAAAAATAGTATAGTAAAATGATTATATAGTTTGTAAAATGCTGATTCGTTCAGAAAATAATGCATATAAATAATTTATGCAGGAATATATAAAAGAACATCCTTACAAAATGTTTCAGCAATTAATCAGAATGTTATCATTTTTTTCTTCCTCAACAGTCTGTCTCAGATATTCAAATAGGCCATGACATCACCGCTAGTCATGCAGTGACATCTGGTGGGCTGCTCACTGCAGATATGCTTACTATTTGGAAAAAGGAGCAATGACAAAATAAGAGTACGTTTTTTTTCTTCTCATTCCAGCTTCAAAGAGAAGCTGCTTAAAAGACTTGTTTCCCACTGAGGGAAAACCTGTAGATGGAGGGTATCCTCACACCCCTGGGGTAAAAGGATGTGGAGTGTATGTGTTCTTACCCGCCAAGGGCAGGTACTTCCACAGCAGGAAGGGAAAGCTCGCATTGAGGTTGCCCGATCTGCGCTGTGGTCAGGTAGAGGGCTTCAGCGTCGATGCTATCCATCCAGTGACTTTGTTAAATGCTACAGAAACACACCAAACATTACAGGACACACACATCAGACACACATACACAGGTAAACATAAACTGGAAAGGAAAAAGAAAGAGACGTCTTCTGACAGAATAGACAGCATGCAAACCTCATGTCACAAAACTGCATGCACACAGAAAACACATATGTAGGAGAGTGAGAAGACACTTCCTGGATGATCTGAACATAATCATGTAAATGACAGACTGTAATTTGAGAGGAAGCTGTTGTCACTTTCATTGGAGGTAATCCGTTTGTAGAGGCTCAAACACAAAGGTTTGTCACATTAAAAAAGGAAAAAAATGGTCTCCAAGCTCAGACCAAACCAGATGTTCAGCCCAAAGTATATTTTCAATTTACTTTTAACAAAGAGAGTTACTGAAAGGAGAGTGTATATGACTAACAGCACTGTGTAAAATACTACTCTGCTGAGAAACAAAATATAAAGTCTCACATACCCAACCAGTAGCAAAAAAATATTCACCTATCAGATCTGTGGTCAAAGTAAATACAACTGATACATCAGTAACATAATATCAGTGTTTATAATATAGACATAGAAATGTACAAGTGCATAGGATCACTATCATGGTGATACAACCAGACCACAATGACAAGACAGAATTTTCATTTTTGGGTGAACTATCCTTTTAATGTGTATGAACATTAATCTGAACAAAACAATTCACTAGAATTAATCTGACATTCCAACGCTGCATATGAGCAGCACATACACTACACAACTTTTAAAATATGAACAGATTTTAAAACACTAGGCATCATACACTTGCCGACTTTGTATATAGTTACAGAGGAAATTACTGGGCATCATACTAAACGACTAAGGATCACACTAAGTTAGAACAGAACAAACTCGCACAGAAACACATGCTTTGTTGCTAGGAGACGCATGAAATGAAAACAATGTGTTCTAAAATCAGCTCAAAATATTAAACATGTTTGATGTCCTACAACGGCATGGAAACAAACTTTGAAGCTAAAAATAAAAAATAAAGATTTGGAGTCTGTGATCATCATACACTACACTGTTTTCTGTGAAATCTGTTAACTCAAAACTGGAGACTGACTAGGGATGTCAATTTACACAAATTCCCATGATCGATCGTCATTTAAATTAACGATCAATGAATCGATTAATCGTTAGCCTTAATATTGCAATATACGTCTACTGCAGTGGCATATAGCCAACAGCATGACATTGACAAGGTGTGCAAATGCTGCTTAAAACGCCATGTCTCTCACCAAATGAATGAGAAGGGTTTTTAGTCTAAATAAAGGGCTAGTGAGATTGTAAGATGAGTCAATGTGATTGATCATTTAATTAAATTACTCCTTTAATAATCAAATATAACGACTAATAGCCTACAACATGTCAATGCCGCCTCTGATGCGTGCTACTCAGAACGTGTAACTCCTGTATGTGGACGCCATCTTTGATTAATCGTTAGCATCCCTGAGACTGACTATGAGAGAAACTTTTATTTCCAGACCCAGAGGGATCCATAATTCAATACAAAACACATACATATTAAAAAACACATACACAAAAACACATACATAGTAAAACACACAGTGTTCAGTGTCTGACATACAGACATGTACCCCAATGGTTCCACAGTCTGGACGACAATCTTACAGAACTTCGTCTAGGGTTAGTTAACACAGCAATTAGGTCATTTTTTGACTCAGACACCCTACCCATAAATCTAAACATTAAGTTACGCAAGACTGCAGCACAGGTAGGTACCCCGGCACTAACAAACATATGGCTTGCACTGGAGTCTCGTGGAACTCTTAGCAGCAGCCTCATGCTGTCATTATAAGCTACTGTGAGCTTTCTAATGCTATCTTGCTTGTAACGGCACCACAGATAGGCAGTGTACAACGGTGTACAGTATGTTCTAAAGAGTGAAATCTTCACAGGGACAGAGCACATACTAAACTTACGACACAACATGTTCGCCTGCACATACAGCTTACGACGCTGCCTATAAATATCCTTGTCATCAGACAGGTCATTTGCAATAATATGTCCAAGATATGTAATATCTGTGCATACATCAAGTACAGTACCAGATAGATAAAAATCAGGGAAATGTGAATATTTATCTTCTCTACTTCTTATAGTCATAATTTTACTCTTTTTTGGATTATACTTTATATCAAAATCTACTCCATACTGTGTGCATAGTCTCAAAAGCTGTTGTATACCAGCACTACATGGGCTAAAAATGACCAAGTCATCAGCGTACATAAGATGATTAATTAGTGAGTCACCAACCCTACAGCCTGTACCACAAACATTTAAAATCATAGACAAATCATTCATATACACATTAAAAAGAAAAGGAGACAAAATTCCACCCTGTCGAACCCCATTGGTCACTTTAAAAGGAGCCGTTGTTACACTCCCCCATTTAACTCTCATTGTCTGATGAGAATACCAATAGACCAAGATTCTAATCAAATAGCCTGGAACCCCACTTTTAATCAATTTTAAAAACAATTTTTGATGATTAACACGGTCAAATGCTTTAGAGGCATCAATGAAGCACAAGAACATTGTGGAATTTTGTTTATTATATCTATCTAAAATTTCCTTTAGTGCAAAAATACATAAATCAGTACCATGCTTTCGTTTAAAACCAAATTGATTATCGCTTTCGCTTATATGACTTTCACCAAATAGCATCAACTTGTCCAGACTGTAAATCTGGGGGAAAATCTGGGCAAAAGTTGTGTAGTGTATTCCAGCCTTTAAAAACAGTAAATGTAACATTTAGAGGGAAATAAAAACTACCTTGATACCAAAGGCTACACTATTTCTGAACTACGGTAAGGCTTCCAAATTACCACTAGTAGCGCTGCAACTTTTGGAAAGCTGCCTGATTCTCAACACTGTACACATCAATAATTTATCTTCCCTTTGGGAAACTCATGCCATGCAGCTGTGATGTGGCTTCTGACCCTGGGAGCGAAGTGAGAATGCTCTAAGACCACAGGCCATGTTTTAATGACTGATGAGTGACTGTGTGGCTTATTCATGGACTGTCTATGTAAGGCAGTGTTATAGGCCTTTGGGGTGGAGGTGGGGGGGCAGAGCATATGATCTGCAGTTCATCTAACAACAAACTCACTCTCGAACACCGGCACAGACAGAGAGCACTGTGAACAAATGGAGTAATACCGAAGCATCTGGAACGACCCAGCAGCTGAGAATACAACACACACACAGCTGACTAATCAGAGAAAGGGGTATAGATGGACATTTACAAACCTCCCATCAGTATAGGGCACTACCTCCATCCTGTTCCTCTCTGTATGACTACAAAAATAACAACTTGTACTACTACATCCTGATCAGAGCAACCCACGCCAGCCGTTCAGAATGCCAAGGGTCATAAACTGCCGACCAACACGGACAGTTCACTCACTGTCCAAAACAGAAGGTTACTTCATGGAGGAAATTAAAACGGCTACAATTCTATTGGAAATAGAATAGCAAATACTGTCTAAATTTTTCTAATGAAGTTGTCCGGGTTCACTTCACTACCTTGAGTGCATATTTGATTTCTGTGACGTGCAGGGCATTAGACGCCACATCAAAAATACAGAAAGCATCTTTGCCAAGATCCAAAGCAGCTTAGAGAAATCAATCAGGTATAATCAATCAATTCAGCTGTTGGTGCATTAACCCTCCATTAATTCTGTTTGTCCTGAAAACCAAACACATACTGGAAGTTTCACAAGCTCATGGTTTACCATTATGTAAAAAAGAAAGCAAAGTATCTGAAACTACTCAAATGCAGCATTTTGCAGCGATTGCTGAGGTCTGATTGACTAGCATTAGGACAGCATGCCGTCCAGACAGGCAAAATAAAGTGAAACTATATTTGAAAGCACGCAGAGACGCCTGAATTACTTTGATGATGCAAAAACAGTTAAGTGCAAGATGTGCTGATCTGACATGTACATAACATTATAATGAGAACACCACTGTAATAGAAATTTGTAATTTCTTTGCGCTTTAGTTGCCCGTGTTTCAGCGTTGTCGTCAAGGGAAAAGCGCATGCAGCTTGTAATATTAAATTTTTTCTCGTCATCATTTTTCAACAGTAGGCCTACGTTAGGGCTGCGTGATATTGAAGAAATGCAATAACTTATTAAATAGTGCGATATTCAATATGAGCGACGATAATGCATTAAGTGTGAAAAACAAATTTTAATTATTGTAAATACATTTAAAAACAGTGATATCACACTTACATTTATGCATTTGGCAAACTCTTATCCAAAGCGACTTACATTGCATTTCACTGCATTCACATAGTAAATTCTTATCAGTTCTTGATTTCCCTGGGAATCGAACCCATGACCTTGGCGTTGCAAGCGCCAACGCTCTACTGCAGTGGTTCCCAATCCTGGTCCTGGGGACCCACAGCTCTGCACAGTTTGCATGTCTCCCTCATTTAACACACCTGATTCAGATCATCATCTCGTTAGGAAAGAGCTCTGAACTGAACTGGGTGTGTCAGATAAAGGAAACATACAAACTGTGCAGAGCTGTGGGTCCCCAGGACCAGGATTGGGAACCACTGCTCTACTGTTAGCATTACAGGAAAGCAATAAGGATTATTACAAAAATTAGGGATGTCCCGATCCGATCCACGGCATCGGTATCGTGCCGATACTGGGCCAAAACGCTAGATCGGATATCGAAGGGGAGAAAAAAAATAATCCGATACCTATGATCCGATACCCATTAGGGGTGGACCGTGGAACGGTACGTATTCGTACTGAACGTACGTTCGGTGCATGGATTTACATAGAGAATACACGGTATAAAAATAAATAAAACTCGCGTGCACATTAATTAATGTAATACGGAACTAACGTTACTGTTAGATACGCGCATATGCGGGTTCTTTAGGGACACCTAATCTGTAGCCCCGCCTTAGCTCTGAACGCGCTCTATATCGCTTCAAACGCTCACTTTATATCATATGCGCGCGGCGCGTCCTATTCGCTTTGGACGCGCGAATGGATTCAAACTGTTCAAGCATCGAACTAGACGCGATAGACGCGAATTTGACGCTCTATTCGCGTTTGGTGTGGACGCAGCAAAATGAACAGGCTGCGATGTCAAGATTGCAGTGTGTGTGTGTGTGTGTGTGTGTGTGTCAAAGAGAGAGAGGAACGGGCGCGATCGAACAGTGGAAACAACAAAACATACTCCGTCATTTTCATACAGGACATCATTAAAACTGCAAAAAGTGTCTAGCCTACTTATATTTGTGTAAAACACAACATTGTGCTTTTGTCAAACTGTAAACTCTTGTCAAACTGTAACCCAACCAAAATCACACACGCCGTTTAAAAGCAAAAATGATCTAATCTTTTGGACATTCATCATATTGCATTGGTTTTCATTTCTTGTCCTAAAACAGAGCACTAATATGTTTATTTTTGAGTTACACATTCTACATTGAATAAAAAAGAAAATCAAATGTGTTTTTAAAAGTAGTATTATTTTATACAGAAATAAATTATTTATAATTCAGATGAGAATAAAGTTAAAGTTAATTAAAATTTTAAGGAAACAAATATATTGATCTGAAATATAGCAAATTAATTTTAAATTCATTCAGGTTACCAAACATATCTCAAGGTCTTTTGAATAAAGGGTGGTAGTCTTTCATAGTCAAGTCAAGTCAAGTATATTTGTATAGCGCTTTTCACAATACAGATTGTATCAAAGCAGCTTCACAGTATTAAATTAAAATAATACAACAAAGTTTGTTTCAAGAGGAATTTATTGATTGATCAAATTAAATTATTAAATTAAATATCCCCAAAATATCCACAACTGAGCAAGCCATTGTCAACTGTTGTTGTAGACTATATACTGGAGAAGTATTTGTTCTCCATTTGAGTGAGATGTTTGTATGTGGCTAATTGAGCAAAGTGCTTCCATATATTTTATTATTAGTAGTATTAGTTCAAGAATAAACTAAAAATATCGGATTGATATCGGTAAATAGCCAAAGCTGCGGCATCGGTATCGTATCGTAAGTGAAAAAGTGGTATCGGGACATCCCTAACTAAAATGTTTTACATTCAATTTTTTTAAGAGAAGGAAGCATCCCTACAACTTCTGAAAGTGAACAGCAGTGTTTATCTGTAGCATTTTTGAAACAAAAGTAGCTTAAGTTTCATTTTAACATCGGTGGACGGCTTCAAGTAGGCCTACATTACGTGGGTTTTTCCTGCATTGAGAATTACAAAGCAGCCGCCTCCGTCAAATTTCATGCCGCCTCTGGCTGTCGACAAAACTATTGACTAGTCACATGCTGAGATTAGGCCTGTCGCGATAATTAAATAACCGTCTGATCGCGATTATTTGATCTAACCGCAATTGTTTCAGACAACCGCGATTATTGCGCTCTTTTATAGACCTACGGCACAAGGGGGAGTCATGAACCAAAATAAATAGACAAGCAGTCAAGCACTAATTACGTTTTCTAGCAATATATTCAAAGTCATCTGAAGCCATTCCATAGCTTAATGTGAGGGACAGTAGTATATTTACATTGTTAAATGAAAGTTCACAAACTCGTCTGCAGCTGTCAATCATTCCGTTCAGCATTCAAACTCTGCAGCTGTCAATCATTCCGTTCAGCATTCAAACAGCGCGCGTCGTCCGGTTACGACAGGATACACGGTAAAACTTTCTCCAATGTGACATTGACGTTATAATGCTTGATCTGTAGATAAAGGGCTGTGGATTTGCATAAAATGACTTTATTTTGCTGGAGTTGAATTGGCATCAGACGCACAATAACTGGAGTTTAAAACTGTGAAGAAACAAATGATCAATAAACTGTTGGACTGATATACACTAGGATTTGTGCCCTCGACATTTCTTCGCTTTGTGCCGTGAACTTTTAAATGCGCACTTGTGCAGCGCTGCGACTCCATGTTGCATTAAGCACATCATTCTGCACCCGCGATGCGCATACGCGCTTTGTTCCGCTCTGTTTTGAAGCGTATCATATTATCATGGTTTGTGCACATTTGTTTTTATTAACATGTTTAGATTTTATTAAATTACTGTGCAGATGTTTTCAAAAATTACTTTTTGCTGCTGATTTATACACTCACTAAGTTTAATAAACAAATTGTCATAGCTATTGAATATAGCCTATTTATTTAATATTTAAAGGTGTTAACTGTAAACTTACACTGCAAAATGATAACTTACAAAGGATTAAATTCATCACAATTATTTAATGAATGAAGCACAAAGCCCTAAAACAGACAATTAATCAGCATAATTGCCAAAGCCCTAACACAGACAATTAATCGTCAAAGCCCTAAAACTGACAATTAATCGGCATAACCGCAATTATTTGTTAGACAATTAATCGTCAGCCAAATTTCATAATCGTGACAGGCCTAGCTGAGATACCCTTTTTCCACCGACACGGTTCTGTTGCGGATATATATCTCAGACAGGCCAAGTTATAAAAAAATAATTAATTGCGGGTGGGTCGCGGGTTCATGAGATATAAATCATTAAAAGACTCTGAACTCGCAACAAACGTGTGTCACTTTTACTTTAGTTCTCAACAATGTATTTCTCTTAAGGGAAAAGCAATCAAGGAAAACATTTCTAGAGCACCTTCTAGAGATCATTATATAAAACACAAGGAAAAACCCTACATGAGATTGCTTTATAACTTAACAGCTTTAACTGAAAATATACACAAGCTTAACATAATTATTTTGATAAGAGTGGTTTCCAACAATGATGTAATGAAACGGTGATAATTTAAGTATGAAGGGAGTAAAGCCTGTGTTTAGGCTATTAAAGAAATTTAATTTTGCCAAACAAGAACTTTTATTTTAAATAAATGTTCATTTAAAACACCACAAACAAACAGCAGCCACAGTTTCTCCTGAACCAAAACAACAAGCTTAACGGTCGTAACCGTAATTACAAGATGGCAACCCGTGACATTCTACCCAGAATTGTTCGCGTCCTCAGACTCTGATTTATGCATTTCAATGGCAACACTATCAATGCCGAAATTGAACTGCAGCAGTCAGGTAGTACAAGTAAGAACTCTGTAAGTGGTTTAAGTTCATTATTATTGTAATGGTATGTGCTTTGAGAAATGAGGCAATTGAACGGCGTCTCTCGTGACGCTTTGCAGACTCTGCTCTGGCTGTGTGCGTTCATGTGTTTTGGAGGAGGCGTAGCTTTGGAGACTCTCTGAAGGGAGGGTGGGTTCTCATTAGGGCTGGTCAGAATACCATTTTTTGAGCTTCGAAGCTCCGGTAGTAATGAACATCGAATATTCGAAGCTTCGGAGAGAGGGGGCTGAACATATTCTTCTCTCTAATAAAGGCAGTATTCTCTATGTGTCTGTCTGTCCGTTTGCATTTTGATTATTTCGAGAACCGCTCATCCATTCGACTTCACAAGGGAGTGCGGTGTCGCATTTGGTGCAATATAGATAGAGACGCGAGACGTTCAGAACTAATAAACTTTTAAAAAACTACAGAACAACGCGAGCGGGAAGCGGCACACCTCACACGGGCAGGGCTTATATGCTCTGAGAACGGACACTGCACTAGTGATATTAAACATCTTCCCCATGAACAACACAAAGTAAATCAGAATCAGAAAGAGCTTTATTGCCAAGTGTGCTTGCACCCACAAGGAATTTTTCTTGGTACTGAAGCTTCCAGTGCACATATACAAATACAAATACAACAAGAAACATAGTAATACAAATTCTAAGAATAAAATATATTTTTAAAAAAATAAAATAGTATAAAAGTAAAAAAGTAGGGTCACAGTTGGGTTTAGTCCGAATAAACATTTACAGATTATGAACATATTTACAGTATTTTGAGTAGTATGAATAATATAAATATAAATATCACCTGAGTTAGAGAATATTACACTAGACAGTGGGAGTCTAGTGCATGTTACAGATTATGAACATATTTACAGTATTTTGAGTAGTATGAATAATATAAATATAAATATCACCTGAGTTAGAGAATATTGCACTAGACAGTGGGAGCAGAGTCCTGCAACGGGTCGGGTACCCGCATAAAAATGGCTAAAACGGGTCGATTGTGACATTCCTAAAATTCACGGGCGGGGACGCGGGCGGATAATGAACTCCTTGCGGGCGGGTAGCGGATGAAAAATATGTGCAATATTTGTATGTCTAAATTACCAGCATTACACATACGCAAATATGTGTTTTAGTCAGGCCATCCTTAAAAATATTCTTGTTTGCCGTAACCCGACCGGCCCTGTCAATTTAGGGCCGACCCAATTTTTTTTTTTTCTCCCCTTTTAGTCCGACCAAGTTGCGACATTAAATTTCTCTGTACTGTAGGCTAATAGGCCTATGTGTTGTAGCCCAGTCATTAAAAAACGATTTAGTTTCATATTCATGTTTAAATAAAATAATATAATTAGTTTTATATATTTCATGTTGATTATATGAAAAGTGAAAAGCATGAATAAGATAAGATGATCCCGAATATCGTGAGACAAATGGAGTGGGCAGACATGATTTTGACCACTTCATTAAGTGTGTTCAGCCTTTCTTTAAAGTGAATTTCGTTTTGTATTAATTGTATCTTAATTTTAATCAATGTTTCATCTACCAAATTCCTGGATTTAATAAATAAGAAGTAAATATAGCAGGCAGACAATATAATCAGGACATGGCCGGAGGCGCCCGCGCGTGAACTGATTAACTTAAATGAACCGAAACTCAACGTATAAGCTACTTGCCTCACAGACCTGAGAAATAGAAAGCATGAAATGTGTACTTTTAAACAAAACAATTCAAAACGAAAGAAAACAGACTGTTCTCTGCTTATAATTCGTATGAAATGTGCATTTCTCTCTGGCGCGTTCACTACTGCGGATCTGGTGCTGAACTTTGCGGGCGGGGGCGGGGGCGGGTCTCCAAAAATGGACCCGTTCAGGACTCTGAGTGGGAGTATTGCACTTACAGGCATATGCCTTGGGAGGCATGTTAAGTGTTCAGAAGGGAAATGGCCTGTGGAAATACACTCACAGGTAGCACACACACACACAGGTCTGTTAACTTAAGCAATACTTTTAATAAGGTAGTCTAATATTTTTCTGACTAACAAATTACTGACACAGTAAAGGGTCATTCTTTTAAATAAAGAAAAACGAAATTTAAATAAAGAAAAACGAAATTTAAATAAAGAAAAACTAAATTAAGTTAAATTAAAAAAGAGATTAATTTAGATTGATAATAACGGGTAAAAAGCTTAATACATTTAGTTTCTATTCTATTTTCTACAATGTCAAAGCAATGCAGCTTAACCCAAAATACAAGCTCAGGCGTGCACTTCTGTCCATACAAACTCCACTGTTCTGCGCTCTAGCCAGAGAATACTCCCGTTGCAGGAACACTTTAGTAGGCCAAGAAGCAGCAAATATATTTATTAAGTATAACGAGGTTGGGTTCCTTCAACTGTCCATCCTATTAAAATGGCTAGGCTATATAAGATAATTGAAAAAAAAAAAAAGAGTATTGTATTTCGTCAGATTTTATAGTGTTGAACATATTCAAGCGCGAATGAGAACCGTTTCGAGGGGGATGCCAGGTGTGCAAAAAAATAAAATAAACGAATATTCGAATGTCAAATTTTCACATGGAATACCAACCCACCAAACGAATATTCGGGTCCAGCCCTAGTTCTCATGCTTTCAAAGATAGCTCGATATTGCTAACATCTCAGAAATTGCCTACCCTACCTTTAAGCACACAGATGATAGTAGGTTTATTAGGCTGATGTCACTTTAAGAGCTGCATAGATCCAAAATATTGTTACATGCACACTTTCTTTCTCAGTTTAGTCCACTTAAGACACAACCGACTGTGTTTAAGTGACTACTCACCAAGACAGGCGTTTTGACAATTGTGTGTGTATTTGGCCATGTAAGCTATGGAAGAGAATTGAATTTAGGATCACACGCTGTTTGATAGGCAGCTTCCTGTGTGCGAGTACTTTGCTTATTGCATTCAATAACGTTTAGCATTTCACATGCAAGTAACATTTATGCGTCCTGTCTACTCTCTGCGTTGACCTAAAACTTGGACTTTTTGTAATCTTTGAGTATGAATATCATGCAGTTATCACAAGTTGTTGCGATAATGTACATTTGTGATATTTCTATATATAGTGCAGAGAACACTATAACGAGAACACTATAATGTTGTGAATTAACTTAGTTCAAGTTCACTTGCATTTGCGTCCTTGAATGAATGAGGCATTTATATAGCGCTTTCATATGTACTACTGTACACCCAAAGTGCTTTATAATCATATCAGGAAATCTCTTCTCAACCACCACTAGTGTGCAGCATCCACTTGGATGACACGACGGCAGCCGCAGTACAACGGCGCCAGTGCGCTCACCACACGCCAGCAATAGGTGGAGAGGAGAGAGAGTGAGAGAGCCAATTCAATGTAAGGGTCCTTGCAGAAACCAGTTGTCATGTTACGCTTATGTTGTGTATCTAGGATATCAGATTAATCTCACATGCGTCATATAGAAAGGGCTTCAGTTTACTGGTGTTCATGCAGCTTCACCTCATGCAGATATTGCTTTTAGATGTTTCTTTTTTGAAAACATGCATTATTGATAATCTAGTGTTATTTTTCCAGTCATTTTTATAAACATTTTCATGTCATTTTTATTTGTCTACATTCATTTTCAATAACAGTATTTTAACTAAAATATTAATAAAATTGAATATGAACATCCCACATTTCTGTCACAATACCATGGTGCAGTAAGTGTTACTACAGTAAATTATGGCAATTTGTAGATTGAAAAGCCTTCTGACTGTATTGTTGTGCACAGTGTTTCTCGTTTGTCTGCGCCATTTCATCAGGCTTTAAACTAGTTTAAATCCCCAAGACATGTGTTCTTCACTGAATTCAAGCGCTTCTCACTGGATCTCACAGCGCTGTTTAGAGGTCGCGTGACCAAGACCGATCAGCGTGTAAACGCATCTAGTAAGCTCGTGCTGCACGGCCATATGAACTTTGAGCCGAGCGGATAAATGGTCCGTGTGGTGCATGGTTCAAATGAGTAGCGCCGTTTCATTCCGCTTTTGGAGCGTAAACATTATGTCGAGCATTTATTTAACTTATCGTTTTAGAGGAAAATTATTATCGCAACAATTATCGTTATTGTTTTATCACCCAGCCCTAACTAAACACACTGGGATGCTGCAGCATTAGGCCTGTTCCACAATAAATAAAATAAATACAATACAATACAATTCTGTCAAATCCGGTCACTATGGTAACCATGGAAGCTCAACCATGCTTGCTTCACAAGCAAGAAAGAGTGAGGTTTGTTCTCGCACAGAGCAAGCAGAGTTGAGCTTCCGTGTTTACTAGCGATGCATCAATATAATTGTATATCGAAACCTAAGTTAAGTTTTCATTTAGCCGAATACCAAAACCAGAAATAAACTTTGGGTAGTTAAATGTGTAATTGAATTCTTGTGTTCTCAGGTGATAAATTAATTATTGTAGTGCTTTTTTTTTTGTCAACAAGCCAGTTCTCGATATTTCAGCCAATCAACAACCAATCGATATTTCAGCCAATCAGCCGATATTTTTTGCTCATATACATACATATTGCTCTAGCACAGTGGTTCTCAAACAGGGGGCCCTCGACAAACCTCCAAGGGGACCTCAAGATGACTGTGCAGAACAGACTGCAAAAACTAACCCGACAGACGCTCAAAAACGGCTCACCGGCAGCTTGGTGTGTCCTGGCCTTTAGTCTCACTAAAATGGTCTTTTTGGACTGAAGAGGGAATTGAGTTAGGTTTATTTCAAAAGATCAAGAATTACGATTTTTTTTTCAAGAGAGAATGCTGTGCAAATTTCCCTTTTTTCTTTTTGGACAGTTACAGTGAGACTCATTCTGCCTCCAGCAGAACCACCCGTTTCACTGCCAAACTGGAGAAAACTCACAGCCAACTCAACCTCTGATGATGGCAATAAACTCCTGCTTAAATTCATGTGCAACAGAAAGTCAGGCTGTGTCTTAGGACACTGAAATGTGTATCAAAATTAACAATGATAGAGACCAAGCATGTGCAGCGCACATGGTGACGGCACGCATAATATAAGATATAGTCCCTTCCTTCACTACATGCAATAAATACGTTTTTTTTTTTTTTATGAAATATAATGTAACAATTGACATATTTTGGAAATGTTTAAATCCGGGCTGTAAAAATGGCTGAAAAACTAAATTCAAATTTTATTCTTAAATATTACTAATATTCAAATTATATTTGAATGAAATTTCAGTTAGAGGGAAAAATGCTTTTGGCTCCTGAAGCCACAAGAGGGCGCGATGAGCAAAAAAAAAAAAAAACGCTGCCTTTGGAGGATGCATTCCAAGTTAGGAAGGCATCAAGGCACGTCCAAATCTAATGCTAGCATCACTTCCTGTCTCCTGAGACACCTTCATCTGATACATTTTTACATTACGATATTCTTTGCTGCCTCTGATATCCCACAATCCAAAAATAAAGATGGCGTCTAAAAGTTATAGTTGGTGGTCAGTTTGAGTGTAAATGTAAGTTTTTGACCAATAGCAAGAAATTACTATTGTAGTAATTAAATATTTGCTTCATTATCACCAAAGCTCGCTGTTTTTTCTATAATCATTAAACCGTTACGCTGCCTGAGAAGTCTGTCCGAAATCAGTTTTGTGAGGTACCTTCGTGCGCAAATGCTTTAAATATATTTTTTTTACTTGCATAAACAATTATGGGCATAAGAGCATTGGGTATTTATGAATAGTTTAATACAAAGAGTCGAAACGCCAATCACAAAGAGTGGCTTTTGTGTTTAAAAACATGACATGCAGTGGAATGAAAAAAAAACAACAACAACAACAAAGTCTTGAGACATGTTTTTACATGGCTTTCTAAACACGCTCTCGTGCGAGACGCGTGTGCAACAGTCGAAGATGTCCGTCTAGCACATGTTTACATAATGGAAAAGCAGCACAGAAAATGAGTTGTGTGTGAATGGCTAGGTAAACTGTTTTGACATAACCACCATTTTCTCCGCATTGAGCTTCTCTATTTCTGCAATGTTTTGGACCTAGAGCAGGGATGGGCGACTTTGGTCCTGGAGGGCCACTGTCCTGCACAGTTTAGCTCCAACTCTAATCAAACATATCTGAACAAGCTAATCAATGTCTTCAGGATTACCAGAAAGCTACTGGAAGGTGGTTTTTAGCAGGGTTGGAGCTGAACTCTGCAGTGCAGTGGCCCTCCAGGACCGAAGTTGTCCATCCCTGATCTAGAGGGTTCAACTGGATAGGCTAACAAAAACATTAAAACGCAACAACGCCATCGTCGCATCTCGTGTGCCACGACGCACACCTAAAATTTGAATGTACTGTTTTTGCATTCTACATTAATTTTTATTTTAAATTGGACAAATATTCAATACTCGGATTTTAATTTGACAGCCCTAGTTTAAATGTACAGGAATAATTATTTAGGTCTTTAATGGCATTTATTAGCCACATTAACAGGAGCATAAACAAGAATGTTCCCGACAGGTGCTGCTGCTGACCTCCATGTGGTAACTCCCTCCTGGAGAGCGTTGTCATGATTTAACAGCTGCCATGGTGCAGCAACTGTCAGACACAAATTTACCACAGCGAAATCTGACAGAAGTCAAAGCTAAAGAGCTTTTTGCCTGAAAGCATTAGCATGTTAAGTACAAAATGAAACTGAAGACTTTCAGTGGCTCAGTACAAGTATTTTAGTCCCATCATGAGTGTCTTAAAGGTAACGCAGTAGATGATTGATGGCTCCTTTAAAGAGCCTGCACTCTGACACACTTCCCTTCCCCCTGTAATGGAGATATAAACCCCCCCTGACTTTGCGCTAAGCGCTCAAACTCACGCCTACAATTGCACTCTAGTCTCTCCAGCAGAACGCTCTTCTGAAAACCCTCAGTATTTATGTAAATACACACTCAAATATGAGCAGAGTCTGACGGAATTGTCAGCCCTCAGTTGAAGATAATGGAGGTGTTGCCATGCAGGACAAAAATCCAACTGCAAAGAACAGCCCACCATAGCAGCATCAACTCACAAGCGTGCGTGTGTACTAACAAGTAACCAAGGAAACGGTTTGTCTTCAATTCGGAGCACTAAACACCAAGGAACAGGGAGTTCATTTCATGCAATTTTGCTTCACGCAGCTCTCTAATAGCATGACAGGAATTGACAGAAATGGAGGTGCAAAATCCTAAATGACAATGGACCTCCACATGTGTGACTAATACATCATTTAAGCTGACATAAACCGACAATAATTATCCAAACGCTAGCAGAAAAACATCGAAAAACAGAGAGGACTGCAGTCTAAGAGTTTGCACAAATGACACTGGTGGCTCTCATTAAAAGAGATACTCAAGGAACTACAAGCACTGAATGTCCCAATAGTCTGAGGAACACAGGCCACAACTACTCATTTCTATCAAAGAGACTTGAATAGAAACTGAAGTTCAAAGATCAGAATAATTGTTTTGTTTTACACAGTGAAGTTCTCAACAGGCATGCGATCAGGCTTGAAAATAACGAGGTTACATTTGTGCCAAAATTTGTGCTTTATACTACACATATGTCCTTGTCTACAGTCACTGCCTACTTGTTCAGATAAATTAGTATATGTTGATATGTATGTTCTCTGCTTATGTAATTGTTCTGTCGTTGTCTTCTGACATCTTTACTGTTGTCATCCTTACTGTACTGTCATCTTTACTGTTGTCGTCCTTACTGTACTCTTGTTCTGTCATCTTTACTGTTGTCGTCCTTACTGTACTCTTGTTCTGTCATCTTTACTGTTGTCGTCCTTACTGTACTGTCATCTTTACTGTTGTCGTCCTTACTGTACTCTTGTTCTGTCATCTTTACTGTTGTCTATGGAAGGCGGTTTAAAAAAAAAAAGGCGGTTTGGGCCAGTGTGTACAGATTATATATCAACAAAAAACAAAATCTTATCCGCCAGCAAAGTGTGCAAAATAATTGCATTCATTCATGTGTGTGGAAAAAAAAGAATGTGTTAAAATGATTTCACGCATTTAACGCACCAGCCACAGACTTAGTCATCTTACATTTCATACAGTTGATTGGTGACAAACATGAAGCAGGGCAAAAACTCACTGCATAATGGAGTCTATAGAATGCACCTAAAATTCAAGATATTGGGGCAAAAATGTCCATGTATGAGTTGTCTCATATTTATCATATGATCTAGTTAAGCAATATCACACAAGTGGTGTTTTTGTACGGACAGAACAAGACTACAGTAAGGACGACAGAGAAAGACGACAGTAAAGACGTCAGAACAAGAGTACATAAACAGAGAACATATATTTCAAAATATAGACTACTGATTTTAATAATTATTGTAGACATGGACACATAGTATAATGCACAAAGCAGGCTACTCATTTCTGGCACAAATGGAACCTCATAGAAAATAAACAGAAAATAAACTCATTTGCGACTTCTCGAACTAATCTGTTGGCTGAACATTTGTGTGCGCAGTCTGATGATTCTAGTCAAATCATGTACTTCTGAGCGCCAGCCATTTGGAATATGAATACCTACCTTTCCCACATTCACGCATGACATTGTGATGTCTCACTTAACAAATAGTCCATTGTAATACATCCTAACACAAAAGTGAGAACCACTTACCCTCTCTGTGGCCTTGCTTTTCTGAAACGTTGCTCCCGTCAACCTGCAAAAAGAACGTTGTATGGTTAGACTGCCATTTTATCAGTGAACATCTGTGATGATTCCCAGTATTTGCAGACTTGCTGTCCTTTACCTCCATTACCAATGCTTATTTGCGGTTTTCGTGTATTATTAATACTGCCTCTATTAGAGTTGGGTTTTCCTTTTAATAATTCTGGGAGACAGACAGATCTTACGAGAGTCAATGCTGCACAATTTGCCAATGTCAGATAAAACTAAACAGGTCGGTTACAACTGGCCTTGTGGAATGAAATGCAAAAGCAGAATACAAGCATAGGCTATTGCCCCTCTACATTAAGATATTTTCAGTGCAACATTTTTACTTTATTCTCACAATGCTAGCTGTGTATTTTTTCTGACTGGTTACGTGTAGGCCTATGCCATATTAGTATATTATATACTATCTGTATATTACAAATGTATTAGTTGGAGGAAGATTCATATTAATTACAACATTATGGCTAAATTATCCCGTTTACAATCTCAGCCAGGTTAAAGAAATCAAGTTCATTATCAAACAGCAGAATTAGACAAAAACACCAAAGATCCCATTTCAAGCAGAATGGACCTTCTTGCTCTCACAATGTACTTGCCCTACAAGGCACCCATTCTAGACATAACTCATTTCTATACCAAACTACAACTGAAGGTCACAAAACTGGTAACATAATAAAGTATTCCCAAAAGAACACAGTCCAGTCCACATTAGATTACCACTGCATTAAACACCGACTAGTCCTATTAGGACTATAATGCAGATTCTTTAACTCATGTTCAAAAAGCTTTAAAAATGCATTATTCCTTTATAACGGTTTGGCTTGGAAACAAAAGGACAATAGTCCATTGTGAAGCTCTTATCAAATGATAGTGATAGTTCACGTGACAGTCCTGATCAGCAGCAGCTTTCTGTTCAGCAGGCCTCTGTGCTCAAAAACAGCAGGCCAGAAACTAATACCTCTCACTGCATTTAACTTTACACATTTTGTTGATATACTTTGTGGAAATAAGCAGCAACATGAGCAAGATTTAAATTAAATTAGATACAAACACAGACACTGAATGTGATGATCTATGATCATCTATGATGATTTATATTTCATTAGCACGTTAGCTTTGAAACAAGCAAGTAAAAGGACTACCAGGTAACGTTAGAGACATTTAATTCGCAGCAAGTACTAGGAGTCGCTAGCTTAACTTTCTATGATCGATACTTCCAGAGATGAAGTCACACAGCTGCGTGTTACTTGCAAAAGGAGCTTTTTGCAAATGGAGAACATGACAGGCTCTGTGCTAAAACTTAACACTGCCACTATACGAACACATTTGCTACGTTCATTTGAATTTAGCCGGGGAGTGACCATGCGTTTTCCAACAGAACCTGTAGTTACTTAATTTCCAGACCGATCGCTGTGAAAATACATGCGATTTTAAGACCGCGTGTGCAACACGGGGAACGACCTGTGTGAGAGTTCTGCTCATCACCTGCATCGTTTTAATTACGTTGCATCATTGTTACACTTCTCAGTGACGCTAAACTTAGCAGAACAGCTCGGACAACACGCCGAAGTTACACAGGTTTAGATTACTCTTGACGCAACTGTGCATGTACTACTGACCAAAACAGCATCTTTAACCGAAATGAGCCCTATGGGCGCGCGGTGGTCGATCTGCTCTTACATAATGACGCATGTTAACGCGTGCTAGCGACCGTAAACAACCACCAGTTAGCTCGCGCAGTTACAACCGTGAACAATCAACACTTACCCTCGATGCCCCCTTTTTCAAACGGAGGGAACTGAGTAGGTATGGTGTGCTGACACAGGGGAATTATTGTTTAGTGGGATTTGTGAATTAGTTCTTTTTCTCAGATTACGTCTTCCCACGACAACCTACTTTCTGGGTGAAACAGGGACGGTGCAAAATGGCTGTCTTTCCTGCATGCACCATCACATTTATTAAAAGGGGATTGGGGTGGAGCCTCTGTCGAAATGTACTGGGCAAATATGTACTTTTGGAGCCAAAACGTTGATAGACGTGACTATAACAACAATTTCTTTTGGTCTTTTATGAAAAATTGCCATATAAATACTTAAAACAGAAGTTATAAGGAATTGGTTGAAATACGCCCCCCTTCTTAAAGAGACAGATACACGTTTCTCTCACGTGGTCGCTGAAGTCAATAAAACCCCAAAAGGCCTGCGCGTGTGATATGTAGATAAACATCAAATGTGTGCAACTGACAGACTGGTTAACGTGAATTGTCCTTTTAATGTCTGTGCAGTTGTGTTGGTATTATTATGTGTTTTATTGTAGAATGTGTTACATAATGCATTCACAATGCCAAATAATCCTAAGAAAGCACAAATACATTTTATCCACACTGTAAATGGACATTAACCACGTCTGCAGGCACATGTCCTCTTTATCCTTGTGCGGTTTGCATGCTATTGGACTATAAACCGGAAATTCTGTTGCATTTTTAAAAAATGAATGTAATTGATTAATTCATGTTAATTCACAAACACCATCAAACAAGAACACGATAAACTACAAAATTAAACGAGACTCATGCAAAGGTAGGCCATGACTTTTATTTTAAGTCTCTATACTTCACACACAAACATTTTTTATTGTATCAATGGCGTCTGATCAATAGCTTAAGATAGGTAATTATTTTTTTTATTTTTTTTTAAGATAACGTTATTGGTCCGGTGAATTCCTTCATTTTCTAGTCGCTGGATATTATTGGAAACGAGACACTACTCCTGTATCCAGCCAATTAACCTCCAAAACAGAAGAGGGCAATGTCGACGATCTGTGACAGGCGTCGAAGAAAAAAACTTGAAGAGCGTCTCTTTCATGCAGTGCTATGTACGAGTAGTTGAGAAAGAATGAAACTTCTGTGATTCGTTTCGTTCGTTTACATGTGGAACGATGTCCAGTGTTCTAGCTAGGATTTTATTTTATCCCACACTCGCTTACAATGTTGTCATGGAAAAGGTCACCTCCAGACAATGGTTTAATCGCGTGGATCCGACAGTCATTCTTGGTGCTCTCCCATTCAGGTCAATGACAGAGGAGGTAAGATTTGATTTTTACTGTATTAATGAATTACAGACAATTGTAATGATCCTAGCACATGTATAATTTGCCTCATATCGTAGTCTGTTTAAGAGTTTAACTAATCCCTCTTGTCTCATTTGGCTTTAGTTGGTCCAAAAAGAGAAAATCAGAGGAGTCATTACCATGAATGAAGAATATGAAACAAAATATTTCTGCAATTCAGCTGAGGTAAGTGTCTCTCCTAACTCTTTCACTCATTCCCAACTATAATCACAGGTGGCAATGCACATCTAAGGATGCTTATATTAATAACAGGAGTGGCGAGCTGTTGGCGTTGAGCAGATCAGACTGGACACGGTGGACCTGACAGGTGTCCCCAGCCTAGAGCACATCCACAAGGGTGTGGACTTCACCTTGAGACATCGACAGCAAGGCAGTAGTGTCTATATTCACTGCAAGGCCGGCCGTTCACGCAGTGCAACTATTGCAGCTGCATACCTCATCAGGGTGGGTATCAGTCTGTCTGCCTGCCCTAAACCATGAACAATAGTAAAACCAGCAGCATCAATACGTAAAGCTCTGTGTCATAGGTCAACACTGTAAACAATATTTGTCATTGTGTGGTTGCACATTTCTTTAGCACATTCTTTGAGCATTGTACAAGACACACCTGAAATTTTATTATAATATTAAAATAATATTGTTGGTGTAGAATTTTGGAGAGGGAACATTAATATATAGGTTAATTCAAGTGATGCTGTTCACTTCTCTGCATGAAACCCACACATGCATGCAGAATACAAAGGGACTTTTGCTTAAAGTGCCACTTATGCTATTTTGTTTCTCCTACAAGTCTCCTACAACAGGATTACATGCATGAAAGGTAAAAAAAAAAAAAAAAAAAAACTTTTTAATTTTCTCATAATATACATTTGCACATCTCCACATTTTCAATGATTCTCAAACGACTCGTCAGATTAATCAATCTCTACAGTGCGCGTGTCGAAAACAAAAACGGCCATTGCCATAGCAATCAGCTCTGCTTGTCCTGAGGCTTCCTACACCGTAAACTAAACACAGTAACGAACAATGACGTCAATTTTACCATATCAATGCGAGCATGAAACACTGGAAGAACTAGTTATTCAACTCGAACCTCCATCACAAGGACAACTCGAGCAGGACGTTTCTCAGTGATACACTACTCAGTTTGAGGTACATTATGAGATGTTGCAACTGTAATTCCTCACCATCAGCATTAACAAGTGCATGTCCATCAACAAACCGATTATTTTACTTGTACTTACTTATTTACAGAGTATTTTTCTAATTTATTGCGGTGAACATGTGGAAACTGTATCAATAACAGTGCATACATTAGCTGAGCTCAAGCGTGAATGAATGATGTAGCATAAACGTTGGTCTATGCTTAATCTTTACTCAAAGTAGTGAGAACGACAGACAATCTGCATTAATAGACACAGTTATAGGTAATAGTGGTTAGCAGTTACCACAGCTGATTAGCAGAAGTATTTCAGTAAGACAGTAATAATGTGAGTTAACCAGTTAGCAGGAGACCAACACAATATAAAACTCAAAACTAAGTATTTTGAACACCATCAATCAAGAGCAAGCGGTGTGCGAATCCTGCATTGAACTCCGAGATTTGAGAAGCAGTCGTCAGTAAAATAAAGGGAACAAATAAAAGTTTAGGATTATATCGCTGTGGTAAAGATGAATTTTAACCACTGATTCTTCACATGCTCGTCCTTGGGCAGTGAAAAAAAACTGGCTTTACTTTCACATTGTAAAGCACAGCGTCTTCTCGACATGATGCTATCCAGTATCCACAGGAATCAGCTGCAGTGTTTGAGGTTCAAGTTTTCCCTGGTGTCTGCGCGCGCAATAAGTGGCGGGCAATAGGCTATGCTAATGTTTCATCTTGACGTCACAATGTACCGGCTTATGACTCGTTTGAAAAACGATTGACGATTCATTTCGTTGATTCGGAGTCGACTCTTACTTTTGAAAGACAATAACTTTATATATGGTGCATTTTTAGATTTAAAACTTTGTTGGATGTTTTCATTCACTTAGAGCTATGTTACACACTACATGAAAGGTAATTTTCAAACATCTATAATAGGTGCACTTTAAGCTTACCTTCTCCTTTTTTTAGAATAAGTCATACGTAATTTCACTGATTATACACACGCAGTATAGTATTTATATGAATTTGTTCCTTCTTGAACCAGTATCAACCAGTTATTTCTGAAGATGCTTATATATAACTATATGCATCGTATCATGCAGTTATATAAAGGGAAAGAAAAACAGTTCTGTCAAAAGAATGTTAGAAAACTCAAGAGTGTGACAGTCTTTGGAATCTGCATTTGATGTTAAACCAAGGTTATAACCATGTAAAATAATTAGAATTTATACTTGTAAGTAATATAGGAATATATTATATATTTTTTTATTTTAAAATATGCCAACATTCACTCTTAAACGTCTGTCTAATATGTCAAAAACAGCTCCTTTAATGTTCTTTGTCTCATCACAGTTATGAATTAGCCTACATTAATCACAGTTGAGTTGTTTGCATCAGTGGATATTGTCTCCCTCAATGTGTATGGTAGTTATGGCCCTGTGTTTAACCTTTTTTCTCCTTTCACAGCTACACTGTTGGAGTCCAGAGGAGGCCTGTAAGATGCTGGCCTCAGTCCGGCCTCATGTGCTGATCCGCTCAGCCCAGCTGGAGGTGCTGCAGGAGTACTATAAGCAAGTCTGCGCTTCAGAGTCCAGCTAGAAGATATCCAGTGTACAAATGCCAACATTCATGCTGAATCTCATATGCAGTACATTGTTAATAAGTTGTTTTTTCCTTGCTGAAGTGCATATTTTTTATATATTTGTTTAAGAATTTGTGTACTATACATAAAAATAGACTAAGCGATAATGTCAATCTTGATCATTGGTTATATTGTGAATAAATTTTTTTCTTCTTTTTTCTATCACCTCAGATGTTTACCTCTGTAAATTTCCAAATTGTATTTATTTTTGTTTGAGTTAGTGATTACATTTAAAAAAAATAATATTAGAACAGATTTCTTTTTCTTTTTTTATCGCCTCTTTGTGTTGGAAGCTGTTCAAAAACCTGTTTCCCTGTGATTATGTATAAGATCATGATATTTTTTAATTGTCTACAGTAAACATAATCTTGAAGCTTAACGGAGCCTATGTATTTAATTATTTATTGTTATACACTATCATCAAATAGAGAGAGGTGTACAACTGGTTCTGTCCTGACTTATTTAAAACCATTTCAAATACATTTTAATTAATATGATAAAATAATGGTATGCTCTGGTCTATTTAGTGAAATATGTGAACAGCGTTTGTAACCCTAGAAGGTCTACTGTATCATAGCTGATACGTAAGTTTCTAATGCTTCTAAACTATTCACATGATCAAAACATTGCTCAGAAACTTGTTGCACACAGTCTTGGTTAGGTTAGAAAGCTTTTTTAATCCTTGTGAGGGGAAACTCTTGCCATCATTGCACATACACATCTCGAACAGTACAAACAATTACATCAATTTAAACATTACATTAAAAAAACCTAAGACATAATTAAAAATGCTATACAAAATACAACACAATCAATCAATACAGTAATTCCATTTAAAAAACGAACTGCAGCCGTGATAAAAGACTTTTTAAATTGCACAGTGGAACACTGAGGCATCGCTAATCTCTCACTAAATTAACTTTTGCTAAAAAATACTATATACTATATTGTGGATTCTTCGCAACAGAATCAGATTTTTTTTTATTTTGACCTCGTTCTCTTTTCAACAGCGACCTCAAGTGAATCGAGTAAGGCCCAATATAATTTTTTTTTTTCTTAAGTAAAAGTACAGAAGTAGGCTACTTGTTTTTAAAAGTACTTAAAGGTATAGCGGAGGATGTTTTACTTCCTGGTGGGTAACCTATACTATTGGGCCTCCTAATTGTCAATCATTCTGGTGAATCAATCAAACTTTTCAAAAAGTGGAGAGGGCGGGTCTTATCTAAAATTTGGAAAGATCCTCCACTATACCTTTAAGTATCAAAAGTAAAAAGTCAATGCATTGTTTTATTATTGTTGCATTGTTGTATGTAATACTTACATAACCTTATGCCTCTGAATCTATGCCTGCCTACCTACCCTCATATTCAATATCAAATTTATTTCTAGAACACAGTTCTAGTAGTGGGATTGAATAAGTGCACTCAATAACGTCCACAATGGTTTCGGACACCCAAATGGCTGTTCCCTCAAATAGTGCCCTATTTAAAGTTTTTGGGCTTTTAGTCTAAAATTCGCATTTAGAAGGCCAAACCCAACGTTGAAAATGAAAATCAGGTTGATGTCAGAATCCAACGCCAGATTGACATTAATCTCCAACGTTAGACAGATGTATTGTGGTTGAAAATGAAAATCGAGTTGACGTCAGAAACCAACATCAGTCGGGTTCTGACGTCAACCCGACTTTCATTTCCATCCAAAATCCAACGTCTATCCGACATCGGGTTCTGACGTCAAGTCGGGTTCTGATGTCAACCTGACTTTCATTTCCAACCAAAGTGCAACCCCTGCAACCAAAATCATCCCCTGACTGACGTTACTACTTTCTACTCAAGGACCGTGACAGAATTGTAGTGGAGTAAAAAGTACAAAATTTGTCTTTCAAATATAGTGAAGTTAAAGTAAAAAGTTTCCAGAAGAAAATTATACTCAAGTAAAGGACAGATACTCAAAAAGTGTACTTAAGTACAGTACTCAAGTAAATGTACTTTGTTACTTACCACCTCTGTCCACATACTACAAGCCATCAGAATTTAATCTTACATTTTGGCCAAATAACAACAATCGCAACAATTGCATATTTGTGTTAAGTTTTGGCCTCTGAAAAGATGTTTCTCTCCTCCTTGAGTGTGAGCTCCATATTCTCACTATATCATACTATATAGGCCATAAAAACCTGATGTTTTAAATATGATACAAAACATAAAACACATACACATATTTATATTTTGTCTAAAGGTTCAATAAAATTGTTGAACACAAAACAAGATATTTAAAGAAGATAACTAGAAAGTTGACTGCACCCATTGACTTCCATAGGCAAAAGAAACTATGGAAGTCAGTGGGTGCCGTCAACTGTCTGGTTACCAACATTCTTCAAAATATCTTCTTTTTAACAGAAGAAAGAAACTCATACAGGTTTGGAACAACTTGAGGGAACATTACTTAATACAAACTTACGTAAGTATTAAGTAATGACAAAATTTTCATTTTTGGGTGAACTATCGCTTTAATGCCTCGATTGTAGCGCCTGAAGATGGCAGCAGCGCACTGCAGAACGCACCCGTAGCTCTAGCATCAGTAAATCCCGCGAGGAAGGACGGTGAGGGAGTAAAGATGGCGGCCTCCTTGGTTAGATTTGTCCGCAGCGGTTTTGGAAAAAGTCTGAACGGTAAGAAATAAACAAGAACAGCACAGACGTGTTTAAGATGAATTATTTAGTCATTTAACCATGATTGTCACTGTGCAGGACTCAAACAAGCTCTCCTGTGTTTAAGGCTTTTCTTCGCTGTTGACCTTTACAAACACACAGAACGCCAATGACAGTGTCGACTGATTTACAGTTATAATCTGAATTATGCCAATACAGCTTATTTTATTCTTGATATTTAGACATCACGCTTCCAGTGAGACGAATTTTTGAGTTCTGGAAATATAAGGGATGTTTTTAATCTATGTTTTGAATTTCATCAGACACAAACTAACGTTACCAATTTGGTTTATTTTGATGTCTTGACCTGAACTTGCCGCAATGACACTATATTCATATTGTAATGCATTGATTTCTCTCAATTTCTCTCATAGTTGCTAGACAGAGCGCTGCGATTGTCCAGACAAGAACAACGACAACTGAAACCAGACGTGAGTAGATTTTTGGAAGTCTGTTGTTAACGTTGCGTCTTGCTGTATATTAGGTGTCTTTAACTACTTACGTTACTTATATTTATATACATGCTATGGTGTTCATATTGTATTGCAAAACACTTGAGGTGAGATACGGTTAAGGTCAGGGACAGGTGTAAAGGAAGGGTCAACAGTGTAATTATATAGCAATTATTTTAAGCTGGTAATGTTTAAATATAAGTGAAGTGTGGAAAATAAAGTATGTACACAATAAGTGCATTGTATCAAATGAATTATTGAAATAATACATAGGCTAGTAGTTAAAGACATGTATAAAGTAAGACCAAATGTCTTTTTGTTTTGCATTAGCTACTGTAATGCCCAAGGATCCAGTCACCCACACTCAGCTTTCAGAGTTTGGTGAATACATTGCAGAGATTCTCCCCAAATATGTGCAACAAGTTCAGGTAATTTATTCTCATGTATATCTTTGTCAGATCCAGATGACAGATTAGTGATTAGTTGCACTCTGCAATTCCTCAAAAATGGCTCTATTTACAGCCTTTTGTTTGAATCCTAGGTGACCTGCTTTAATGAGCTGGAGGTAATGATCCATCCAGAAGGGATTATACCTGTTCTCACCTTCTTGAAGGATCACACAAACGCTCAGTTCAACAACATGACTGACCTGACAGCTGTGGATGTCCCTACAAGGCACTATCGCTTTGAGGTGAGCATGCTCAGTCTCGACTATGAAATAAAATATTACCTTGATTTTGTGTTTTTAGCAAGTTAGATTATTTTAATAGACTTGAAATTTTTAAAATACATAAGTACTGCACATAATATGCATACTTTGGTAGCCTGGATGGTGAAAGTTATTGGCATTTGAAATGCAAATCCATCAGAATAAAACATTTCTGAAACCGTTCTGCAAATGATTGATGATCCAATTTTTTCCTTTTCAGATTGTGTATAATCTGCTGTCCCTGCGCTATAACTCCCGAATCCGAGTGAAGACCTACACTGACGAGCTGAGTCCTCTTGACTCCTCTGTGTCTGTGCACCAGGCAGCTAACTGGTATGAGAGAGAGGTATGTGTGTCTCACTGTAATCAGCTGAGGTTTCATGAACAGGTTTTGACATTTGTATATTTCACACTTCAAAAAAGATGTCTGTTTTGTGTAGCATATGCTCAGACTCAACAATCTGCAGTGCTCATGCAGTGGAGCCCCTGAGCTGCTTCCCACATGCTATGACACCGCAGACTCTGACTGAGGGAGGGTTGAGGGTTGTCCATTGTCTAATGGTCCATTAGATCATGTATCATAGCTGTAGTTGCATCAAGATGTTAAGTCTGTTTTTTCAAATTTTAGAGACAGTTTGGTTCACTCTGAAATGAATGTTTCATTACAGATTTGGGACATGTATGGAGTTTTCTTCGCAAACCATCCAGATCTGAGACGTATCTTGACAGATTATGGATTTGAAGGTCATCCATTCAGGAAAGACTTTCCTTTGTCTGGATATGTGGAGGTAAATGCACAATTCATTGTTATACAACCTTTTAATAGTTTGGTGTCTGACAGTGTTTTTTTCAAAGAAAATCATACTTTTATTCAGCAAGGATGCATTAAATTGATCAAAAGTGACAGTAATAACATTTATAATGGTACGAAATATTTCTATTTCAAATAAATGCTTTCTTTTGAATATACTGAAAAATATTAAGCAGCAAAACATTGATTTTTAACACTGATAATAATAAGAAATGTTTCTTGAGCAGCAAATCCGCATATTAGAATGATTTCTGAAGGATCATGTGACACTGAAGACTGGAGTAATGATGCTGAAAATTCAGCTTTGCATCGCAGGAGTAAATTACATTTAAAGTACATTAAAATAGAAAACATGTATTTTAAATCATCATATTTCACAATATTACAGTTTTTAATGTATTTCTGATCAAATGAATGCAGCCTTGGTGAGCATAAGAGACACACAAAAAAAATAGTAACCTCAAACTTTTAAACAGTGTATGTAGAGCAATTATGTAATTTTAATTTATTTTAAACATTCCTGTAAAAGGGGTGTGGCTTAATTTATGTTGAGTTGTTTTCTTCTATTTTCTCAGGTGCGTTATGACGATGAGGTGAAGCGGGTTGTGGCTGAACCTGTGGAGCTCGCTCAGGAGTTCCGTAAGTTTGACTTGAACAGTCCATGGGAAGCGTTCCCCGCATACAGGGAGCCCAAAGATGCACCCAAGCTGGAGTCTGGGGACAAACCAGCAAAGTAACCCTGGAGAGCTGTAATGAACAGAACATATTTATGTAAATAAGACCCTGTGCTACATCTAAATAAAACAATGAAACGACTCCTGTTTCTACATGTCATTTAATATTTATAAATGACTTTTTTTGTCATAACACTGGTTAAAATGTAACATTTTGATAGTTGTATCTTTGTACACAACAGACTTACACACATGAAAATAAGCTCTTCAGATCTCTGAATTATCAGGATTGTGTGTTTATATTCTACAATTTTAAGAGTTTTGTTAAAAGTCATGTGATCTCATTCCTTGGTTGTTAAATTGAAAAAATAGTGACACAGATAACGCAGAAAAATATACCACTGATATGTTTTGCTAGACATTTCTCTCAGGTATTCTAATCAAAACTGTATTTAGTGTGTATATGAATAATGCTTAAATGCAAATTCTTAATTTCACTGGTGTCTGATAACCGTTCTCTTATCTTTATAATTCAGCAGTTAAATGTGCGTATAGCCAAATGCCTTTAAGGTTTTATATACCAGTTACCTCTACAAAAGATAACAATAAGTCATACTGACAGGTTATTTCCAAAAAGATTTTTATCTGCAAAATCATGAGTTTTAGCCACAAAATTGTTTAATTGCCATTCAGGAATGTCATAGAACTGTGCAAAATTATAGGTATAAAAATCTCTCCTCCATAATTAACTGTGGCTTTTATTTACCAATCTCATTACAATTTGTGGCACGTCAGCTACTCGGCTGTCTGCTGCTAGTGCGTTCTCTCATTCCCTCATGAGTGGGGTTCTGCTGCAGTTGTCAGCTCTGGCATGTTTGCTTTGTGTCATTTCTTTAATATAATTTACTTTGTAATACTGATTACTGTTATGCATATACAGTGGTTTGCGAAAGTATTCAAACCCCTTCATTTTTTTTTAAAATTCCCCTTCACTCCATACACCATAATGACAAAGCAAAAAAAAAAAACATTTGTGATAATTGCACATTTATTAAAAAAGGAAAAACTTAAATAATTACATAATTGCATAAGTATTCATACCCTTTTCTGGGACAATTGAAATTTAACCTCAGGCGCATTCCAATTTCACTTGTAGATGTTAATACACTTCGAGGGGAGTTAACCTGTGGCAAATTCAATGGAACGGGTATGATTTGGAAAGACACACACCTCTCAATACAAGGTCTAAGAGCTGAAAATGCATATCAAAGCAAAAGGTCAAGCCATGAGGTCAAAGGAACTGTCTGTAGAGCTTAGAGACAGGATAGTATAAAAAAAAATTGAATGTTCACAGAAGCATGTAGCCTCCATAATCTTTAATGGAAGAAGTCTGGAACAACCAGGACTCTTCCTAGAGCTGGCCTCCTGGCTAAACTGAGCAATCGATGGAGAAGGGGCTTGGTTAGAGTGGTCACCGGGAAGCTGATGATGGTCACTCTGGTTGAGCTCCATGATCATATATGGAAATGAGAGAAATTTACAGAAGGACAAACATCACGGCAACACCACCAATCCGGGCTTTATGGAAGAGTGTCCAGACTCAAGCCTCTCCTCGCTGAAGACACATGAAAACCCACTTGGCAGCAAAATACAGTCATAGCCTTAATAAAATCCTAGTCCAGAGCATTCAGAACCTCAAACTGGGCAGAAAGTTCACCTTCCAACAGGACAATGACCCCTATAAGCACACAGCTAAGACAATGTAAGAGTGGTTTATGGACAACTCTGTGAATGTCCTTGAGTGGCCCAGCCAGAGCCTGCTTGAACCCAATCGAAACCTGTCAATGTCTGTCCACCGATGGTCCCCATCCAACCTGACAGATCTAAGGAGAAGAATAGCAGAAAATCGCCAAATGCAGATGTGTCAAGCTTGTCACATTATACCCCAAAATACTTTAAGGACTGTAAAGGTGCTTTAACTATTGAGTAAAGGGTTTGAATACTTATGCAATGTACTTGTTTCAGTTTTTTAAAGTTGTCATAGATCTGTTTTGTGCTTGTCATTATGGTGTATGGATTGTAGATTAATGTGGAAAAATGTCATTTAAAGTAGTTTAACATAAGGCAGCAACCTTGCAAACAGTGAGTTCCAGGGGGAAGTTTTTACTCCACACATTAATCCACTAATGTAGTTTTTTTTTAAATGTCTTCATAATTATAGTGCACTCAGGTTTTTGATTTTTATAATTATAAGTCTGGTCACTGACAGGGTCATTCTATAATACAAACCCTCTTTTCTCCCAAGCCATCCCTTCATTGTTTTTGATGTATGTTATTCCACCACCATAATGATACAAAAGGTATTATCTGGGTGTCGCTGTATATGGCCTGCACCAAACACAGTGCTTCACTTTCAGGCTTTTTATCTCTTTAATCAGACAAATTCATCTTAAACTTCCCCAGGCATCTCCTTGATCCTCATGACAGAAAACTAATCTGGATCTGCTATTTTAGTTCTGAGACCTCACAAAGGCGGTGACATTCATGGAGAAATCAAGCTCATGTGGATTCAAAAAGAACACAAATGTGTGCTTTGTTATTGCTTAAGATAATTAAGTATCTCAACTGGTATAAATTGTTGAAATAAAATGTGTTTCAGGTGGGATTTTATGTAATTTATATCTACTTGATTCAGATTTGACTAATTTTAAGGATATTTGAATATCAAACACTTTATTTCATCATCATAGAAAAATCCTTGTACAGAATAAGATATAATTTGTAGGAATGACAACACTGTAGATGTTAAATATTGACACTACTAAAAAATGCAAGACAAAAGAGTTTACATTCAGAGTTTTTATTTGGCTTGCTTCTGAGGACTGGCTTCTTCCACAATAAGAATCCAGTGTACACTGAAACCACCGTTACGGTACTTAACAAAGTAGCTCATACTGCACAAACACTGAAAAGCTTATCCAGCATTCATTCACAGAGTTTATTTGCTGGATTAAACCCATACAGAAAAGTACATAAGACCAGGCACAGAATTAGAAATGCAAACGTTCACTTATATAGAAATGGATAAAAAAACCCACAAAAGTATTTACATTTTGGAATTGTGCACTTCATACATATACTTTGTCACCTAAATAAATCTTTATGGCCGTATACACACAACAGAATAAACCAGAAGAATTATATAAACTGATCAATATCTTTGATAAAAAAAATTCCCCAAAATATAAACATCAATATTTGTTGAACAATTTTCCAAAATCATTAGTATCAGTTGGTGTACAGTAAATGTTTTTGGCAGTGAATACAATTATTTGTTCCTTTAGAAGCTGTGCGCCTGCATTCAGCAGTTACGGACGCAATACTCAGTTTAAATGTGTAATGAAGTGCTGTACCAAAACCAGACTGATTATTGACTGAATATATGAATTATGATTTGATTATGATTTACAAATGTCATCACTGTTTGTGTGTGTGTGTGTCATGAACACTGATTTTACACTAGAAATAATTCATGAATACGCAGAAGATAGAGCTCTCGTGCAAATCTTTCGTGCAAAAGCTTCAAAGACAACACTGTTTCTTATTTGAAAAATACATGCATTTAATAATTGTTCAATTTGAGAGAGTATGAAACACAGTTTTGAGTTGGAGCTATATAATGAATTGCCTCTGCAGAGATAGGTGCTTTAGTGCTAAGAATCTCAGATCTTTTAAAATATTTATTTTTATTCATATCTTTTTTATGATTATTTTTGTTTAAATTTTTAATATATATTTAAAATTTTTACAAATGATTGATATTATTTTAAAAGTGACACGTTCGATTTTTTTAATCAAATTGTAAGGACTCCGCCTTAAAGTCACCATGAAATCAAAATTGACAATTCTTATTTTTTCATGGAATGTTGCAGTCTTTATTATGTGATTTAACTGTGCAAATAATTTTTGTGTCCTCGTAATATTTCACCAAGAACATTAACGCCCCCTCCCAACGACATCTCTGATAATGTACGCTCCAGCGCTCCGGCTGGGAAATAATCCAGCAATCTGTCACTCACATGAGGTTGCTCAATTTGCAAACAACAACAATCCAACGTTCCAATCAATTCCCGATGGACAATAGAGAAGAATAGAAGATCACAATTTCCGTTTCATGCCGACTTTAGGGATGCTGATTAGAGGCCTTGTTTAACCAATGTGTTATAGGTGCTGCTTGCTTGACTTATAATCAGTAATTTTTTCATAAAGTAGTTAAACAGAATAAAAACAAGAGCTTGAGAGATTTAGTATTAAGGAAACTGAAGAAGCAAACCACAAGAGTGATGACATACAGTCTCTAGAGTGTAGAAGTTTGTGTGTGGGGAACTCACATTTTTTCCACACAAATGCTCCTCCAAAATCGTACCCATCCTAAAGACCCACAGACAGACTGGCACCCACAGACAGACTGGCCTACAATACCTTCTCCTGTTTCTGCTGCGGAGGAGAGCTTTGGTGGAGCTCAGGATACACCAGGAAGCCAGTGAAAGTGATATACTTGGCGTGATTACTGTAAGCACCAAATCCATCCCTCTGGTGGCTATAGAGCCAGACAGTGTCTCCATCCTGCAGTGACAACATCAGACTCTGGCTCTGCAGGGCCTTCTCAGTGTCGCTGTCATCGTAGATCATGGTCTGTACCTCCAAATGGTTCTTCATCAGCTTCACTGACAGGGTCTTATGGGGCAGCTTGCCAGCATTGAAGGAGAAGTAATATGCTCCTGGTACACTACATTTGAATATACCAGAGCTTAAGTTGAAGTCGTTGCCGATGTTGACAAACTCTGTGTCAAAGATGATGGGATGGTGCTCAGGGTATCCTTGATCCACTCCCACAATACTCTGAGTGCGGCCGACTGAGAATGCAGACCTCTGGTCGTCGTCTTCCTCCTCTCCATTTCTCATGTCCTCCTCTTTTATCTCTTCATCCCTTCTCTCTTCTTTCATAGTCACACCAGTGTCTTTGGTAATTATATTTTCATGCTCAGACAGTAAGTGATCACTGATTTTCGGTGGTTGAGGGTCACTGTCATGGACTTTGTGAGTGGGCTCTTGGTAGCCGTACACATCAGGGTAGATCAGGTAACCGTTGAAGGTGGTGTAATGACCAGTGTTGCTGTAGATAGCGTAGCGAGGGTCTCCATGAAGACGAAGCCAGACAGTGTCTCCGAAATCAAGCTGCAGCATGGCGCTCTGGCTCTGCACTTTCCGCTCTTCTCCGGCGTTCTCGTCGTACACGATCGCCTGAACCTCATTGCGGTTCTTCATCAGCATGACCGACAGGTCTCGCCGTGGGAACTTCCCCACTGTGAAAGAAAAATAGTATGCGCCCGGAATCCTGCAGCGGAACAAGCCAGCCTTTGGATCGAAATCGCCACCTATGTTGACGTACACCTTGTCAAAGGTGATGACCATCTTCGGCCCTCCCTCCATGCTGCTGGTACGTGCCACAGAGAACGCGGACCGCAGCTCCACGGCGTCAGACATGCGGGCGAATGCCCATGTGGTGGTCACATGACACAGCACACACAGCAGCAGAGGCCTGGTACCAGGCAGCATTGTAACTGCAGAGGGAGCAAAGAATAATAAAAAAGCTCTGTTAATTATCATTAACCGAAGCCATTAACATAAACAAAAACTGTTGAACACTCTTACTTAAATGATCACATTCAGTTAAGCTTGTAAATGATAGCTGCTGCTCGTTACCAACACACCAGCTCAAAAAAAGAGCAATCATTATGCATACAAGTGCCAGCGGGAGGTGGGATCAAAACAGAAGAGATCAGTGCCTTCAGTAGATACAGCAGGATGAGAGCTGTATTATCAGACCCTCTCCATGTATTTTCCCCTGAGATAAGCAGTAATAAGATACACACTGGATCAGCAGAACACTGGAGGTGACAGAACATTATGACTGAAATTTCAGATCATTTCTGCACAGCTTTCAGGGGTCCCATCCCCAAATCCCATTGCAAATTTTCACCCCATCTCATATCATGGCGAACATTAGAAGAAGACTACAAACACATGTGGGTATTAAATTGGATTTCTGATGCATTTTTATTTATATCAACCCCATTTGTTGTTATTCATCAAATGATTCATATTAAATGCTAAGAAGGGGGGGGGGGGGGGGGGTAGTGGTTGTTATAGATATGCACATAAACTGCAAAGCAAAAAAAAAAAGGAGTTTAGGCTGCATTAAGCACCTCATATTGTGACGCAGATACCGCCAGCCCTCCATTCGCTGAACTACGGCCCATAAGAGCGTGTGCCTGAGGGGAGAACAGTGTCTGTATATGGGACATTGCAGGACACCTGGTGACTATTGGGTCTAAACACTGCAGTTAAATAGCCTTCATAACGTTTCTCCCTCTGTGAAACAAGTTCAACAGTGTCCCAGAGATCCATTAGCAATACAGCCAGACTGCCTCTTTCCCTGTTTTACTGGAACAACCATCCCCCACAATCTCCAATGCTATATCTCCATATTTCATTCTTTTTAACAGACTTTAACAAGACACAGATTATACTGTTGGCGGTGCCTCCTGCATGAATTAAGACATGCAACCTTAAAGCAGCCGTTTCTGTTTGATTTGATGATGGATGGAGCTCATCATACCTCTGCCACAGAAATATGAATAAAAATGCAAAGAGGTTTTTGCTCTTAATGAGATCTCCTGAGATGCCAGAGAAGTTGGACTTGGATGGAACACTGAGCTAAGCCATGATAAATAGAGTGCCCGCTTTCTGTTTGGTATTTGAACAATTTAAGAATATTCAAATGAAACGCATGAGTAAATCAGCATGTGTATGTGGTTATGTTAAGATTTTCCAAAAATATTGTCTTAGCAGCCCTAAAAACAATTAGTTACAGGATATTACATTTGCTGGCGGGTTAAGTAACAACAACAAAATAAAATTAACAACAACAACAAAAATATCCTCCCCTTGTTTGATCTCTATTGGCTGAGTGATGCTTTCATGCCCTCGCAATCTGAACACAGGGGAGGGAGACATCAATATTTGTCAATGCCTTTCTTATGTTTTCAGCTACACCTTTTTTTCTCACCGAATGCTGAACTGCAATGTCCTTTGAGAACACATGGAGTAAACCCTTCAGCCCAGTGAAGCAAAAAAACAAAATGTCTATATGCAACAGCTGCGAACAAAAATCCCTAAAAATGCATTTTATTGCATGTGAAGATTCCCCCCTATTTTTGCTTATGTACAAATACTATTTGTATGATTTTGTTTGGTCCACTTCCAGGTCCAACCCCGTTTTCAGCTGGGTACACTGTAACGGATTTCTGTAATTTGAACAGTATTTTACTGTAATATGTACAGTAAGATACTGTAAAATATGTATACAGTATGTTACTGTAAACAGCAAAGGATTATGGGAAAATATAGGGTCACTACTGTAATTCTTCACTACTGTAAATCAATTTACAGTAGTGAACTTGCCCGCGAAAAACTGACCAATGGCAAGAGGGATTTCTTTTCAAGTGTTTTTTTGAGGGGTGAAGTGGCAGTTAATGCACGGACAAAAGATCATGTAACTCACCAAAAAGGTTAGTATATAATTTCTATTTTATGTAAAATAAACATTTTCAAATGTTTTTACTTATGTTAACAGCAAACTAACATGATGTATCGTTTTGTTTTCGTCTGAATGGTTTTAGTGTCTTTTTTTCCTGACTGTCGTCAGAATGTTTTTTTTGGTGCCTTTATTACTGTCTTTTTTCCTGACTGTCGGCCGGGTCGCTGTCACGGTGATAATATTAACTGGTGAGTAAGTTAAGTTCACCTATATTAGCCGAAATATTCTTTAGTTAAAACTATAAAAAATAATGGTTGTGTGTTCCTCTGCCTCTTTAACGCAAGTTAGCTCATCAGGCGGGCGGAGTCGACGGTAACGTTAACCGAGCTAACAGCGAACTCAACGTGAAATACTGAGGTAAAGTGAGATAGACGAAACCCTTGTTAAAGTGCGGGTTTTAAACAATATTTTCACGTAGGCCTATATGATTTATTTTCAGGTTTGTGATCTGGATAATGCCATCTGCAACGATGGAGTGTGTTGGAGCCTTTTCATTGTGATAACATCAACTGGTATGTAACGTTATGGTCACCTTCACCTAAATTAGCCGAAGTAAACTTATTAAACAGAGAAGCATAATAACTTTGGTATGTTCTGTCTCCTCTTTCACAACTTTTTGGCAGATGTACAGCGTAAATACTGAGTAAAACTTAGTTAAAGGGATAACGTAGTACACCTTAAACAGAAAATTATGTATGTCATCATTTACTCGCCCACAACGTGTTCTAAACTTGCATGAAGTTCTTTCGTCTGAACATTTATGTAAAATAAGATATTATTAAGATATAAAATAAGATATTTTGAATAATGTTGGTAAATAGTGGCTGGTCCGCATGGACTTCTATAATAGAAAAAATACTTTGGATGTCAATGGGGACCAGTAACTGTTTGGTTGCTCATGTTCTTTAAAATATCTTCTTTTGTATACAGCACATTAAATAATTTAATGGAAGTTATGAACAAGTTGAGGGTGAGTAAATGGTGACAGAATTTACAATTTTGAGTAAACTAACCCTTTATCCAACACCATTGTTAATTTCATCTTTTGTTTTATTTTCAAGTTTGTGGTCTGAATTATGTCGTCTGAAATGTCGGAGGTGTATTTTGGAGTCTTTTTTGTGATTGCCTTCGTAATGGTGATAACATCTACAGGTGAGTAAGATGACATCAACTAAATTAGCTGAAGTATGCATTAGTTAAGCAGGCAAACATGTTCTTTTCTGTTCTTTATTTTGAATTTGCAGCGGCCATTCCCTCCGGACTGTACATCACTGCTGACGCTCTCCACTAATACACAGAACGGGTTGACGTTGGAGGAGGAAGAGGAGAAGGAGGAGGAAAGGGTTAGCAATATACCATTATCAATATAGCAAAGTTTTGCTAACTAATATTTTTAATGTTGTTTAATTGATTAAAAACTATAAACACCATACAACATTATATCTTACCTCATCTTCACCCCACATGTTATTGTTGTTAGTAATAAGTTCTGTTATTGTATTTTAGTTTTTTTTTCTGTAAACTATAACACTAAAAGGCTGCTGTGACTTTATCTGTTTCAGGAGAGTCTGTTCTCAAAGCAAAAACATGGATGCTGACAATGAAGGGCAGAATCATCATCCAGTTACAACTGCTAACAGACGACTCTTCAGCATTAGCTGTCTATTTTGTCGAATGCAGAATCAGGTAAACCAATATATATATATATATATATATATATATATTTTTTTTACATTACATTACATTTACATGCATGCATTTGGAAGTCACTTTTATCCAAAGCAACTTACATTGTATTAAGTTTAATTTAAATTATCCATTCCCTGGAAATCTAAGCTACAGGAATATTGAAAAAGAATGAAGCTTTAATGATTTTAATGTAATGTATTATGGGGTAATACCATCCCTGTAGGTTAGGGGTGGAAATTGGCAAAAATTTGATGATTCGATAGTATTGCGATATTTGGGCCACAATTCAATATTATTGCGCTTCCTAACATTGCGATACAGCAAGTATTGCGATTCGATTCTGCGATATATTGCGATTCATGTCCCCCATATTATTCAAAGACATTACAAAAAATAAGACTGCTCAACTCACTACAAATGTCACATTAAATCTGTGAACATCTTCTACACATTTACTGGAGGCTAGTGCAAAAACTTTGTCCTTGAACATTCAGGACACAGGACCTTATTACAGAACGTAATTATATGAACGCGTCACCACCGCATTAGCACCAAAAACATGGAGATTTTATTTTAGAGAATAATTACACAACCTATTCGATATACTATAATTCTATAATTAAATAAACTAATCGAATATCCAAAAATTGTGACTCATCCCTGCATTTAATACCTTGTTTTTTTCCCAAAATCTTCACTTACGTCTCGATTTTCGAAGGGGATTATAAACGTTTCTTCCTTGGTTCGCTTTTATTTAGGCCTATTACATTCACATTCTTTACTGTGGTAAAGTAGAAAAACGTTGTAGGACAGATAGCCTACATTTTTACTTGCACGTCAGATTCATTTCAACACAGGTTTTGCTTGTTATTAGACATGTACGGCGCGTCAAGTTTATTTGATTTTTAGTTTCGCTCTCTTTGGCAGCGCAATTTCAAACATAGCTTAAATGTCTTGCCCTTGTGGAAGATTAAATTCACTTTTCATACCTTTTACAACAAGTAGAAAACATGAAGATATCAGAAAATAGATCGATGGTCTCTTTCCTCCTCGTGTCATCCCTCTCAAAGCACAGAGCGGTATGGCTTCATGTGGAATCACGTGTCTTTGTGTGGAAGTATTAAACGAAAGTTGTTTTTTTTTTTATATAGATTTAACTTTTCTATTATGTAAGTTTCTAATATTTACTGATATGTATTTGAATGCTTTACAGGCTTTGTGTTGCTTCTTTGACGGAATTGCTCAAATAAAGACTTTTTTGCTCGAATAAACTACATTTTTTTATTTCAATTTTCATAATAACCCCCCAACTACTGCAGGTAAAAAAAACTGCCACCGTCACAGCCTTATAACCTATATTGGAATACTTTGCACTACTGTATCAATATAATTGCGTGCGCAAAATATCGCGACACTGAACAGAATCGATTTTTCCCCCACCACTACTGTAGGTGGATTCAGAATCAGATGTAGTGCTTTTATTAACGCCAAAGTACATGCAGCATCAAGTTTGAGGGTTAGGGAAAATTCTGCCAACACCGGTCTGAAAAAATTATATATTTTTTCCCTGCTTGTGTTTGCAGGTTCATTCTGAGAGTCAACCCTGATGGCACCAAACACCAAAGGCACAGATCAGATGGAAATCTGGAAAGGTCCAAAGAAAAGCATCAGCCTGAAACCCTCAGTGTTTCTCATCAGAGAGGTTGTCAACTTTGACTGGCAAAATTACTGAAATGTAACAACACAACACTGACTTTGACTGTATTTTATTGTTTTAAGGCCTGTTTTGCTTTTCAGTGTGTGTACGTTTTTGCCATGCTACAGATATAAATGGTCACCAGGAGATTAATTCTATGGACTTTGGAGATGTTGCCTTTTTTTTTCTTCAGCTAGTGGCTCCTAAAGGTCAAGATTTGTAATTTGTACTTCTAAAACAAAATGTTCAACGATTAAAAAGAATATTATAAGGACAAATGTTTGTGAGTTATTGTGATTTTTTGGGGGGTGGGGTAAACATAAATTAAAAAAAGATAATTTAAATGAAAAAAACAAACAAAAAACAATACTAATACTGTAAATGAAAATACGGTAATAATACTGTAAATGCAAGTACAGTAAATGATACAGTATACAGTAAGTGAAAATACAGTAATAATACTGTAAATGCAATTACAGTAAATGGTACAGTATACTGTAAGTGAAAATACAGTAATAATACTGTAAAACATTTTACAGTAACTTACTGGCATCCAGCTGCCAGTAAGTTACTGTAAAATTTACAGCAACCTCTTTACAGTGTATGCTTTGTTAACTTGAGTTTAAAATGTAATTGTAAAATAACAATAATAATGTAAAACAACCTATGCAGGTCAACTACTTGCAGGCTTATTAATTAACACTTGGGTCTTGATTAGCAAATAATTACATCTTTAACAGTGTAATTAGATTACTGTACTAATTACTCTCTCTAAAAAGTATTGCATTACTTATTACTAATTACTTTCTAAATCCCATATCAACCCCAACCAGTTAAACAATACAAGAACAGACATGAAACTGCTCTTGTAATTCTTTCAAATAAATCATATAAAATTGTATAATGAAATTGTATAATGTATAATTATTGTACTCTGGGTTCGGGCTAAATTCCAGACAGCACCGGACAGCACGCCAAATACGCATAAAGCTTTACTCTATCTAATTATTTGTAAGAGTGAACTCGTGAAAGTAATTTTGCATTTTCATTCAGACCGTCTGCAGTTTTTTAATGCATTTGTCTGAACATACATATCGCATGGAAAAATCGAACAGAATTTATGTGTTGGTGTGAACAGGCCTGGTCAATGCTGACGTCAATTGTACACGAGGAGTGAACTGTGTACATACGTGGCCTGAAAAACAAGAAGCATTTACAGTTAGCTGAATTGCATTTTGTATATATCCAAATGCTTTCTTTCTATGCTTGGTATTTTAATGATCAGACATCTTTCTTTAGCTATTTTGAAGTCACCATGAAATTGAAACTGACTGTTTTTACTATAAACGATTTATACATGCACATCATTTTTTTTAAATGGATGTGACTTTATCTTTAATCAAAAACATTAACTTCTCCCTCACAAAGACATCTCTTTTCCCTGATGACGTGAGCACTTACGTAAAAATCCTTCCCCTCCAGCAAGCCATTACTCACATGAGATCGCAGCTATTAGCAAATGACAATGATCCAATCAATTACTGATGGACAAAATCAATTCCTCAATTCTCATTCAAGAATCCATTTTTACAGATATAATTATGCCACAATAGAGAAGAAAAACTAGCAAATTCTGCGGCTTAAAACACATGCAGTGACCAAGTGTAAATACCCACCTTACGTCACAGAGATTGCACTACAGCACTAATTTGTAAATATACACACAGACATCAATGGATGTTCTCTATGGACTGATGCTGGGTGGCCTGTAGCATTCACAAAGCTATTGCTGAGAGAGGCAATACATTATTGATAATCCAGCCAGTGGATACAGTTGCTCTTTTCACAGGAAACACTAACATCCATAAACAGGAGCACTAAAGTGATTCAAAGCAAAATGTGATCGCAGGTAAAGAGGAGTGGACACACTTGGCCTCAGTTTGCTTGTGAAACTCCACTCAGCAAGTGAAGGGCAGTGTGTGTGACACGACTGTGGTGTTTAATGAAGGTCTGTGGAGTATCGGCATACACTGAAGAGCACAGCGCCTGTGAGCGTGTGCTCCAGGGCCCAGTTATCTCCTCTCTCTTTCTCTCTCCCTTTCCCTAACAGCCTTTGGTACCACACTCTGATAATGCCACTTCCACTGAACCATTCAGCCAAAGCCGCACACACACACCCTCTATTCTGACAGCACACTCTAAATCTCAAACACAAGCAGACAAAATACAGCAGTCTTTACAGGCGTGTTGGATATAGGTGCAGGAGATGAGAGGGAAAAAGAAAAGGATACGGTTTTATGAGTCAACAACATATAGAACAGGAGAGAGATAAAAGACAAGCGAGGAGCCATTTAAATATTGGGACGATGACAGTCACAACGTAATGAGGGGCTCAACCTGACATCTGGCGTCTCACGAAACTCCCAGCGATAGACAGTATCAGTCATTCTCCACATTTGTAGCATTCCATTAGACTAATAAGTGGCTGTAAATTAAACTACTATCAATTTGAATATTTTTCAAGCTTCAATATTTCACGGTGTAACCTGCAGCAGTCAAGATGAATAAAGTTGGGTAACGGTGCGGCTCCCCTGCTGCTCTATTTGTGTGTATGTAATCTGTTATCTGTGACATGGGTAATGGCCCAGCATACAAACAACATGCTGCCAAACACAACACCTCTTCTGTTAGACTAGGATGAAATACATCATGCACAGCATATCGTTAAAAAACATATAAATAATAATGCCTCTCACTAAGACTATGATCTTTTAATTCATCTCAATGCCACAAGCAACAAATAATAATAATTCGCTCACTCTCCTTAACACAAATACAGCACACTTGAACACTTGAGAAGGTTGAAAATATTTACAGTAATTTTATAGAGCTAAGAAATTAGTCAATAAATACATATGCTGTATACATTATGTATCGTTGTAAGCACAATAATGTTTACAGACTGTGTGCTTTGAATCTCCACACATACAATTAAACATGCTGTGGATATTATTTAAAGCTGATTAGTGTTTTCATTTACAGTGATTCTTGCACAATAAAACAGTATTGACTGAAGGTGTGAATAAGCGCATGTGCTCCAGTTTGAATTCTGCCATGGAAACGTGCAATTCCCTTCCTCTATTATAACCTACATGCTAAGATCTATAAATAGGTAAACCGACTTATTAGGAAGTCATTTCCTACAATTTGAATTAGTTTGTCTGTGTAAATATTCACTTTGACCGGACAGCAGGCAGTTTCTGATTCAGCACACACACATATGCGCAAGCTGAATGGGTTTTTAGTGTCTTCGGGGATATCTCCCTGGCAGTGCAGATCCGTATCAGATCACTATGAGCAACAAAGAGCCTCTCTCTGTCTCTCCCTCGCTCACGCTGTCCCGAGGTGATGTGGATATGAGCGCAGAGAGCGTATGACCTGGCTTTGTTAGTACCAACCCCACGTGTGCTGTTTTCAAAGCGTTCAGCCAAAGGTTTACCTCTGTTACGGCTCTGCTCTCTGCTGTGTTCAACAATAGCAACGTCAGCATCCGATAGAATCAGAGAGCATCATCACAGTAAATCATTTCCCCTTCTCTCATATAGGTATAAAACGACAGGGACAAACCAGGACAACTGCAGCACAGAGAGGTCCAAGACCGATCGTACAAGTTTGCACCTCTGATTGAGGGTTTACGCTGATCAGATAAAAGACGAATACAAAACAGTGGGGTGCGATAGCTACTGCATCACAAGATAGAGAGAGATAAAGAGAGACCACATCCTCATGCTGTTGTCCTTACCTGTGCGTTTGGATCTGCAGGAAGCGGTCTTGAAGTTCTCTCGGAGGAATGAATGAAAGAGTGTCTCCTTCTCTTTTTCTTTCTCTTCCTTTATTCTTTTCTTCTCTCTCTTGCTACCTCTGTGTGTCGGCTCTCAACCTGCTGCTGATGTCTGGTGCAGCACACACCCACACATTCATGCACGCACACTCACACACACTCTCCAATACAGTCATTGGAGGATTTAAGAGCAATCGGGGGGCTGCAAGCTGATTGGGGGGCTCTGGAGCAGACAAATGAACGGCCATTCTGGAAGGACTATCAATAGGGAGACTCCAGGGGGTTTTGTCTCTGTGTACATGAGCAAACATCTGTTTAAGAGCAAGCCAAACTGGACACAATGATCCCTTAGGATCTAATTTTGTGAATATGCATGCATTTACATGCGCTCACTCAATATGAAAATGAATGGATTCAATAATCCTACATATGTGCATTTTCTCACAAGACCCAAGTTCAATGGCAGACTGTAATTCACACAGGCTTTAGTTTTGACACAACAATTGTGGTAATTTCACAACTCTGCACACAATCATAGACAGCACTCAGAGTCCCTGAGGAGAGACATTTTGCACTGAATGAGAGACTGATTTTGTTAGCTATTCCACTTTTATTGTTTGCAATCATATATTTGTTTTTTGTTTTTTACTTACAAATGACCAATCTGTTTTGGTCTCTGCGTTTGTATATCTCTCTCTATCTATCTTGCTTCCTTTCTCTCTCTCTGCAGGCACCATATGGACTGGGTCTATGTTCCTGTTCCCAGTTCTTCTCCCCCCCCCCCCCCCCCCCCATCCTGATCATTCTGGCACTGAGCAGATTAATCTGTTTCCATAACATTCATTCTGGCCCTCTCTCATTGTTTGCCATGATGAATGCTTGTATCAAGTTTCTGGAAGATGAGCATTTGGGACAATAAAAGCTATATTTAGTTATTATACAGTAAGTACTTCTCGCGTAATTGATTTGAAGGTGTTCATTCAGATGTGAAATTGAATCGTCCCCTTGTAAAGTGCAAAAGCCGCTCAAGTTTGGAGGATTTCTATGACTTTCACATGGGTCATGTGGAGAGATGATCTCTCTCTCTCTCTCTCTCTCTCTCTCTCTCTCTCTCTCTCTCTCTCTCTCCTCCTGTGACTCAGTGCTGCTTGAAATGAGCATCTGAAGAAAACAGGTTGCTCAAACCCCTCCACAAGCGGACCCATCCGTGAAGACTAAACTGAAATGCTATTATGATGAAAGACTCCTTTCTAAACTTCAGTCGCAGGCACTTTAAAGCTCCTTGGACATCATGGCTGCCTGGTCTGAGCTCTTAATTGAACTATTTCACTGCAACAGGTGTTTATGCAGCGATATCATTCTAGCTGTCAAATGCAGAGTTCATTCATCCTGATCCAGTTTTATCTGTGAGCTACACTGACAATAATGCAAAACTGTCCTAATGATTTGTTTTAATTAAAACAGTAAATATCTCTTGGTCAAATCCAAGCAAAACTCTTTAATACTCAACAAGACTTCTTAAGTGCCTGATGTCTTTGATGCCCTGCTTTGAGGAATGGTGGTTATTTTTAGATCAGACACTCCCCACAAACTCACATTTTGGAATACAGGCCTTAAAAGATTGGTAAGAGTAAACATATTCGGCTGCAAAGGAAGGGCTCAAGCAAAAGACTCAAGTTGAGCTCTAAGTTCCCCCCTGGACTATTTTAAGTTAAATATGAAGGTGGATTTGGAAGGGTGCTGAAGATTTGTCACAGGAGTGAGGCAAACAACACAAAGCACTTCCATAATGCTTCATAGCCCTCCCATGCAGAGCCAGTGCCAGTACACACAAACGGGGCCAACGGGGTGGGGGTGGGGGGACAGACATCAATTCAAGAATTCATCATTCTTGAGGATCTTGATAATTGCTCTTTATCACAGGGCTTACAAGAATAATACATAAACTGAATAAAATAAAATACTAAAGGTATTATTACTTATAATTGTCAATTTAAAAATATTATTATTATTATTGTACATTATTTCCTTTTTTATTACATTGTAAGTTAAAGTTTGATATTCATATAACAATTCTAAAGCTGATTAAGTACAAAAATAAATAACATTTCTTCCTACTTCTCACTGGACAAAATACCTTACACAAAACAAAATGTCATGAGGAGCTATGTAGGCCTACCACCTTTTGGTTCACAAGGTGACTCCTAGAGCAAGTTGTAATCGGTATAATCATGAGGAAAACACAAACTGTTGTTTTGCTTATTAGCATAGCTAGCAGTGCTACATGAGCATGGCAGCCAGGGGAAGTTAACTGAGCAACATGAAATCAGTACATCCCTTCAATTTCACGCTCAGACCATGACAAGCTGCTCTGGAAGGAGAGGTGCCAAACCTCATACCTCAAGGCAGCAATCCGTGACAAAAAAATGTGTCTGTGCATTTGTGTTTGTGTATCATGTAGGGAGTGAGTGACAGAGAGGGAATTTTCCTTGACAGATCTCTCCAGTTACGGGGATTAGATGGAACAAATTTCCTGAGCTCCAGTTTCCCACCATCCTCTCCCTGACACTGCTCATTTTTCTCGATCTCCTTAAAATAACACCTTCAAAGAGAGAGGGAATGACAGAGATAGCGAGCTAGAAAGAAATAGAATAAATAGATGTCCTCAAACTTAATCTACAGTCCACCAAAACTCTCACCTCACCCAATCTCTATCTCTCCCCCTTTCTTTCTCACCCCATCAGTTTATCACTTCAAGCAGGGTGACTGTGTGTCTTATTGAGTGTTTTGTGCCTCCTCGGATGGTTTCTGTTAAGCTGTGTGGAATCGTCTTTGTCTGTCAGGGGGAATGTTATTTTTCCGACTGATTTATTTTATTTATGGCTATTTATACATCTTTAACTAAAGGAATTGTGAACAAACATTGAAGGTTGCAGAATAGAAAAAACTCTTTTAGAACTTTTTAACAATACACCATTTAATAAAGCAAGGCCCCTTGGGTGTCCCTAGAACCTAGTTTGAAAACCGGTTCAAACCGGTCATAGGTTATATAGAGCACCTGAATATGAATTCATTTTGTGAAGGCACAATCTCTAAATCCAGCCACACTTATTTGCATGAAAATTTATGAAAAGATCATGATTTCAGTGTAGTCTTATATTTCTAAGGTCCAGTAAATATGGATCAAAGTGTATGTATTAGACACAAGCTTTTGGTTCACAGGCTCCATCTGTCTAGAAACAATTGTCTAAAATGTATCCAGGGTCAGACTCAACAACGTGCCTCAGATGTAGTCTGGAACTAGCAGACCGGAGTCACATGTTCTGGGGATGCCCTAGATTAACAAAATTATGGACAGACATTTTCAGAACGTTATGATTTATATGCAACAAAGATCTTGATCCCAATCCTCTGACTTCAATCTTAGATGTAGTGCAAGAAGAAATGCAGCTAACAACCAATCAGATAGAGCTCATAGCCTTCTCCACATTATTGGCTAGACGCCTGATTCTTCTCAGTTGGAAAAATTCAATGCCACCATCTCACAAACACTGGATGACAGAGGTGATAGCCCTTTGAACCTTTTAAAAAAAAATTTTTATTTTCATCGGCTAGTATAATTATGTTTAAATTTTTTAAACCCCCCTCTCTCTCTTCGCCCCTTTTCCTTTTGTTGTAGGGGTGTGTCTGTTTATGTGTCAGGATGTGGAATATGTATGTAGGTCTGGAATTAATGTCTCTGTGTGGTAGTGATTATTGCATAACAAGGAAAGTAATACAAATATTTGTATAATAAATATGGATAAAAGGGCAATTAATAATGGAGAATTAAACACTCACATAGATTATTTTCATTGTGTTTAATATGATTTGGATTGTTCACAGAAATGTGTATCTTCACATCTCACAATCAGAACAACTGATGCTATGGATCAGAGCAAAGACACACCTCCCACTAGGCCAGGAAATCTTATTGATGTGTTCATGGGGAGTACTAAAAAAAGTGCCCTCCAAAAAAATCTAATCAGCGGCTTCCTAGCCAAAGAGAAATTAATAGAGAAGGAGACTTAGGGGACTCACGATTGTTATGAGCATTTGTTTGTGTCTTGATCTGGTGTTCTCACTGATAAACCGCCATCTGCCACAAAGTGAGAGACCGAGGGAGAGCGAGCAAGAGAGCGCAAAAGATCAGAGAGAGAGGGAGGTAGCTTATCCAGTCCCCAGGGGGACTTCTCAAACCCATTCTCACCTCCTGAGGAGCAGATGGGGGAGGAGGAAGAGGGACAGTATTGGATGAACTGGAACACACTGTTGTCTAGGAGGAGCTTCTAAAGACACGGCAGAGGATAATTGAGAACCATGGATTATATTCTGTGATATTTGCTCTATTTAAGGAGAAGCAAATGAAAAAGAGAAATTTGATCTTTGTATATAAAAATCTGTGGTGTGTGTTCATTCATTTTCTGGTAGATGAGAGTAAATAGGTCATGAAATTTTGTGTGCACATTTTCATTATCTGACCTATTTTTGTCAGTAATTTGTTCATTACTCTAAAACATTTGCAAATCAAAGCATTAAATCAAAACTACAGTATCCTGCTTCTCAGTTTCTTTCCACACTTATTAATAGGAAGAATAATTATTCCATCATTATATATATTTTTTTACAATTATTCAGCCTAGTGGATAATGCTATAACAATGAGTCCCTTTCACCAGCACACTCATTAAAAACTTAAAGGAATAGTTCATCCAAAAATGAAAATCCTGACATCATTTACTGTCATTCCAAACCTGTATTCATTTCTTTCTTTTGTGGAACATAAAAGACAATATTTTGAGAAATGTCTCAAAATTGTTTTTATGTCCATACAGTGAAAGTCAATGGTACCCAAAACAACATGGTTTTCTTCAAAATATCTTCTTTTATGTTCCGCAGATAAAAGAAAGTCATACAGGTTTGCAATGACATAAAGGTGAGTAAATAATTTTTTTGTGTACTCCCCCTTTCACAACATCATTACACAGGGATCACTCAAACGTGGAGGATATTTTGTCTTTGATTAAAATTTCCCGATGCTGTTCATAATATTGGGCTTAGTAATAATATTGGGTTCAGCTGTTTAGCATTGTGAGTGATGTGAGTTTAGACAAGGAAATCCCTCTTTTACTACCAATATTATATCGCTATCTAAGATGATATCATCCCATCTGTAAATGTAAAATATATCACTTTGAAGAGAGAATTCATCTCTCATCGCTCCTGTATGTGTGCTGTTGCTAAGAGACCAGCAGTCTGCCACATACCACCTCATACATCCCCCGCGTGCATTTGTTTCACACCCTCTGCCAGGAAAGGGAACTGTACCTTTCTTTCACACAACACACGGAATCTCATTTTATAGACTAATCATACCATTCAATTCTCACAAAGAAACATTCTCTGACTTACATGCATTCTAAAACTGTGATGTCATTTTCTGAAATTCAAAAATTTTTTTTTAAAAAATCACTATGCTCAAACAATGAAAAAATAAAAATAAATTCACAGCAAAATTAAAAATTATCCTTTCGAAAGACATAATTTATGTAATCTATTCATAAAGTGTTTCTGCTGAAGACGCTGTGATGTAGGTACCTAATTCAGCAGGACATGGTGACCCTTAAGTGACCTCAACGTAATAAAAAAATTTCATTTTCTGAAATTTCTTCAGAATTATGTTTTTCACACAGTGCAAAACACTTGCCTCATACTCTGTTGTGTGCTCTTCTGATGAAACATCATCTAAACACACAACCTAAACACCCCATGTCAGATGGTGTGTGAATTGTAACGAAACGTGTCAAAATACTACAGTGGATTAGTTTTCTCCACTTTTGTGCAAGAATAATTTTTAAAATATAGCCAAGTACACTAAAAAAATGACTCTTTGGTTGAACATGATTTAATCATGGACAGTGGTTCCACGTGATTGATTCAAGTTATTCGAACACGACTGAATCAGGTTATTTGGACAAGATTGAATCAAGTTATTTGGACATGATTAAATCAAGTTATTTGGACACGACTGAATCAGGTTATTTGGACAAGACTAAATCAAGTTATTTGGACACGATTAAATCAAGTTATTTGGACGAGTCTAATTTTAATTGAGTTTACTCACTTTGCTTAAGTTTATCCAACATGAAGTATTTGGGTTGAGATAACATGGTTCCATCATGTGGAACCACTGTCCATGCTTCAATCATGTTCAGCCAAAGAGTTATTTATTTGTGTCTATTTAATAGACACACAAGAGTTAAAATAACATACAATCAACCTATATATAGCTTTTCTTTTAATACATACGATGTTGGCAGTCTAAAGATGGTACTGATTGCATCACTAGCAATCCCATTGGAGTTGCTTTTAAAGCAACTTGAATTCTTAGCAGGTCCTTCACCGAAGCACATGCTCGACACTTTACCACAATGGTAACTCACCCATAAACACCTACATATAAGAAAGTTGTTTAAAATACCAACATAATAGAATATTAAACATTATCAAGTCTCCCTATTTTCTCATCTTGCTTACATTTTTCTTATCAAAGAACACTGGTACAAAGCAATTACGACAGACCAGGAGGATATTCTTATTTAGTATTTATTGAGATACAACATTTACTTCACAAAACATTCTCAGGCATAAAACAAAATCAGTGGGCTTTATAGTAAAAATATATATAACATTAAAACAATATTATCAGACTTTTTCACCAAATAAGTGAAAACTGCACAAACAAGGAAATATGCTTGTTTAAAATGTGTAAATATAAAATAATATTATACTAATAAAATAACTGAAACAGACTGGGCCATTTTTAAGTAAAATGTTTCCTCTAGATTCAACAGCACTTTATGAATAAACTTTGAGAAGTTAGTGTTCTCTAAATAAGGGCATAAATAAGTGCAAAAAACAGCAGCAGTGCACTGACCAAGACTTAGACATCACCACCTCATCTTCAATCAAAACATCCAGTGAGTTTAAAGACAACGTTCCTCCTCACCAGCAATGATGGTGACTGCTGCACCTGGTCAAACTCCTTTTTCTAAATGCATTGAAAGAAAAAAAAGAAAGTGTTAGTGTATGTCACCACATATCATAAAAACGACCCTTGTGAGGGCAGACATTTAAATTTTCATAAATTAAAATAAAGGCGTGAAGGATCAGAGTAGTGTTTATTCAGTAGGGTTTGTGCCCATTTAAAACCCTGTAGTACTTTAAACAACACGTCTTCCAGTTTGTCAGAAGGATTTTATTGGGAAAAAATGTCAGGGGTTTATCGGTTGAATGTTCTAGAGCAGTGGTTCCCAAACCTGTCCTGGAGTACCCCCAACACTGCATGTTTTCTTTGTCTCCCTAATCAAACACACCTGATTCAACTCATCAGCTCATTAACCCATGTGATAATGAGCTGATGAGTTGAATCAGGTATGTTTGATTAGGGAGACAAAGAAAATGTTGTGTAGTGTTGGGGGTACTCCAGGACAGGTTTGGGAACCACTGTTCTAGAGCAAAAAAAAAAAAAAAAAAAAAAAAAATTAACAACATGTAATTTGCCATCAGTCGGTTCTTTATTACAAAGTAGAGAGTAAAGTGGTACTTGAAAGGGATAGTTCACCCCAAAATGAAAATTCTGTCATCATTTACTCACTATCACATCATACCAAACACAAGAATCTTGTTCAGCTTTGGAACAAATTATATTTTTTTAAATATTTTATGTCATGGACCATCCATCAAAAGTCTATAGACAATCAATATTTAGCTTCAATAAGTACATAAAGATATAGCTAATCCATATGAATAAAGCAGTTTTATACAAGCCTTCCAATGGATAAAATGACAAAAAGTATGAAATATATTATTTATTTATTTTTCTTAAGATGAACAAAATTATGGTTTTGGAACATGAGGGTGAGTAAATCATGACAATTTTCATTTTATTTTTAGGTGCACTATCCAAGTCATACATTTATTCTAATGACATACTGATTTATGCTAAAAGGATAAAGTATTCCTAAGTAAATATAATGTAGTCCTGACATGTGTCCTACCTTGTGTGTCTTCAAATCATCAGCTGACTCTTCCTTTGAGATAGTAGTCATGTCAGGATCGTAGTTCTAATGACATCAATGCCATTTTTGCACTTGAAGGCAAAACACAAAATTATGGTAATGTAACACAATTAAGCAACATTTATTGAGTTTATTTTTATGATTCATAAGACAACTTTCAACGACTGTCTTATGCTTCAACAGATAGCTGAACAGATTCAAAAATGGTCAAATTCATGGTTTTCTCTATGAGAGTTGTAAAATGAGACCATAAAAAAAAAAAAAAACACATTGTAGGCCTACTGTACTGGTTACAGTCAGTATTTATATTAGTTTATACAACTTTAAAATGTGTGTGGTTCTGAAAGACACAAATAACAAATATGAATAACTAAAAATTATTAGCCATACATACCATTCTAGCAACCAAAGGCTTAAATACCCATTATTGATATTATTATTAACAATATTCAGTAACCAATAATAATTGTCATTAATGCTTTAAAAACGCACTGAACCATCAACCACACAACACAACATTGTTATAATATCTTTGATCGATGCCATGAAAATGAACAGAGTGCAAAGATAGATGATTAAACTAACAAACATGTGCAAACTTAGACACATACCTTTTCGTTTGATGTTTAATTCTGTTATGGCGCGGTGATCTCTTTCAGGCATACAATCGTGGATTCTGTCATAAATTCATCAGTATCAGTCGACATAATAAAACAGTTGTTAAAATTGTTTCTAATCAGACTGATGCAAATGGACGAAAAAGTTAACTTACCTGTTTGTTTGCCGTTTAATTCAGTTGATGGCGCGGTCATCTAGGCTTAAAATAGTGCAATCAGGCCATAAATACATAACGTTCAACCAATATAATAAAACTGTTGGCTAATATTTTTTCTAACAACACTGATGCAAATGGATAGATGAGTTAAGTTAACAGTTACCTGTTCGTGTGCTGTTTAATACAGTTTATGGCGCGGCCATCTCATTTAGGCTTACAATCGTGCATTCTGTCAAAATAACACATTAGTATCAACCGACATCATAAAACAGTTTGATAATATTGTTTCTAATAACAGTGATGTAAATGGATGAACACGTACCTGTTTGTTTTAAGCTTATATTCCAGTAATGGCGTGGCGAACTATTTGAGACATGCGCAGCATTAACGTATTTTATGAATGTTGCCGCCAGGATATGCAAATTGCGTAACAACAAATTTCCGCTTCCTTTAGGTTGAGAATGTGGTTTGTTTTCAGGCTGTTTTGACATTCAGTCCGGCTGACTTTATAAAAACACACATTTTATATGTGTGATTGACTTTTACTAAACATTATTTGTATCAGTCTGATTTAACAGCAATTTAAGACAAATAACAAACCTAAAAACACCAATAACCATTTAATTGCACTTCTATAATTATAATCAAGCTATAAATTAATAAACAAAAATATTTAAAATAAATTATAAATATTATGTAAGTTATTATATATATTTTTTTTATTCAGTCAACAGTTTGACTGAGCTAAGTGATTGAAACATGTACTTTTAAAATGAAAACTTTATGTTAAACCAACGAGTGACAGTTTTAAGTCAGTTTAACATGACACAATCATGTTGAAATGAAAAATAGCCAAAATGGCATTATTTCAACATGAATTGTTCAGGTAAAGTGAACAAAACTGAAAAATCATTTTTTTGAGTGTAGTGACAAGATCACTCATTATTTTGAATCTGAGAACAGTGTATTGGTTTTCTATTGACTAAGAGGATTTCTCTAGGAAAATGGCAAACCAACCTAAAGTGTATCATCAAGGGGACAGCCATAAGTCTCAATAAGATTTGTATAAACAGAAGAAAAAATTGATGTGATAATGGTGAATAAATGTCAACTGCTCTCTGATGGAAAGAGCAAATACTGATATCTCGCCAACTTTCAGATTTCCCATTACACCACATCTGTTTAATTTACAGTAAGTTGGTGGTTAATAAAAAATAAAATAAACAACAACAAATCTTTAGGAATGCTTCCTTAAAGTGGGATCTATTACTATTGGAAAAAAAAAAACCACACACACAAAAAACTAAACATATTGCCTATCAGAAGAAACAAGTCGGGTAGTTTATGTTAAGATATGACCATGTACCTTCTACGATGCTCTTCCAGGTGTAATTCGCGTTTTGAGAGTTGCTCACTCTCCCACTCTTCACTGTGTAACTTTGGCACTGCGATCGCTTGAATATAGGCTACAGATCCAGTATGATACAGATACTAGTTCAAAATTGCGCTAAAACCCGTCACTGATGATGAGCTATCGGCCGTGACCCAAATAAACACTCGCAGTCTTACCCTGAGTCCGCACTTTCGTGACGTACGCCGCTTTGACTGTCGGGAAGAAGTCTGCTGCGGAGCGCGTTTCAGTGCAGGCTCGCGCTCGGCAAAAGTGCGCATCGAGGGGAGCGCAAATCGTCCGCAAAGGGTACCCGTCTGAAACATAAAATGACAAATGGGACATCCTACGGTCTCATGGACACGGACACGCGACAGCCATTAGTTCACAAGACCGAAAGTGCATATGAAGTGTGCCATTTGGGACAGGGCCATCACGTTTTACCAACATAATGGGACATGGTAAATTGATTGACGGTCTCCCTTAAGTCGTTTGTACTTTAGCCTGGCTCCGCAGCGCTCACCTCCCCAAACGGACGATGCGTTTATAATTGACGCGCTCGCCGTTGTATTAAAGGCCAATTTATACTTCTGCGTCGAGTGTACGCCGTAGTGTACGTCGTAGGCTATGCACGTAGGCGACGCCGTCGTGAGCATTTAAACTTCTGCGAATGTCTGTGTTGCTCTGCAGTTTCACCGCCGAAACGCTAGTTGGCGCGGGTGGGTTTTAATGTTCCACTGTGTTTACATTCCTCGCGGCTGGTTTGAGTTTAGGTTTCTACGAGCAATGGCGACTGAAGGAGTCATACAGATGGCTGTATTTCCGCACTTCTTCAAGCAATCTCTCGGTCACTTGGTCTATTTCCATGGCTCTTCACTGATCTTCGGAATTTAAAAATGGCGGGCGGGCGGTGCAGAGTGCAGAAGATATTTCCAGAAATGCGTAGGAGGAAACGCGATGCTATCCAGCCGACCAATCACAGATCTTGCGGTCCGCGTCGCCGCGACGCGTAGTTACATTTTTGAGGAGGTGCGCGTCAGGGTATGGCGAAGGGTACGACGTATGGTACACGTCAATGCGTATGCTACGCCATACCTTCTACGCGCACCCGACGCAGAAGTATAAATTGGCCTTAAGGCTGATTTATACTTCTGCGTCGGACCTACGCCGGAGCCTCTACGCTGTAGGCAACGCGTTGGTTTTCATTTATACTTCTGCGTTGTTGTCCGCGTTCAGGCGCGCAGAGGGAGCATGTGAAACCTGAGGGAGCGGTCCTAGCAGACCAATCACAGCGCTTGCGTCCGCGTAGAGTTGACGCGTTGTTACATTTTTGGAGAGGTGCACGTCAGGGTACGCCGAAGGGTACGTGCGCTACACGAAGCCTACGACGTAGCTACGGCGTAAGTTCGACGCAGAAGTATAAATTGGGCTTTATTCTTTGAAACAACAGGGGGCGACTTGAGTAATTGTTGTTTTCAAACTGTGGGTCGCAGGTTGGGAAGAGGTGGGTCACGCAGTCACTGCAGCTAAATTTACGTCTCATGAATGATACACAGTCACACATACAAACAGGTTGCACGATGTACCAACGTTAAATAGAAATCGCTTTATTGCTAAGTATCAGCATTGTGTTTCATGAAGCGCATGCGTGCGACTTGCTGTTATAACAATTTTCAGCGTCTCTGAGCGGCTCGGTTCATTAAGCAGTTCGGTGCGCATTATTAACAAAAAAAAATGACTCCTTTGCTCCCATAACCTCGGTTCCCTGAGATAAGGGAATGAGTATTGCGTAGATACGCTATGGGGAAAACTCAATTTTCTCCGAATACTGAAGCCTTTTGTATAATAATGCAGTGCTACTGCACAGCCATAACAGTGCAGAGACTCGGACGCTATTGGCTGGTCAGTGGTAACTGCACGAACCTATGGCAGAGCGGCGTAACTGCACAAACCAATCGGTGCAAATCCCGCCGAGCTGAGCGCGGAGTCCGCCTGTAAAATATGCTCGATTTCGCCATAGATTCAGGTTTATCGACTGAAGCGACGAACGCAGAGTCGTGTGCGCCATAGCACGGCCATCGTCGCAATACTCGTTCGCTTATCTCAGGGAACCGAGGTTACGTTAGTAACCGAGTCGTTCCCTTTCGAACGGTCAGTCATATTGCGTAGCTATACGCTACGGGGAACCAATCCAATCACGCCGTGCTATGTTAAGCGTAACGACATGTTATATGACCCAAGTTGGGATGCTTGAACAAGGGTCCAAAAGCAAGGGCCTAAGTCTGACATGACGCATTGATAAGGAGAGACCCTAATGAGAAGGCCTGGCTCATGCAGAGGCCGGCGCAATTATACGGAAAGGATGTCTAAGTTATAAAATCTGGCGAAGGTAGACAGCGAAGACCAGCTGGCCGCCGTGCATATATCGTCAATGGATACTCTACTAGACCATGCCCAGGAGGAGGCCATGCCTTTAGTGGAGTGAGCTCTGACGCCCCTAGAAGCGTATGCTAGAGCGATAGCGTCCACCAGCCATCGGGATAATCTTTGCTTCGTGATCGGAAGCCCTTTTGTGCGGCCACCGAAGCTTACAAAGGGGGCATAAACTCAGATCAATGAGGCCTATCAGTCAGTTCCAAAAATAAATACAAAACATGTCCTAGTTAAAAGAAAACAAGTTGACAAAAAGATCAAATCCAATATTTGTTGATAATAGCATAACAAACAAATCTCTCGGCTTGATAGTTGGAGAAACTTTATAACATATTTAACTTAACTTGTAATTTTATTAAAAAATTATTTGCAAGTGAAATACATTTTTAGAAATTTAGCATTTGTTTTCTGTTTTGCTGTTGTCTTTATTTATGACCATAAAAATATTATTTCATGCCAAGGATGTCAATTGTTCATTATAGCGGCTAAGAATACCAATAATAATAAGAAGAAGAAAGGGCCCCTTTTTTGAAAATAGATTTATGATACAGTGAGACAATTCTGCCTTTCAGTTTTTAAAACTTTGAAATAGCTTCTTGAAAGAGTCTGGGCCGAAAACCATGCATCACATCAATGATTAATGATCATATTCATTGACCTTGAGTCAGGATCAATCAGCTTCTTCAGAACAATGTTGAAGAGTTAAGAATTATGCTTGAGTTTTGTTTAATTATGCTTTCAGTTCATTTGAGCAAATGTATATAGACTAAGGAACAATAGAAAATGTACTTTATTATACTTTATTATTAAATTACATTTAAATTAAATTGTTAATATACTTTATTTTTTTAAAAAACAGTGTGAATTATGTATTTCTTCACAGAAACTCACTCAAAATCTTTTAATTTGGTGTAAAATTGTGCATAATACATCTGATAGAATGATGCAAGTTCATCACAGTAGTCAACACCATCAGTGAAACATTGGATCTTCAGTGAATTGTTTTCTCTGCATGCTTTATGTCTGGGTGTTGAATGCACTTCCACTGCTCCTAAAAGATGGGTAGATCACAAAGGGTCAGTTTGAAGTTTCCCTCACTTATTTTGGTGGTAAACATAAAAAGAATTATACATAAATACTCACAATGTACACAATGGTAAGTGTACATTAGTTAAAATATTTGAGTGTAATATTTCATCACAGATTTGCTAGACAATGCAATATATGCAATCTTTGGCCATCACTTATTTATACATCCAATGCTAAATAGTAGGGGTCTATTATTTTGAGAGTAATGTGTCACTCACAGCACTGGTAGAGCCTATTGATTCTGATGATGTCATTCTGGCTCATCTGAGTAGATGTACCCAGCGCAGCATTGCTGTTGGGAATGGGAATCATGGTGGGGTATCCATTCTTGGAGAAAGCATATCTGATAGAGCAAGTGGCATAGATGTTAGAGTTAGATTATAATCTGGAACACTGAGAGAAACCTCATCTCCTCTTGAGCTCACTCACCTCTCGTACTGCATCACAGAGCTGTAGTCGTAGGGAGTCCCTTGGTTCAGGGTGTTGATTTTGTTGAAGTTGTACTTCATGTCTGATGAGCAAACACAACTTTTACCTATGGACCTAGAAATCTATTGTATTAAATAAACTAACCTAATAAGACTATATACATGTATTCTTCTTTCAACAAAAACAATACCATCACTGATGTTCTCCCAGACGACTTGGATGTGATTGTCACGGTCACTGCGGGTCTGTTCATGGTTGAAGCCAAGAGCGTGGAGCAGCTCATGCTGTACAGTGCTGTGGTAAAGGCAGCCATTACGGGCCAGAGACACAGTCTGGGCATAACCCTGACGACCAACGTACGAGTAGCATCTGTGAGACAGATAATAAAATTCATCTCTTGATATCAGACAAGGATCCTTTTCATTCTCATCCCACATCTCAAATGTAATTCTCATTAAAGGCTTCTACTTGTCATTTTTTATGTTGGTGATCATAAAAAAGTTTATTCTGACTTATCTATTGTGTAGTCTGTGATGCTTTTCTGATTCAGATTTTAATTCTATTACATACCCACTGCGAGACTCAATACTGATATAGTCTCTCTCATTGGTGCGCCGGAAGAAGCGGATACAGGAGACAGAAGCAAATGAGTCCAGACCACGCTGGATGATCTCCAGCTCACGGGAGGCTGAAAGGGCAAAGGTCAAAGGTTTCTATGGAAATATGTGCCTTACTTCTCACTCACATGCTTTGGCACTGATTCTAAGACTCAAGCATTAGGTTCTTCCCTGAAATTTAGCAACAGCATAGCAATTTTATTCTCTTCGGTCTCTAAATGAAATCATAAATCATAATATTGGTGACTTACAGTAGTGGTTGGCGATGACGTAAGGTACATAAATCTTGCCGTCGCTGTATTTGGACCAGAGGCAGCCGTAGGAGGTGCAGGGATCAGCATTTTTCTCATTCACAGCAATGTCATCCATTAGCTTGGGCTCATCAGCTTCAGGAACTAACACATAAACAGTTAATTTGGGACTTTTTAATGAAGGACAATTGCAACATATTGATGTCTACTGGTGAGTAAGTGGTGAGTGTGTATATACCAATGCCTCTGTTGGCTCTGTGCAGCAGTTCAGACACAGACAGCACAGCAGACTTGTCATCGACTATTATAAAAACACATCAACATGTTCACTAACAAACCATTACTTAAATCAGTTCATCATGTATAAACTTTCAATATTTGCAGAATTGTTTCATTTATAAACTCTTTACAATCTCATATTTACAGTCAGAGCTTCTGGAGTATTTGACTTACCAGTCTGAATGTGAGTTATGCCAGAGCACCACACACATGGAATAGAACAAAACTCATCATTTTACATTCTTCATTATTACAATAATTAGTATCAGAGAGGTGCAGGCATGCAATACTAATACATGTCCCATTTGTCAATACTGTGTGTGTGTGTGTGTGTGTGTGTGTGTGTGTGTGTGTGTGTGTGTGTGTGTGTGTGTGTGTGTGTGTGTGTGTGTGCGTCTTACCATCTCCTCAGCTCTAACAGAGAAGACGAGAAGCAGAGCCAACAGGCCAAAAGTCACCTTGGCCACAAACATTGTGTCGAAAGTCCTGTGGAAAGAACCAGGGCACAGCTGTTTAGGCAGAATGCCTCAAATTAAGGTCAGTTCAGTTCTTGTACTAATATTTATCAACTTATTATAATTTCTATCCATTTTGTAAACCCGTTTATCCTATATAGGGTCACTGGGCAAAGGCAAACACCCTGGACAGGTGGCTAGTCCATCACAGGGCTCATTTCATAACATGTCAGAGCAAAAGATTTACTTTGGCTTTTAAACAGGACATGTAAAAAACAAGTAACAGCATAATTCAACATAACTTCCGATTACTTGTGTAGTACTGTAATACTTTAGACCCACAAGGAAGATGCAACGAGAAAATCTGATAAAATGGGTCACCAAACATTTTCATCTTAATTTTAATTATATAGCCTACTGTATGATCATTATAAACGTGTGCTTTTTCTCATCTGATGCTCAAATAATGTGACAATTTGCTAAAATATAAATGACTTTAAATATAGAGATGGGAAACCTACCAGTTCTCTTACCTTAGATTTCCAAACGCCAGTGCAACACTATGGCCATAAGTGGGTTTTATACCTAGACGGTATACAAACTTTACAGATATGGCCATGCAATAGTACAGTGAACATGCTGACACGTTGTTTGAAAGAGAACAGGTGTGAAATTCCCTCATTTGTTGCTTAATAGGAACACACTTCAGACACAAACCTGATGATCTATCAGAGCTGATTGTTTACCTTTCTTATTAAATCTTATATTTATTACAGTAATCAATAAATAATGGATGCTTTTTAACCCTTATCTTGTTTGGGTCATTCTGATCTGAAGAGGATTTTCTTTTTCACGAAAATATTAGTTAATGTTATCGCATTGGACTAAAACTTACAGACTTAATTTTTTATTATTTTTGAACTTTTGGGGGCTTAATGCTTTCTTTGTGATGCATTCATTTTCTGATCCAAAATGAAGAACTTCCACTCTCTTATTTGTCATCTTCCCCAAACTGACATACTGGGTAGTGAAGCAAGGCTACTTGAAGGTCAGAGTGGGGCTTTGTGGAATGGTTTGTATCACGTTTAGTGACCCATTCTCTCCAGCTCATTTAGTCTGGATATTCTTGCAAGCTGAAGAATTCTTTCTCCCTTTGGTATGCTGCTCCCTTAGGCTTGTGTTCAGGTCTGGTTGGGTTATATTTGGAGTTGCCTTGAAGCTATTGCCATGTTCGGCTGGTAGATGTGGTGCTATGATCTTAGCTGAGGCTATGTCTATTCTCCCCTAGCTCTGCTCTTAGGGACTCTGGGCTGTCCTGTAGCGGTGGCTCGGACCGGAGTCCCCGTTTCAGAAACGGATGAGCATGGAAGCTTCAAGACTTTTTTCCTATCGCCTAGAGGTGGACAGTAACAAAGTACATTTACTTGATTACTGTACTTAAGTACACTTTTTGAGTATCTGTAATTTACTTGAGTATTCTTTTTTCTGGAAACATTTTACTTTAACTTCACTACGTTTGAAAGACAAATATCGTACTTTTTACTCCACTACAATTCTGTCACGGTCCTTGAGTAGAAAGTAGTAACGTCAGCCAGGGGATGATTTTGGTTGCAGGGGTTGCACTTTGGTTGGAAATGAAAGTCGGTTGATGTCAGAACCCGACTGATGTTGGTTTCTGACGTCAACCCGATTTTCATTTTCAACCACAATACGATGTCTGTCCAACGTTGGAGATTAATGTCAATCTGGCGTTGGATTCTGACATCAAACTGATTTTCATTTTCAACGTTGGGTTTGGTTTTCTAAATGCGAATTTTGTCATTGTTTTGGAGCACACTAGCTTATAGATAACAGTAAGGCTAACACATTCATACTAAAAGCCAAAAAACTTTAAATAGGGCACTATTTGAGGGAACAGCCATTTGGGTGTCCGAAACCATTGTGGACGTTATTGAGTGCACTTATTCAATCTCACATTCAATCCCACTACTGGAACTGTGTTCTAGAAATAAATGTGATATTGAATATGAGGGTAGGTAGGCAGGCATAGATTCAGAGGCATAAGGTACTGTAAGTATTACAATGCAACAATAATAAAACAATGCATTGACATTTACTTTTTACTTTTGCTACTTTTAAAAACAAGTACTTCTGTACTTTTACTGAAGTAAAAATCGGTCTTTACAACTTTTACTTGTAACGGAGTAATATTTTACCAGTAGTATCTGTACTTTCACTCAAGTAAGGAAGTTGTGTACTTTATCCACCTCTAGGGAGCAAGGCTGTGGTGTTACAGGATGTGTCCTAATTGGCTACTGATGCATTTAGGTTACTCTGGGTCAAGGCCCATCGAGTCCTTCTGTGCTTAAGCCAGACAAGATTGTGCTTGGTGACCTTCACAGTGCTCAGGTATTGGTCAGCATGGCGTAGTGGGTATTAACCACCCCATAGTGTCAGCAACTGACTCAGTGCTGAGTTCCCTCGAAAGGGCACATCTTAGGGTAATTTATGTAACCCCGGTTCCCTGACGAGATGCTGCGTCACATTGCTATGCTTTGAGCACGCCTGCGTGTCTTCCTTTAGACAATTCAAATCTGATGTAGTGTAATGCAGGCAAATTCATGTGGATTATGTTTTTATGTCATGTTTATATTAAACCACAACAGTCAAAATATGTTCACAGAATAAAATAAGAATGTACATCCCTCATGATAAACTGATAAATTAATAAATGCTGTACTGTACAAATACTTTTTAAACATCATAAGATAAAATACCATATCTGTGATATATTTCTGACTGTAGCCAACACACAATTTTAGTCAAATCTGTAGTTATCAGCTCAAATCTAATTTGAGGGGGGAAAAAATTGTCACTCCATGTGATATTTATGAGGCCAAAATCCATCTCTCTGGTCACAACCACTTTTAATGTTTTTTAAAGTGGTTGTAAAAGTGGGTAGGAATAATTTATTCAATATAAATTTCTTGTTTATTGATGTAAAATTGTATACTGTTGTATAAAAGCAAAACACACTCTCAATTATGCTTTTGGTATGAATATGACACGCAAGTTATTCGGTGCAATAGCATTGAAGTTTCTTTATTTTGACAATGGGTGATTCCGCAGACGGTAACAAGGGTTGGAAAGGTGTTTACGGACGTAAGCATGACATTTTCAGCCAAATATGACCCAACAGCTTCAAAATTTCATTTAATACTTAGGAATATGGTAGGCCTACTGAACTTTTTGTAAAATGTTCCCACGTCAATTAAATAAAATATAACTATTCAAATTGTTGTTTTCTTTACATTGTCATCTTTAAAATAGCAAACTATAGAAGACATCAGAAAATTGATTATTCACACTGTTTTATAATTATTAAATCAGTGTGAATTATCCCTTTTGTCACAGTCAGTCAGGCCAGAGTCTTAAAAAATCAACTGGGTTTGATGTTCTCTTTGATTGAAAATTTATTGGTGATTCAAGTGCAGAAGTCAACACCATCCATGATACTTGAGTGAAGTATTGTTGTTGTAGTTTGGGCTGCGAATCTGGGTGCTGAAGGCAAGCTCTGTTGCTCCTATGAATGAGAAAACCATCAAGGTTGAAAAAAACTATTTAATTACAAGTTTCATTTAATTAATCTTTACATTTAAATATGTAAATAAAAAACGGAACATTTTAATGTGAATTAAATACATTTTGGTCATGTTTTGAAACTTCTACCAAATGTAATGTGTCATTTTTTGTTATTTTGCAAGCACAAGTTTCAGAATTAATTAATGTTTGTGTCGTTACACTCACAGCACTGGTAGAGCCTGTTGATTCTGATGATGTCATTCTGGCTCATCTGAGTAGATGTGCCCAGCGCAACATTATTGTTAGGAATGGGAATCATAGTGGGAAGGCCATTCTTGGAGAAAGCATATCTGATAGAGCAAGTGGCATAGATGTTAGAGTTAGATTATAATCTGGAACACTGAGAGAAACCTCATCTCCTCTTGAGCTCACTCACCTCTCGTACTGCATCACAGAGCTGTAGTCGTAGGGAGTCCCTTGGTTCAGGGTGTTGATTTTGTTGAAGTTGTACTTCATGTCTGATGAGCAAACACAACTTTACCTATGGACCTAGAAATCTATTGTATTAAATAAACTAACCTAATAACACTATATACATGTATTCTTCTTTCAACAAAAACAATACCATCACTGATGTTCTCCCAGACGACTTGGATGTGATTGTCACGGTCACTGCGGGTCTGTTCATGGTTGAAGCCAAGAGCGTGGAGCAGCTCATGCTGTACAGTGCTGTGGTAAAGGCAGCCATTACGGGCCAGAGACACAGTCTGGGCATAACCCTGACGACCAACGTACGAGTAGCATCTGTGAGACAGAGATCCATAAATTGTAAAATGTTTTCCCATATTAGATATTATCTTCATCTCTTCATCATCTTGATTTTCTTTTCTTCACAAATTGCATTTTGATGGTAATTAATTTTGAGTTTTGTATAGTCTTCGCCTTGTCTCTGCCTTATCTTGAAACTATTTCTGTGTTGGTTTTTCTGATTGTGGTTTTAGTTGTGATATGTACCCACTGCGAGACTCAATGCTAATATAGTCTCTCTCATTGCTGCGGGGGAAGAAGCGGATACAAGTGCTGGAGGAGAAAGAGTCCAGACCACGCTGGATGATCTCCAGCTCACGGGAAGCTGAAAGGGCAAAGAGGTAAAAATTTGCTACTGTGGAGAGTTACATCCTTTCATTAAATCTCAGCAGCATGCAAAGGGTACTTTCATGAATTTGGCCTACAAAAACATCAATCATAGTATTGGTGACTTACAGTAGTGGTTGGCGATGACGTAAGGTACATAAATCTTGCCGTCGCTGTATTTGGACCAGAGGCAGCCGTAGGAGGTGCAGGGATCAGCATTTTTCTCATTCACAGCAATGTCATCCATTAGCTTGGGCTCATCAGCTTCAGGAACTAACACATAAACAGTTAATTTGGGACTTTTTAATGAAGGACAATTGCAACATTTTGATGTCTACTGGTGAGTAAGTGGTGAGTGTGTATATACCAATGCCTCTGTTGGCTCTGTGCAGCAGTTCAGATACAGACAGCTCAGCAGACTTGTCCTCGACTATTATAAAAACACATCAACACATTCAACATTACTTCAGTCAATTCATCATATAGAAACTGTGTCTTTGCTGAATTATTTAATGTTTCAAAAAAGCTCAAAGCTTTTTACAATCTCATATTTACAGTTAGAGATTCTGGAGTATTTGACTTACCAGGCTGAATGTGAGTTAAGCCAGAACACCACACACAACACGGACATTGAAAATAAATATTTAAACATTAAGTGAAGTCAAAGCATATTACATTCTTCAATAGTACATGAATTAGTATATGAAGAAATTGCATGCATCATTTTCAGAGTACTATACGTGTTTGCATGTATAATTATGTGTTTTACCTTCCCCTCAGCAGAGAAGACCAGCAGGGCCAACAGGCCAAAAGTAACCCTAGTCACAAACATGGCAGCCAAAGATAATGAGAGAGATAAAAGACCTGCAGAAAGAACCAAGGTACATCAGTTTGGTGAGACAGAATTTACATATACACTATTGGTCATGTGAAACCTGAAATCTCAAATAAAATACAAAGCCATGATAAGTATAATTTTTAAATTAAATAAAAAGTTCCGGTGGACACCATAACCCTATCAAATGGTACAAAACCTATTTATAACTAAGGTATTTAAAACCTTAATTTCCTATTCTGCTCAAAAAATCCATCAACTTCATAAATGGGAATATGTTTGAACAGACACCTCAAACATACCACTATTCTCACCTCAGTCCCTCAAGCTTCACAGAGCAACACGTTTTATACCCTGGTTAGAGTCCATATCAAAATGATGTTGACAAATACGGGCAAAAGAGTTCAGATTTGTTTAACCTTGTCTGAAAAAGAACAGGTGTGAAATTCCCTTCATAGGAGCATGTGTCATAAACAACTCTTATGAATGCATCAGAAAGTATGGGTCCTCTTCTTAAAACACTTAATTTTCAGAAATAATTTTTTATATTGTATTTTGTATTTTAAAAGCGAATCACCTTCAATAATAAATATTTTTATATATCACCGTATATAATGCCTTATATAACCTTGATCTCGAGCATTTAAAGTGGCAGATGACAGAACTGCAGCGTGCACTTATAATAAACACAATGTTATTATGCATTGGTGTGGACACTAATATAGTTTTCGTTATAGTTATATGTAGGCATCGTTCTTGGTGTGAATGGGCCTTAACCAACTGCAGGTAACTACTTTTTATACATTTTGGCTGTTGCCAACTAACATAATATTGTTCAATCTATAGTTATCAGCTCAAATCTGAGTCATATTTTATGCAAATATAATAATATAAAAGCATTTGAAATTTCTTGAAATTGTGACCGCAGCAATTTATGAGTCCTGAATTCATATCTCCAGTCACATGTTCAGACGTGGGTAATGCACAAAACAGTGCATGCTGGTGTGAATAGAAACATTATCTTTGAAACGTTCAAAGAAAACATGATAAACATGCAGTGTTTGTTTAGTTTTTTTCATTAATCAGCGAGTTCAGTCTTGTGTAACCTTCAATCTTCACTGAAGAACAGGTGTGGATTTCCCTGTCACAGTATGGTGCCATCACATGCTGACAAACCAGAAACAGAGTCTTTACTTCATTTAGTATCCAGTCATCCTTGTCTTAAGTTTCCTATTAGTTTTCTTTCTTGAATGTAATCATCCATTAGTTTAGATGTTGTAGTTCATTTATCAAGAGAATCCTTTTGTGTACCTTGCTACATTTAACCCCCTAGAGATGTTACTAGGACAGAGCCAAATTATTGATATTTTCGTATTTCGTATTTGAATGAGGGCAATGAATTCACTTTAATGTTCGTCTTCATTATTTCTAAAATGTCCTTTAATTACTTGAGTATAATGTTATGTGACATGTTATGTTGAATTATTATAAAATGTTTGAATGCAGCAGAAAGTATATACACATTTTATTTGTGAATAATAATTTTAATAATAATTAGTAGTTACCTGCAGTTGGTTAAGGCCTGTTCACACCAAGAACGAAAATAATAATGATTTGCATTGTAAAGCGATCACCTACAATAATTTTGGGCGGGTAGTAATGTAAACACAAATGTCGGATACTGGTCATGTCTAAAGTGAATGTAAACAGGCGGTCCAAAAAAAACCAGATATGGTCAAAAGATCGGATTTGTGCATAAAGATTTATTCTTCTTCGTGAGCTTTATCCCAATACAACGTGTGACATAACTAAAACAGTTGCCAAAATCATGGGTTTGGTTCCCAGGGAATGTATGAGCTGATCAGATGTATCCCTTGTAAGTCGCTTTGGATGAATGGTGTCTGCATGTAAATGTAATGTTGATCATGTTGGAGAGTGTTACATGGTAATCGGTTTTGTGGGTCCGGTAATTGAAAAACATGACAATGTATAAATACTGTAATACATATTTATACAGCACTCTATATAATAGGCCTACTGAATGTTTCAAAGCAGCTTTATATGATAAGACTCATATTCATATGTGCCCTTGCCTTTTATCCTGATGTCGATAGCCTGTGTTCCACTCAACTGATTCCTGTTCCTTCTCCCCATTTGCATCTGTTACTTGTTACATTCAAAGGGGCACATATGTTTTAAAGAGGCATGCAGAGGTTTTACTTTACAAATCATAAACTCATAATTTACTCATATTTGACCACTAGAGTGAGGTGGTCACATCTTTTTCCAAAGGGATATGTCATTTTTAGTCACTCTTGTTAAAAATATATTTGTACCTTGCCAATTCACTATCAATTTCATTTCTCAACATTGTTCTGTCATTACATCTGTCATCCCTTCCCCAAATCCCTTTCCTCTCATTGCGTGTGCTAAAGCAATGCTTCCAACCAGTCAAATGTATGCAATGTTGAGAGGAAGGGCCATCAATGAGTTCTTTTATGTGACGTTTAGGAAGAGGTAAATCTGGTTTTGTGCTTTGTGTGATTCACAATGTGCCTTTAAAAAACTACACAAAATGTACAATGTTTGTGTCTTTAGCAGCTGCAGAAGGTTTGGAAATGACTAAACATGACATCTTGTGGTTAATTGTGTAACTGTAATGTACTCAAGATTGAGAACATTGCCGTTATTATGGTTATTGTAATGTAGTATCAGTATAATTTTACTAATAGCCTACCGGTCAAAAGTTTGGAATAATCACATTTTATTGTTTTTGAAAGAAGTCTCTTATGCTCACCAAGGCAGCACATTATTTATTATTGATCAAAAATGCAGTAAAAATTGTGAAATAATATTACAATTTAAAATAATTAATTTTCTCTTTTAAAGTGTTTTAAAATTGAATTTATTCATGTGATGGCAAAGCTGAATTTTCAGCAGCCATTACTCCAGTCTTCTGTGTCACATGATCCTTCAGAAATCAATATTTTGATATTAATATCAAGACAACACTTGCATTCACCAGCTTTACTACTGAAAAAGGATTGCCAAAATAGGAGAGAAAAAAAATGACCCAGAAGCCATCAATCATAGTGCTGTTGCATTTTTTATTTACTTGTTTTAAAGAACATTTTGAGTTCACATTATTTGCTCCTTTTGTTGATTTGTCACAAGCATCTGATACTGGAACATTATTATCTTTTATTATCATTAATTATTCTCATTATCTGATGTACTGAGAGGTATCTGATTTTAGGATGTTTATGAAATAAGTAAAATCATTTGACACTATGATGTGCAAAAATGAAAATGAAAACTTAAAAAATAACTTTGAACTTTTCCATCAGACACGTTCTTCATACAGCCCAGCAGCAGTTTCTCAACCTGGGGGGGGGGAGCAATGAATATGAAATGTAAGACACGATTTTGTTGTGATTAAGAGTTAATAATAAATCCCACTATAAAGACCACCAGCCTGCTAGACATGCTTAGCATAGTGGTCTAAGGTGGAGTTTTCAGCGAGGAATAACAAATTTTTTATTCAAATGACAGGAAAGCTGAACGTACCGCAGTAGAGTCTGTTAATGCGTAGGATGTCATTGGAGTTCATTTGTCGAGCTTCACCAATCACAGCGTTCGCATTCGGAATGGGAATCATGGTTGGCTCATTATTCCTGGAGAAAGCATACCTAAAACCACACACAAAGAAACAAGAGTAAAAACGGTTTACTACGTTTTTAGCATATCCACAAAAACAAAACAAAAATCCCCAAATTTGACAAGACCGCTTACCTTGAATAGTGCATCACAGAGTTGTAGTCATAGAGGGTAGCCAAATTGTTGGTGTCTACTTTACGGAAATTGTGCTGCTGTTCTGTTACACAGTGCACAGGAAAGTATTAACGACTGTAAATGTAAACCTGGTAAAAACACAGTGAAGTTTAATCTAGAGTATAGACTATGCAATAATTGTGACTAAATGTAATATGCAATGTTTTATGCATTTTGTTTTCTTATTTTTTTGTTCCATTTTATCTTATTTTTTAAAATCTTTATCTCTAAGTCTTCATCACTTCTTAATATTAATTTACTTTCCATTCTATATACTGTACTATTATTTATACAATATATTATTTATATTCATATTTATATATTATATATTTTAAATACATATTTACATGTTTTCTGTTGTTTGTTAAAAACACTTTATAAACATTTTTAAAAAAGTGCTATATAAATTAAAATACTTTACTATTTAAAATGTTTCTTTCATGCAGCAAAATTTGAATCATGTTTCAGAAATCTGTGTATGGAATTCTCATTTTTAAAACTCATGCTCTGTAAAGGATTGCCAGCAGAATGCCGCCTAATTTCAAACATTTGTCCAAAGAATTTTAAACAAAAATACCAGGAATGATGTTCTGATAAAGGATTCGGATGTGTTTGTCACGGTCACTGCGGTTCTGTTCATGATGGAACCCAAGAGCATGAAGGAGTTCATGCTGCACAATTTGGTGATAGACACACCCAAAACGCTGGAGAGAAACAACCTGCCCTCCCCTTTGGCGCCCCAAATATGAATAGCATCTGTGGACCACATAACACATCAGGTTGTATATTTATCTGAAGGAAAGCACATTTACTATAAACACCGAAATTGAATAGAAAGGAGCCCTGAATCCAGAGATTTACCCAGAATTAGACTTTATGTGAATAAAGTCCCTCTGTCCTTGATGAGGTACGAATCGAATGCAGGAAACCTCTGCAAAGGACTGCATACCTTTTTCAATCACGCTTATGTCCTGTGGAGCTGTGGAAGGAATAGACTGTTGAACAGAACATGTGGTACCGATGAGATGATTTCTAATTTAGTTAACATTGCCACTTACAGTACTGGTTAGAGATGACGTAGGGCACATAGACTAATCCATCTCTGCTTCTGTCCCATTTGCACCCACGAGCGGTACATGGATCTGCATTCTGGAGTCCGCTTGGTACGGCGATGTCTCCAAACATGATCAAAGGCTCATCCAGTCCCAGTCCTGCGTGGTATAGAATAATGCACAGTAATTCAGTATGTTGATTCTGGTGATATAATTTTTTAAATGATGAGGAGAGCCAATGAATCTGCCATGAACTGCTACACAAAAGATGTGCCTATATAGCCTTCAAACTCATACCTGCATGTTTGTTGGTTTCAATTATAGTTGACACTGATATATCATCTTTCTCTGTGAGGTTACCTGAGATGTGAATCAGTAAATTATTAATAAAACACTACAAAATTTCAAATTCGTTTTTTCTTTCTGTGCATCTTACCAGTCTTCCCAGGGATCTTGTCAATTAAATCCTGTTTTAGAATTTTAAACAAATGTGTATTAGAAACCAGTGTTTAGAAATGAAAAGCCGCTCCCATTGGGATGACGCTGATGTTTCATTTTACATTTCAGATATTGATGACATATTGTTGTCTGTTCTCACCTGAATAGTACGACTCTGAGCAGGAACGGAGCTCAGGAGTAGAGAGATGACCACCACCAAGAAGTACATGATGAGAGCTTTCTGAGAAAATGTTCTGGGTCAAACAGGGATGACAGTTATATACTCTTCTGAGAGCCTTAACTTCCTTATCTGTGCAATAACCCAGCCTTCATGAATCCAGTGCTAAAATACCACATGGTTTAAAAGCAGAAATGTGCTTATATTTGTACAAATGAGTCATTCAGTTTAGAATTAATGATCTTTATTTGTGCTGTAATGTTGTAAATACATCTTGTAGGGTTGATGTCGGCCAATCCACAAGAGAAGGTACCCTTACATGGCTCCTACAATTTGTATTATCTTTCTTGACATTTTGTCCCCAAGACTCCATTTTGCCTTTCATCAAATAATTTGGTCCATATTGACATGAAAGCATCACGCAGTTCCAGCAGATTTGTCAGCTGCAGATCTATGATGCAAATCTACCAGTCCACCACATCCCAAATGTGCTCTATTGGATTGAGATTTGGTGACTTTGGAGGCCATTGAGTATAGTGAACTCATTATGTTGAAGATATCAGTTTGAGATGATTTGAGCTTTGTGACATGGCACATTATCCTGCTGGAAGTAATCATCAGAAGATGGGTCACTGTGGTCATAAAGGGATGGACAGCAACACTCTTCATCAATACTCATGCTGTCTTGTTGCTGGCTCTGATGTTAAACAATGCTCAGTTGGTACTAAGGGGCTCAAAGTGTGGCAATAAAATATTTCATCACCCCCACCAGCCTGAACCGTTGCAAGGCACTGGATGGATCCATGCTTTCATGTTGTTTAAGCCAAATTCTGACCCTAAATTCTGAGTGAAATATTATTTAATTTATTGATATATTTTTAAATAAAGATCCACTCTTGGGAAAACACTCAACTCCATTTACAAACTAATTATTTCTATAGGTAAATGTCTGTAGATTTTTATTAAGACAGAAACACAATCAACTATTTTTCTTCATATCTTTACGTTGAGTATTGGAAAACATTTTCAAACCAAATTAGCATTTTCAGACTGCAATTCCTCTCCACGGAAGACCATGAACCTGGTTTACAAAGAGGAAGTTCTTATTTCTCTGGTCTACTGTTAACCAGATGTTGAGTCAAGTGATTGACCTTTTCTTCCTAAAGAGGATGTGGAAATATTTCAAAAGATGCCTTGCTCAAACTATATGGTTCTCCAGATTAATTTGAAACATTTGCTCCATCACATTTCACCATTTAACAGACCCTCATTTCAAAAGAAGAGGACCTTGCGCAACCTTTCAGTGTAGGAGACACTATATATGGCTAACTATATACGGCACACACAAACCATAAGATAGAGGAAGAGCAATATTTATTTTATTCAGCTGTATGTTATAGAACATTCAATCTCATCTACATGCCAAACTACCTAAAAGTTGCAACCCTCAAATTTAAAAACAGCACCAACTCTAAGGTTTGTAAAATGATGCTAATCACAACCTCCTAAACTGAATCTGTAAAATATTTTGTCCTCCGTGAAGAGTGACATTTTTCAACGTTTTTCCAAATAATAACACAGGCTAAGTTTTGTCCTATTCTGAAAAATTAAACATGCATGCATAAAAAATATAAATGCATTTCCTAATCAATGTTAAGAAGACAGCATTTTCACCCTATGCTGACAAAGCTTTCAAAATGGTATTCTTTTATTAATAAGAGAAGGAAGGTCTTAAGACAAACTGCAGTATAGTGTGTTAATACGCAGAATATCATTTGAACTCATTTTCTCAGCTTGGCCAATAGACACGTTATTGTCAGGAATAGGGATGATGGTTGACTCTCTGTTCTTGGAGAAGGCAAACCTGAAACCACACAAACACTCCAGTATCAAACACATTCCAGACGCACACTTGTTTAGTAGTTAAAACCCTGCCAGACATTTTGGGGTATCCAGAGAAGATATATATATATATATATATATATATATATATATATATATTATATATATATATATATATATTGTTTTTGTGTGACTAAACTGCAGCAAAACTTGCCTTCCATAGTGCATCACAGAGCTGTAGTCATAGGCAGTCTCCAGGTTGTTAGTCTTGATTTTGTCAAAGTTGTACTCCTGCCCTATTATAGGGAATAGCAATCAAAGGGGAACAATATTCAGTCATATTAAAAAAAATCTATAAATTCTCTAATCTCCTATTTCTGCTTAAAAAATCAAACACAAACTTTAGAGAGTTTTCGCTGCATTTAACAGCAAAATCTTCTCTACCCTAATTGAGAAGATTTGCAACTACAATGTAAAGGGTTTAGAACAAATCCTGCTGAAGAAATGTGTACCAATCAGATGTACCAGGAATGATGTTTTTAAAAAGGATTTGGACGTGATTGTCGCGGTCACTGCGGTTGTGTTCGTGGTGAAAGCCCAGCGTGTGAAGCAGCTCATGCTGCACTATATTCAGGGAGATGCATCCACTACGGTCCAGAGACACAGTCTGACCTCCAGTGCGACGGCCCACAAAAGAGTAGCACCTATAGATCAGATCAAACGTAATGGAAGGATTCAAACAACACATGTAGAATTTATTACACAATACAAGTACAGTTCTCCTGGACGAACCTGTATTTACAGTATGTGGCTTGCTCATGCAACCAGCAGGAAACGTTCGATTACAAGCCTAGAGCTTCACCCACTTCCCCATGCAGGCATCACATCTACAGTACTGACATAAAATCATACTATGTAAAGTATGTTCGACTAAATGTGTTTAACTAATTTAATACAAAACCAAATGTAAATTTTCTGGTTTCAAACCCAGTCTAAACAGATTCGATCTGAAGTGACCATTGTTCCTGTGATAGACAGTTGTAGGCTAGCATAATAATTTGATTTCATGGAACATTTGCATTTTACTAAACAATATTTACAAATCAATTAATAGAAAGCTCCAATTTATACAGTAAATGTTTAAGCACAAATATAGAGCAACAGCAATTGTTTTATAAATGAAAATCAGATTTTTACCCTGAATTAGACTTTATGTTGATATAGTCCCTCTGATTTGTGCGAGGCATGAAGCGAACGCAGGTCGATTCCTCAAAAGATCTCAAGCCTTGAAAAATAACATCCTTCTCCTGGGTGGCTGTTGGAGAGTTCAGATATGAAAAATGGCCTGAACAGTTATGTTGTAGTACAAGGTTTTGAGTGAGCTAAGAGCTGTCACTCACAGTATCCATCAGAGATGACATAGGGCACAAGGACTTTTCCACTTTTGTTTCTCTGCCATTTGCACCCACGAGTTGTGCATGGATCTGCTATTTCTAAGCCTGTTGCTACAGCGATGTCTCCAAACATGACCGAGGGCTCATTCAGTCCCTGTCCTGTATGGTATAAAGCACAGAAATTCACTTAACATCCTAATTCTGGGAACATCATAATGAGCTTGTATCGAGAAGGAACAGCCCTGGACTGCTGACAAAATTACAAAAGTACTAAGATACTTTTGGTACTAAGGTAAAAGTAAGATGTTACGTTCCTCATCAAGGATAGTTAATAATATTATTTCCTTTCCTCTCTTTGTTAATGATCAATGTCCTCTCTTTATTGAGCTGCTGACATAAAAACACATTCCACAAATAGCATGTCCGCTTACCTGCATGTCTGTTGGCCCTTTCAATTAAAGCTGACACAGATTTCTCCTCTTGTTCAGTGCTGTTATCTGAGAACCATTGTTAGTTTATTAAAGCATTAATAAAACAGTAAAATATAAAGATTTTAATTATACTGCTCATGGCCATTAGTCATTTTATTGAAAATAATTTCTTACCAATCTCCTCAGAGCTCTTTCCAAAGATATCCTGTTTACGCTTAAACATTTAGAAACATATGTTAGAATCTCCTGAATAAAAATGAAATGGTTCACAGAGGGAGGCTGCTACTGATATTGTTTTCCATTTCACCTATTACCCATGTCTGTTCTTACCTCAATAGCACGACTCTGAGCTTGAAAAGAGCCCAGAAGAAGACAGATGACCACCATCAACAGGAACATCATGAAAGCTGCTCTGGATCATTTACAGATACATGTGGGGCGAAGGAAATTTGTTATTTATAATGGGAAAGTAAATGGGTATATCAGACTTAGATTTTGGTGTTTGATTTCATTATTTATTTATTTATTTTGGTAAGTGGAGATTTGCCCTGGAAAAAAAGCTGGATTCTCCTTTTCAAACTGCCTATTATGTTTTGAACAAAATGCTTCCATGAGAAAAGAGATAAGAAACGACATAAATTCTTAGATTAATCAAAAGTAACTCAATGTATAAAATGTTTTATAATATGCTTACTGCTGAGCATTACATGCACAAAGGCCTATATGTGCATTATGATTGTTTAAATTATCTATCAGTTAGATCTTGATAAATCACTTTTGCATTCTGGAATGTTAACTGAAACATCCTCTGATTCACCCAAATTATAAACATTTCTGTATATCTCATCCCTGTTGAATAAGAGATCAATAGAAAAGACACTCACCTCACATTGGTGTAAATGTTCAGAATGACTCCAGCTCCCTGCGTAGTCTCTTAAATGCTCTCCACTCAAATTTAATTCCACCACCTGTCAAATAGGAATTTACAGACAATCTCAGACGATTTATGAAACCACTTAATGATTCAGAGATGTACAGATAAACAATTCTGTCTGATGAAAGAGTAGCTTGATCACAGGGCTTATAACACATAAGCATTAACCCATTCAGGCCAATATTGCCTCCCAATGATATACACATTTTAACTTAATAAGGCTAATCAAAGATTTCACTGGTGTCTTTTTTTCCCTTTTTTTATTTTTATTTTTTCAATTTCAATTCAATTACAGACAAGTACAATGCAAAAAATACTAGACAAATACAAGGCATTTTAATACAGTTCAGAGTGTAAAAAACAAAGAATAACAACAATTAAAATATAAAATGAACATGTATGTAAATAAATAAATAAAAATAAAATAAAAAAGAATAGCCTACTGGGATACAAAATGCTATATAATATTAGGGCAGTTCCATGAATTTGAAACGTTTTTAAAAATTATCTTTTTTTATAAGCTTTTTGTTTTGTGATCTCATTTGAAAAAGTTTCAAAGTATATTATGAGATCTGTGTTATAAAAGGTAATATATGAGGGTTTCTTTTGAGTTAGTTTTGTCTTATGAATATAAAACTTTGCCAAAATAATTAAAAGATTAATAATATAATTTTGTTTTTTCAGAAAAATATGGGTTTTGAAAACAAAGTAAAATGTCATGAGGTTCCAAATGAAGAGTTCTGTTAATTTTTTTTGTCATGTCTATTTTTTTGTCAGTCCCAAAAAATTTGGAAAAGGGAAATACAAAAATAAATGTTCCATATCTTCAAATTATGTGTTAGGCCAACAAAAAGTACATTTATCACAAACAGTATGAATATATCTACCAATGGCTGCATTTACAGGATAACATCTATGGATAATTTTGTACTTTTTTTTTTTTTTTTTTACTTTATTAAAAACAACATATTGATATGGTAATGTCCAAATGCTGTGCAATAATATGCAATGAGGTTTAAGCCATTTTGATTTACATGGAGGATTGGATCTGACATTAAATGAATTTCTTATCAAATTGTTATTAAAACCTAAATCAAAAAAGGAGAGACCATTAACAAAAAGTTGAGGATTTTGTAAGGTTGTATTATTAATATCTATGTCTGAGAATCTGGTTAAGATTATTATGCCATTGGGGATGGCCTTTATTTGTTAAATTATTTTTCATTTACTTCGCTGGTGTTTTTGTTTTCATAAATTATATAAAAAATGTTTTAGGCCTAAATACAAAAGTATATATTATAAAACAGAAACATGAAATGATGAATATGACATTTAAATATGTAAAATTCAAATATAGGCCTATACAGTCAGCGTGTATGTCATGAAAATAGCTAAGTTTAAAGCTACTCTGTCTGAGCTGGGTCTAGTGGCGTTGTAAATCAGTCACGGCCCTCACGGGCCCATATGCAAAATAAATTGTACGGGCCCCCCTAACCCCGCTCTCCAAGTAGGCCTACATCGAAGAGGCATTTATAGACGTTCACTGTGGCGCATCAAAAAAAACAAAAAAAAAAAAACAACCAAAGACCTTTTCACAACCAGAACGGAACTAAAAAAATATATATATATTCTAAAATAACCAAGCCTCAGCCAATGTCAATAATAGACTAGGCCAATGCTACTGCATGGTGCAAACACAACTGATCTTGACACAGCACTGACAGCAGCCAAAAATGTAAGCACAAACCTCACTCATTTTAGTTGCATTCTCCAGGCCTTTCTTTCAGCAAATTCATCCACGATGTCCTTGGTGTTTAATTCACGGCTTCGTGCATTCTTAATGAAAAAGATTGCCTGTTCTGCGACATGCATGGTGCTCCGCAAATTTTTCGTTTTTTTATTAGCCTCAGTTTTGAAAATGAGCGCTCCGCTGAAGCAACAGTAACCTTTCACAGTTTTCTCTTTTTACGATCGCGCGGCGATGCAGCGTTTGCACGTAGAGCTGCGCTATTTAAAACAGCGTAGTTCTGCTGCAGCCCCCGGGGTGCAAAAAATAACAAATGCACACAAGAAATTACGGCACATGACAAGACATGCATACAAAAAATATATTTATTGAGGCCGGCCCACGAATTAAAAATGAATTCCCTCGATCTATTGGGCGGCGGGCCCCCAATCGGTCCGGGCCCATTTGCACGTGCCCAGATGCCCAGGCTCTACGCCACTGGCTGGCTGGGCCATATTTTAGTGCAGCATTTATAATGGCTCGTTTCCACTGAGCAGTACCGGTTCGGGTCGGTAAACCATGAATCGGCTAGCGTTTCCACTGCCCAACAGTAGGCCTACCCTTATTTGATAGGCGTGGTGTATCCTATGTAACAAAGAAGCGATCAACGCGTATTATATTCACTGCATGTAACGTTAGCCTACGTAACCCTGCCTCTTTTCGTTTAAATATAATATAAAAATATTAAACATTTTAATATGGTCCAGGAAATATGTGCATTTGTACTAAACAACAGATGTTGCAGTAAACAACATTACAGTGATAATCTTCACTGTAATAAAATTAAAAATGACAAAACTAAATCCAGTCTCTTTTCATTCAATTTCAGTTTTATCAATATTAGCCATCATAAAAGTATAAGTAAAGGGTAGCCTACAAGAAGCTATACAATAAGAAATAAAGCAAACCATTCAATCAAACATACAAAGCCAGCACTCTAGTCTAACCTTACAACGGTAAAGTTAAAGGTGCTCTAAGTAACTTTTTTTACCTTAACTGAACAGCTTCGGAGTCATTGGAATGGTTATATTACTTATTTCGGATTGAATGGTGGTCGTTTCGCAACCCCCTGGTGCCCGTGAGCGGAAAATCCGCACTTGCAACTTTGAGCCGGCGAGCCGCCGGCCGCCGCGTCAGGAAGTATCGCGTGATATCAGGTCTCGCGATGTAAACAATTGCTTTACGGCCAAAAGAAATCTGCTAAAATGCTGTCATTATTGCGCTCCCTCACGCTGTTCGAACCCGAATGAAGAAGACGTTTTAAAGAATGTCCCATCTGCTTTGATGTCGTTGATCTACTAGCTTCTGGTGTCTGAGAGTCGCCAACGAGTTTTTACAACAGTGTTGTCAAATATCTATTCCGAAGCTGTGGGGGGAGCTCTAGAGAGAAACCTGCGAGCAAAAAGTGAGAATACAGCGAAGAAATCCCGAAACTACTGAGCCCTGCTTTAAATAGCTTAAATGTATAAAGTTATGAAACTTCACTTAGCCCTCAGCCAAAACGATTGGCCAGGGAACAAATGATAGATTCACAAGACCAAATATCGCCCGTTAGATATACACAAGACAAATTATATCTCATGTTTAACCACTACTGAGACGTCAGAGTTAGCAGCAAACGTCAGAACGACTAGCCGAGGAAAGGCTGTTCCAAGCGGGGTACATGAGCGCCGAGCGCCAGGTGATCGCCTGGATCTCACAACCTGGATCAAATTTTCATAAATCTTTATAAATAAACCACAGATTTGAGCTTTAAACAACTACATTCTCGCCTGAAAAACTCTAAAAACTACATTTCGTAACACAATAACAGTAGTATATTATATTTCAACTGTATATTAAAAAATGGCGCTTCTTATGTTGTCCTTTTTTTTCACAATTCATTTCTTTATTCAGCGTAATTCGCTTCTTATGTTGTCATTCCCATAGATATCATATAATAAAGGCTAGATGTCTTACGGCGGAGTCACAGCATCACCGGCGGCCATCTTACCACAGGGAAGCTGTGAATTAAGGTGAGTGATCAGCACGCACACAAATCCTCTTATCTCGCTGAAATCTTGACAGATTTACAAACGGTTCGGTTTCTTACAAACGTTATTAACGTGGCTATAATTCTTTCATATGGAAGTCCATTGTTATAATTATTCATATGTATGCAGTGTCATAACTACATCTCTGACGTTTATAATAAACCAAACCGTTTGAAAATCGGTTGAAAATTTTGCAAGTTATGGTTATTTAAAAGTACATGCAAAATGTTACGAGTGGGCGAGCTCCCTGTGGTAAGATGGCCACCCTGTGCGGACGTCGACCTCCATTGGCCAGCAGCGCGGACGAGACATCTAGCCTTTATTATATGATATCTATGGTCATTCCCCTTGTAGCACGCGCAAGTGACGATATGTCAACCAATCAACGTTCTACAGTGAGTCTAACTCCACCCTTTAGTGCCATACCACTGTGCTAGGTACTCCAACGGAAGGGTACTGAAAAAGTGGTACGGTACGGTTCGACATTTTGGTACCATTCACAACTTTTGACAGTGGAAACGGAAATAATTGCGTACCGTACCGCTCAGTGGAAACGAGCCATAAGGCATTGCCTGTTTACGCAGACTTTGAAGCAGGCACAACTAAGTTACATAGGGCAGCCCAGCTCTGGGGCAGCCTTACCTCGACTATGTAAGTTAAACGAAAAGAACTCTCATTGACAAGCGTTGTTCTGTTCATAAAATACTTTCATTTTACTTCGATGAGCATTCAGCAAGGCAGCAGGGACCCAGACAACTCATTTAGGCCTAGTTTCTACCTAATGTGATGTAAGAGTGCGCCACCTGCCGGCCCGGATAACGAAGAAAAAGCTTCCAGTCAGGTGATCAATGTAGACGAGTAACGTCATCACTTGATGTCTGTGTTGCCATGTCCGCTTTTTTATAAGCGACTTTGTTCTTGTTTTTTAATAAGTCACTTATAAATATAGGAAATGGGTTGCGGTTTTTAGCATTGTTTTTTTATTTTTATTATTCTTTCCCGAATCGGGTATTACTTGGGTACTGCACGAAAGTCTGACCGACCACTGTTGTCACCTGCGGTTCTAGGAGATTTCTACATAATATCATGATTAATCCCCTGAATTTGTTTTAGCTTTCTCCGGCCCCTCACTCACTTACCCCGATTATATGTCTACAGGTGTGTTAGCGCGCGAGAGAGAAAACATTAACGTTAATTTCATAAGATAGTTGAATGCGAAACATTTTTAATTTTTGGTAAATTATTAAATGAAATCTGGCAGTCACCGGCTGTTCAAAAACTGAGTTTGACTGTTTAGGCCTGTTGTTCGTGAGGAAAATTGCTTATTTTAGGCTTAGATTGAACAATTTTTTTTTTTTTTTTTTTTTTTGTGAGATCTGGCAACACTGTTTTGTGCGTATTACCAACAGACCTTCTCTGTCAAGGAGGGGGACGTTTCGGATTGTCTTGGTAATGGCGGACACATGTGGCCAAGTCCTCCTTGGGTCTGGACTGACAGTCCTTTCCCACCCTCTTATGTACATCAAGGTTTTAGTTCAGGTAAGATTTACACATTACACGCAAAGATTACACCAGCAGTAAGTTCTCGACTGCACATGCGCTGCTGTCGACCAGTTTCGATAGCATGTTGATAAATGTTAGCCAGTTGGTTTGTTAACAGTTACCTGTGTATATGGCAATATTTCCTTCTCAGACACGAGCATTTTTGTGTTTACAGGGATAAAGGTGTTGATGCTCATTATTGTGTGGTTATTATTAAGGGTTTTATCAGGTTTATTGACCGCTGTCTATCTAATGTGTTAATGCCCTGAAAGGTCAACCTTTAAGGTTTGTCAGGAATCATTTTTATAGCAATTTTAGCACATATACCAACAACTCATACTTTTGTAATGTATAACTTATACCCCCTGAAAACAACGCGAACTGCATATTCACATCAGTGTATGGTGTCATTCAGGGTTGTGGTAAAGCACGTCTGTCTGTCTTTCTGGCTATTGATTAAGTTTGCTGCAGGTTGCTGTGATAACAGTTAGGCGGTGTGCTTTACATTTGCACTGTATTCCAGTCTGATAACAAATGTATCTATGGTGTAGTGTAGTGACAGATGTCACCCCATTTGTTTTGTGTAAAAGTGGAAGAAAATCGAGTCTGCTAAATAACACAAGCCATTTCTTATTTTTACAATCTAATTGAGGTTTATTTATACCCAATTTCACATTGTTTACTTCTGATATATTGTGACAGGTTTTCACAATATTGTAATATTATAAAAGACTGTCTGTCTTCCAAGTCAGATATTGAAACATACTACTGCCTTGCGTCTACATGTGTTTACTTTCAGGGACAATGAAATATATTGTGTATCAATTTCACATCCGTCTTTAATAGCGCACTAACTTGTTTGTATCTTTGCAAATATAGGTTGGACATGAACCTCTTCCTCCTACTCTAGGCAGGAATATGTTTGGTCGACAAGTGTACCAGCTTCCAGGGCTCTTTGCATATGGTAAGATTAAGCGAATGGTTGCTTCTACAGTGTGTCTACATTGCCATTCATTTATATGGTCTCCAATATAATAAAAAAAAATCTGGAAAATGCATGCGTTTCTTGTGCTTTCATTCATGTCTTTCAGCCAAACACATCATCAAAATCGATGGGAAAGCAGGCCTGTTTAAGGGTCTCGCTCCAAGGCTTTGTGCTGGGACCATTGGCACCCTTGTCCACAGTAAAGTCTTGCAGGTACGAAATGCACACCAGGCTCTTCAGAGGTTTATTTCTTGTAGACCTCTTTGATAAGGAAGTGTATGCTAAGAACAGAAATAGAAAGGAATCATTCAGAATATGCTAAGAATATATTGACTGTAGGAAAGATACCAGAGAACTTTTACGATTGTTGCATGTAAAGGGATGTAAATTTAGGCTGGAATACACTACTTTTCCCCAGATTTCCCCCCCCATTTGCCATCTGAATGTGTAGTTGATGAAAGTCATAACCAGTTTCCAGATTTTGGGAAGTCTGAATTGATTGATTTTTGCAGAAAATCATGTTGTATGATGGACACAAACTGTATATTATTATTATTATTATTATTATTTAATTGTTTTTAGAAGCTTCAGACTATGATTCCATTCATTTGGAGGACATCAAACATGTTTGATATTTTTAGCTGATTTTAGAACTCATTGTTTTCATATCCAATAGCAACGAGGGCGAGGCACATATTTCTTTGAGATTGTTTTGTTTTTCGAATGGGTTCAAAGTCTGGAAGTTCAAGGATTAAACATCCTGTCGTTTAGTGTATGATGCCCAGTTTTCTCTGTAACATTAAGTCAGCAAGTGTTGATGCCTTGTGTAAAAGTCATGTTGTGTATTCCAGCCTTTAGTTAGGTTTCTGTAACTGTGATCTGTGCAAAGTGTTACTGCCTGTGCTGTTCAGACTGTTGCAATGTGACTTTTGTAATTTTCTGGCTGGGCACAGTTGAGCAGAGGTTATTTATACTTTTTATCTGGCTCTAACCTTTTGTTATAACCCACAGAAGTGCCAGGAGGAAAAAATTGAGGTAGGAACACATGCATGTTTGCAGAAGTATTATTTTAGTGCCTTAGTCCAGCACATGCATTTTTCTTTCTTTCTTTCTTTCTTTCTTTAAACATTGGCTTCATTGCTGCAGACTGTTGCACTGTTGTGTGATCGGTGATATAATAGCATTCATCTCATTTCTTCGCCCTCTCAGGTGGTGAAAAGCAGCCAGAAAGCAGAGGATGGTTCTCTGCAACATGTAGTAAATGAGGTGAGACACATAAAGCAGAATTTCAGACTGGCTCTTATGCCGCCTTGTATGTAAGCGGAGCCCTGTTCACATGGTCACAAGTCTGATGTGAATAAATGACAAGCGTAGAAAATATTTCAAAACAGGCTTTCATCAGGGCTCTCAAGTGTCACGCATTGAGCGTGACAGTCACTCATTTCGGTCTTTTGTCACGCACTCCCGCCACACATTGTATTTCTCACGCGGAATTTTTTTTATAATATATTTAATATGCCGCCGTGCCCAAAATTTCTCTGGCTGCGCCGCTCTCACGGTGGAACCGGCAGGAATCAAGTGCGCTCCCCTGGAATTCTTAGTCTAACCTGCCACTTATCAGCCAATCAAAAAAAAGAAAGGGGCTATACAATAGCCAATCAGAAAATAGCACTATTGTATCTGGGTAAGATTTAACGCAACAACCAATGAAAAAAAAAAAAGAAGCATATCCTGGAATTGTTCACGTGATTCTGCCCGAAAGTTTCGTTCACCCATAGAGGAAATCACTCTGAGCATCACTTTGAGCACAGAGTAAGTCATGATCTCCTGTTTTAATGTTACAACAAATTCACAACTTGTTTGACACAAATAGTGACAACTTGACTGCTGTTAGAGAATGTTTCCCAGATAATTAGCATCAGTTTTTCATGAGTGTCTGTAACTTAGCCAACAGTTTTACAGCCTGTTCACTGACAACACCTGCTCAGAACAAGTAGTCTAGGCCTAGTCATATTTTCGTTATCACACGATGACTGACATATTGCCACATTATAAACATCTCTCTCTCCAAATAGGCTTAATAATTTTATTAGCACTAAATAAATGAATGTGTATTGCATAGTCGATGTTATAGGTCACTTTTAAAATCATGTCTTTTATAATTATATCCTGGCCATGGATGCATTAATCATTGCATGGAGGATACAGAGGAAGAGACAGTGCAGGTGGAAGGCAACAAGTCCAAAATGGGAATGTCACTCTTGTTTGTCTGTCTTCAAAATTTGAGAGCCCTGTGTCATGTTTGCACCGATCATCGTTGTCTGAAATCTGAAATGTTTTGTGTGTATTTTTGATGTTTTTTTCTACTTTCCTTTCATTTTATTTGTTCTCTCAGACCACTAAAGAGATGATTGCACGCTCATGTGCTACAGTTGTCACGCACCCTTTACATGGTAAATACAGTTAATACAATAAATAACATGTTTTGTGATTTGAATTTCACTTTTCTCTCAATCTGTGAATGTCACTGTTGTCTTTTTTCCATGCAGTGATCACTCTCAGATGCATGGTCCAATTTATTGGTAGAGAAGCCAAATACTGGTCAGTCATTTTCTTATATGGGATTTCACGATTTCTTCTCTGCATCACAAATTTCATCTTTTTTTTTTCTTTTTTTTTTTTCAGTGGCGTCTTTGACTCCATAGTTACCATCTACAGGGAAGAGGGAATCCTGGGGTTTTTTGCGTAAGTGCAAAGTGACACTTTCAAATCAGGTAGCCTGTGGTTTGCCTCATGATGCTGTTTGTTCTAAAGTTGTGCTATTCTAAATGCATGACATCATGTTAAAACTGCAACACTTGAGGTTGGGGATGCATAAATGAGGGGGGGAAATCAGTCAAACCTCACAAATGTCCTAGTCATTTTAAGTGATAAATAAAGAAATAAAATATTGAATGGGTTTAACATGAAACATTTTCCTGAATGTTGTCAGGCTATTTTACAACTGATCCAAACTGTCTTTAACTTCACTGTTTATGTGTTTGTCAACCCACAGTGGCCTCATTCCTCGTTTACTGGGTGATGCTCTTTCCCTGTGGATCTGCAACATGCTTGCTCACTTCATAAACACATACACTATAGACGACTCGGTATGTAAGCACACACACACAAACTCATGTATGAACAATAAAGCATCTGTAACCTAGATTTGTACAAATATCAGGGTTTCCGCGGAGTCATAAAAAGTCATAAAACGTCTTAAATTTAATAATCTGAATTTTAGGCCATAAAAAGTCATAAAAACGTCCGGATTTTCCATACAAGGTCATAAATTTCATTTAGCCACGTCTTAAATTGATATGCTCGTTCATTCGTTGGTTCTACCATTGCTTTTTCCCCCTGAAAATGCGCTGGCGGCATAATGTTAAATGCACAGGTTAAATGCGCCAAAAGCGGAACGCTCATTTGAAACGCGCGCCACACGAACCATTTACCCGCTCGGCTCCAAGTCCAAACGGCAGCGCAGCGCGAGCTCAATAGAACTGATGCGTTTACTCTGATCGTCTCGGTCACAAGATCCAGTGAGAAGTGCTTGAATTCAGCGAAGAACACACTGTCTCAGTGATTTAAACCAGTTTAAAGGCAGATTAAACAGCGCTGACCAACAGGAGAAACTCTGCACAACGATACAGTCTGAAGGCTTTTCCGTCTACAATCTCCCATCATTTATCATGGATTTACTGTAACGTTAGCCTAGTAATATTAACTGCACCATGTGGGATATACATATTGAATTTTATTATATTATTAGTGCTGATAATGTATTAAAGGACTAATGGAATATTTACAGTATTTAATAATGTATTTAGGCTACTGTTTTTCATACATTTCCTGAAGATATGTGCCATCAAAGTTAGGCAACACAAACCTGTTTCAAGACTTGGCCCCTATTAGCACATGCAGAAACTAAGTAATTATTTTCCCAATAAAGATATTTATTTTGTTAAGGACAAATGACAAATGTTTGAATGTCCTACCTCAGATTTGTGAAATGTTCACCTGTTTTAGCAAGTGTTTGTCATTATATTTTCTGACAATAAAGAGTAAAGTTAGTTTAAAACCACAATTAAAGCTCTGGTTTCTACAACTTTCACTTAGAAGTAACAGTCTGCCTTTAAACTTGAAAGAAATAAAGATTTGACATTTATCGTGATAATTATCGATATTGACTAATATAAAACAATTATCGTGATAATTGTTTTTGGCCATATTGCCCAGCCCTAACTGAAATCTCCCGGTCTATCACAATGGGAAAGTGTACATTTAACGAGCCATGGCTCAAAGATGGTGTGTTTAGTAGTTGGCTCAAGCCTGTTGCAAATAATCAGTATCAAGCATATTGCACACTGGGTAAGAAGGCGTTGGAGCTGTCTTTAGGCATTTAAATAATACATCTTGTTACTTTCAATGAAAGTCAATTAAAAAAAAAAAACTTTTGAAAGGAATTTTAATGATTTTTCGTAATTCGTGTAGGTCATAAATTTCAATCATAATGGTCATAAAAAGGTCTTAAAAAGTCTTAAATTTGACTGACCAAACCCTGCAGAAACCCTGAAATATATAGTTTTATACGTATGTGAGATACTTTTCATTTTTCTGTATTTGTTTCATCATTGCATAGTGTTCTGCTAGAACAACAGTTGTACATATGTAGCGATCGTAGTTGCATTGTGTTTACTGAGTCGATTATCCTGTTGTGCTTATCTCAGACGAGTCATACAGGAGAGATCAAGAACTGCTCTCAAGCTGTGACCGGGGTAAGTCATCTGACACGAGCTATTCACATGATCAGTGGGAAGCGCAAAGTATCGTTTGATTCTCTTTTGATACCACCCTCTACAAAGCATGTAAATCATTTGCATATTCTTCCAAATTTTGAGCTAAGTGACTAAATAATGTCTGGCAATCAATAGCCATTTGCTGGTAAATTGTTTGATTTTACTCACCAGTAATTTTACTCACAGCACTGATATATTTTGTGTACTGTCCAGTAAGCGCTTAGGGCACCTGCTCTGGCAAGCTCATTTATCAAGGCGTGGAATAAATCGAATTATAATAAAGCATTTTTCCTAAATTAAAATATAGATGTAGAAAACACACGACAATTATTGGTTTTTGAAAACCAGATGACAGCTGAAAGAGTTAATTGGAGAGAGATGTTTTGCTTTATATACAGTACTATGTGGGTCTGTGTGTCTGGTGAGTAAAAAAAAAAAAAAAAAAGATGTACTAGCCAATGGTGATTTATATTTTTAATGTGTTTGTAGAGGGTTGTTTTGATTGACTGACTAGAACTTGCTATAGCTCTCATTCTAATAATAATTTGTTGTTGACATTTTCTCAGTTTTTTGCAAGTATGCTGACGTATCCATTTGTATTGGTGTCCAACCTGATGGCAGTAAATAACTGTGGGTAAGGGATTTTGTGTGACTAGTGGAAGCGTTTGTGAATGGTATTAAAGGAGATTTGCGTGCATAGTGAGTCAATAGTCAGAGATCTGGTTTCTTAGCTTCGTAAGAAGCTTTTAATTTTAAACTTGTTAAACGCTTTCACCTCATGATCAAGTTCTGTAACTATAGTTATCAATTATTCAGTACTTCTACTGGCATGTAGGCTACCTGTATTTGCTGAACTGATCCTTACCATATTTAAGACTAATGCAGGTATACAGATAATCATTTGTAAGTAATGTTTCTCCTGATCTGACCCAGGCTGGCTGGAGGTCTGCCACCTTATGCTGCCATTTATCCCAACTGGCTCCACTGCTGGGGTCACCTGAGCCGAGAGGTGAGCAGTTATTTTAATTTTAATTTTAAACGAGTTACTTGTAATGGGGATTTGAGTTTTGTTAACTGTTCTTGAGTGTCTCCGTTCCTCTGCTAATGACCTTCTAATGTGAATTGGAATCTTAAAAGGCTAATCGAGTTAAAGGGCTAATAGAATTAAAGCACCATACTACTGTAATAATGAGTTTAACTACGTGACTGCATAAAACAACCAAAAAGAGTTTTATTCTAGTCAGCTGGATCTGTTTCTCCTGTTGCTGAAGTTGTTTCTCTTGTCATCCAAATAAGTTAATCTCTTGACTGGATGAGTGGCAGAACATCTTTAGCAACAGAGACAAATATTTTGTTGATCACTATGTCTAGAAGTGACCTACTACCTAAAACACTTCACATGGGTTTATTAGAAATTGTTACCATTTGAAGAAATCAGATAATCTAATTCTGATTCCCCCTCTCTCCCTTGTGTGTCTCAGGGCAACATGAGCAGAGGCAACAGCCTGTTCTTCAGGAAGTTGCCTGCCGGGAAGATGTATGCCATTGAGCAGAAGAGATTTTTTTGAATGAGAAGTTATCAGCATAGTCTATAATTATGATAATATAATTGAGATGACCCACAAAGTTGGACTCCTAATCCTTCGTATGCACTTGTTTAAGATGACAAATTTTTTTGATAATCAGTCTGCATCAGCCTCCAGGATTATTACTGTTAATTTTATCAGTACCTTTTCACTACATTGTGATTTGCATTGATTTGAAAACATGAAGAGCTTTATTTTAATACCCAGGGATTTGTATACATAACCAAGTAAAATAAATCGCAGTGTAATTTCAGCGACGCACTCGAGGGCGCTGTTGACTATCTGTGCCCCTTACAACTGTTTTAGTTTTTTGCTCGACCATAATGCTCGTCAGTAATTATAGATCTGTGTTTGTCTCTACTGGTTCATGCACTGACTGACTGACAGACAAACAAGAAATTCTCTGTCCTGTTAATAACAGACTTACTTGTGTTTATGTGAGAGGAAGTTTATGAAGCACTTTGAGCCACTGTATTGTCTACCTGATGTGTTTTGCATAACTTTGCTGAGCTTGACCCTCACCTTGGTAATTTTAACACATAAGCCTCTGTGGCTTCATATCAGTGAGTGAGTTTGGACAGTGTTTGGTGTGGAGGTCGACTTCCACCCACTTCTCCATCAGAGCTTCATTCCAGTCAGAAACAGTTGAAATTTTTATTTCTAACGACATTCAAATGGACCCAAATAAATGTGAGAATGCTTTGTTTGGTCTTTGTGTCTTAGTTGTCCATCATCTGCACAACATGCTAGTGCTAAACATACAGCAACTAGCTGTAACATCGTGTTTCTTTCATCTTTAATTTTGTCATTGTGCAGAAAACAAATACAGGGCAAATGAAATGCAGTCTAACAAGAACTGCAAATAGCATATTATTTACATATGATGCGAGCAAGAATATGCTTGATCATCATGGGGGTGATTTATTAAATAGGTATTTATTAACAACTATGGATTTAACTATGGGTTTTCAACAGGGGGTCTTGCCAATTGTTTGATAATGTAAAATGTTTGTGGGGGAAAAAATGCATTAAATAAAATTATTAGTATCAACCAAAGCTAAGCTGAAGTTGTTAAGCAAAATTTTTACTTGTCATGTCTATATTGAATATTATGTCAAACTTAAATGAAAGGTACATTTATATGGCTTTGTACATCAACATTTTAATGCCTTTGAAAACCACACAGGGAAATAGTATTGTGGTACAATATGCTTTTTTGGCTAATTTACTGCACTCAGAATTTTTTTATTTGGTCAAATTGGATCAGTTGGTCATGTGATCTGAACCCTATTCATGTAAAATAATTATATGATTGGTACTTTATACAGTACTATAGTACTAAAAAGTACTATTCTTTTTTATTTGTAAAACCAACTGAGTGCTGCTTAATCTGTCTCTCTATTCACAAATACTGGCCTGAAAAAGGTTTTAAGATCTCTGATCTACGTACAAATTACATAAACGAGACCCTAATCAGAGAGAGCGTTCGGAACGTAGTACCCCAGAGTGCAGTCTGGACGATGGGGCGGGGCGACACTTTTAGGCGGGGCGACACGTGTCGCTCCGCCCACACCCAATTTAATTGGTTTATAATACCGCAATCTTATTGGTGTATACGATTCAGGTCTGAGCATGCGCATTCCTTTAAGTACGATTTTATGAATGATTTGGCCGTATTAAAGAAATATTAAATGCTAACTTTAATCGTAGGCTATATGTCTATCTTGTCGGTTTACCATGGTAATTTTAGTTAAGATCTTTTGGCTAATGTTTTATTGTACTTAAGAAACAGAATGGATGAAGTTATTGTTTAAAAACGAACCCAGGCCTACTTCAAGGAGATGTTTTACAAACTCGGGATTTTACGCAAAGGATGATAATTCACTCTAAGAATGTAAAAGCAGCTGATTTTAATTTTTAAAGCACGACCGTTTTTTGTTGTCATTTTTTTAACGAGATGTTGTCCAATGCGTGCATTATTTGGTAGGCTACAAAGTGCAAATAAAATGTTTAATGGCAAACTCACGTTTCTTTGTTAATAAAATGAGGGCCTGTTGGTTCTGTAAATCCCTATGTTATAGTTTTAAAGATTCATGTTTTCTATAAGTGTCAACCGTAGGCTACTTCGATCTGTTACTGTGACATCAGGCCATTGGGTTTTGTGCGTTGGTTACAATAGAATTAAAACCGTGTAGTGCTGAAATGTGAAAATAAATAAATATGTATTTAGTAAAACAGATTTATTATATCGATCTGGGCTTGTATACTATTTGGTAGGCTAGCCTATTATTGTCTTATTTGTCACTGTGGTTTTGCTTTAAAATAAAATAAAACACACTTTCGGATTTATCCTATGTTTTACTGATATACAGTGAATTATCATCATTTGTGTAAAATCCCGAGTTTGTGTTTATTCACTGATCCTAATGGAAAAACGAAGAAGCATTTACGAATGATTTGAAATTCCGAAGCCCTGCATGACATGCGGAAAAATATTGTCTATATCAGCCTATAGAAATTATCTCTCCTTTGATAGCCTGTGCTATGCCAGTAATTTCATGCTGTCATGATCATTGCTCACTAAAAGTGGCACTGACTTATCTTCAGGGTAAATTAATAAATATAAGAGTAGGCTATCTAGGCTAAATCTCAAACCGTAATTTATCAGCAACATATTTTGTGATATTGCCTAGCCCTAAAACTGCTCAATATTTGCCTAAAGCTTACAATATGATTTTTTTTTGTAAAGCTGCTTTGAGACGATGTGAATTGAGCGCTATACGAATACATTTTGACAGTAACTTCAACTAACTTGATTCGTAAATTCAGCAAAATATTATCCAATTGATCATTAAGCTACTGAAATCGGAAATCCCCATGGTTATCATCACTTAATATTTCTGTAGTATTGCCAAACAGCGTCGTAGTCGTAGATCATTCATAAACTCCTACCATAGACTCGTACATAAAGGAATGCGCATGCTCATGCCTCAAGCGTCTACGCCAATTAGATTGCTGTATTATAAACCAATAAAATCGGGTGTGGGCGGAGCGACACGTGTCGCCCCGCCTAAAAGTGTCGCCCCGCCCCATCGTCCAGACTGCACTCTGGGGTTACTCGAAATTTCGGGTTAAATTTTCTCCCTTCTACGGAGAGCCTGTCCACTCCCTATTAAGCCCTATTGTACCGAATTTTGGTTGTAGTACCACCAGAGTTCCACTGGGGGCGCTCGCCATGAGTGCAAAATGAATGGGAGTCAATGGGGCTAGACGGCTAAATTTGTCTCTTTCACCCGATTGCCGTTGAGAAATCTCAGATGTGATTGTAGATTTTGCAAGTTCAACATGGGTTTTAGGTCGAAAGTTGAATGAACGAGTACTTATGTCGTTTTGATTTCTTACAGGTTGAGTTGTTGTTGCCCATAACACGCTAGCATTCTGCTAATGACGTCAGCATTCTGACGTCATTGACATTTTGAAAGACTTTTTTAAATCAAATAAGTGACTCTAAAAAATCTAACACCCAGCAATGTGTAATTTCTTTGCATCTCCTTTCGAATACAACATTCAAATTACTAGACAAAAAATTATATCCTGAGAAAAGTGGATTTTGAGGGGTATACCGCCATTGACCTCCATTCATTCTGCACTCGTCCTGTGAGCGCCCTCATATGGAATCAGAGTGGAACTGCAACCAGTTCAGAAGCCGGAAGTGTAGTGAGAGTGAAACTTCTCGCCATATTAGACATTCTCTGGGGTTACTCTTCGGAACGGATGAGTCCCAAGTCCCAAGCAGTTTTCATCCGCGCCAGGAGGGGGCAGTGACGCTCACTGACGTGATCCACAAAAACAAAAACACAAACACGCTCCTGAGAAGAAGAAGCATTTCAAGATGTCGTCGCTGAATGACAGATCAGTTTGGGATGAGGTGGAGGTCTGCTTTATGTTTTTTTAGGTTTAATTCTATTTTCCAAAACTAGTTAATGCTGTATATATGTGGGAGAACATGCTGTATGTTGAAAGACGCGTGTTTAAATGATGTTTGAGCACGGGCGTTGTGTCTGATGGTTTTATGATGGTAGAGCATAGCATGACACAGTGAATTTCATTTCGCTTCATTCCCTTTTTATAAGCGTGTGCGTTCATCCTTACGATCATTCAGCGTGATAACTAATGACAGATCGACTCTGATTTTAATTCGTTCCAAAATTACAAGAAGATCACAATAAGTTAACGTTACATCTTTAGTAAAAGTGTGGTGGTAGCTTGCTAGGATAACATTAGCAGAGATAAGCTAACGGTGTTTTCTTCTGCTCATTAAGTTTGATCAGATGTTCTCCGAGTATTCCTATTCATTAGAACGATTAACGTTAGATATCTGACGTTTATGAGGTTAGGGTCTGGAAGCCTTAAAACAGACAGGCACAGGCAGACAGACGTGCTAATACATAAAGTATGCTTTTTCACACAACCCGTATTCATACATTAACGTTACCTCGTTGTATTTTACAGGATGGCATCGGCGAGGAAGTTCTTAAGATGTCCACTGAAGAGATTGTTCAGAGGACTCGTCTTTTGGACAGTGAGATTAAGGTACCCTTAATACTGTAAATATTATTTTTGTGCAGATGATTGTTTTCAGTGTCTGCATGTCATTATAATGTGTATGATTTCAGATCATGAAGAGTGAGGTTCTGCGTGTCACTCATGAGCTGCAGGCCATGAAAGACAAGATCAAGGAAAACACAGAGAAAATCAAAGTGAACAAGACTCTGCCCTACCTCGTCTCTAACGTCATAGAGGTAAAAAAAAAAAGAGAAAAAGTGCCAGAACGGGGCAGTAGGGAGCGTTTTAAATGCCTTTCTGTATGTGTATGAGATTTAAAGTTTGTATGTTTGAATGGAAGCTGCTGGATGTAGATCCTAATGACCAGGAAGAGGATGGGGCCAACATTGATCTGGACTCGCAGAGGAAGGGCAAGTGTGCCGTCATCAAAACCTCCACACGGCAGGTGAGTCAAAGAGAGCTGCGGTCTTGTTTTTCTGTGGCTTCCCATCATGCTTTTTTGTTCTTTTCATTTTCCATTACTTTTGTGTAGGTTTTAATATCTTTGTCATAAGGGTTTTAAAATGTATGACATATTTAGTAGTGATTCACTGAAATTTCACAAACCAAAAATATTCATCTGAAATAGAAAATTGTGTCACACTTTAGATTAGGGTCCAATTCTCTCTATTAACTACTACGCTTGCTCAATAAACTCCTAATTACTGCTTATTAATAGTTTGTAAGGTAGTTGTTAAGTTTAGGTATTGGTAAGGATTAAGGGATGGAGAATATAGTCATGGAGAATAAGGCATTAATATGTGCTTTATAAGTACTAATAAACAGTCAATATGCTAATAATATACATGCTAATAAGCAACTAGGCCTAGTTCATATATTGAGAATTGGACCCTAATCGTGTGGTCTGTTCTCTGAGGTGACATTGTCTAAGTTATGTATTTCAGAAATGTTCATATATATATATATATATATATATATAATGCAGTTAGCTAACAATGTATTAATTTAACACTGCATTAATTTAGGGCAGAAACAATGAGCTCATTGAGGTAAAGAATACATGTTGTTAACAAATGTTTTGGATATATAGAACATTTTTGTAAAATTTGATCGGCTGAGATATTGAGAGGCAGCTTGTTGTCAAACTTTACAGTTATTGGTTTAATATGTCACCCGATTACACAGCGCCCTGAACATCATACCAAGTTCAGTTACCCAAATGTTCTGTTCATGACTAATATTTAGTGCTGTAATTGCAGACTTATTTCCTGCCTGTGATTGGTTTGGTGGATGCTGAGAAACTGAAACCTGGTGATCTTGTGGTAAGTGAACATTTATTTCACTTGACAGATTTGTACAGGATACTCATTCTTAAATTATGTTATTTAAAAAGTCTGTTTTGCTTAGACATGTGTTGAATGTGCTTCTGGTCCTGTTTGTAGGGTGTGAATAAGGACTCCTATCTGATTTTGGAGACTCTACCCACTGAGTATGACTCTAGAGTTAAGGCCATGGAAGTGGATGAGAGGCCTACAGAGCAGTACAGTGACATTGGTGGCCTTGACAAACAGATCCAAGAGGTACTGGCTGATAAACTGCCTCATTCCAGTCACCAGAAGTTGCTCACAATGGCAGTTTGGCAGTTGCTGAGCTCCCTGCTTTTCTCTTTGCAGCTGGTGGAGGCGATTGTTCTGCCCATGAACCACAAAGAGAAGTTTGAGAATCTGGGCATCCAACCGCCAAAGGGAGTGCTGATGTATGGACCACCAGGCACAGGAAAGACCTTGCTGGCCAGAGCCTGTGCAGCCCAAACCAAGGTGCAGTGTCTCTGAGCGAGAGAGAACCATCAGTGCTGTGCTGCTTTTATGATGGATAACAAATGGCTATAATGTGGCTTATTAACATTCACTACAGTTTTTGTGTTGGTGTCTCACATTTTACCTCACTTTTGTCCTTTCTCAGGCAACGTTTTTGAAGTTGGCTGGCCCTCAGCTGGTGCAGATGTTTATTGGTGATGGTGCCAAACTGGTGCGTGACGCATTTGCTCTCGCCAAAGAGAAAGCTCCCTCCATCATCTTCATTGATGAGTTAGACGCTATTGGCACAAAGCGATTTGACAGTGAGAAGGCTGGAGACAGAGAGGTGCAGAGGACCATGCTGGAGCTGCTCAATCAGTTAGACGGCTTTCAGCCCAACATGCAAGTGAAGGTACACACTTGTGCCCATATGCTACTCTGTCACAAACATGGGCCTGTCAGCCTTATATTGCAACTTGCTTTTTTCTTTTTTCCTCCAAGGTGATTGCTGCCACTAACAGGGTGGATATCCTTGACCCGGCTCTGCTGCGTTCAGGTCGTCTGGATCGTAAGATCGAGTTCCCCATGCCCAACGAGGAGGCCCGTGCTCGCATTATGCAGATCCACTCGCGCAAGATGAATGTCTGGTAGGGAACATTTGTTCTTTTGCATCTCAGTGTGGTCTTAGGTGTTGTGATGAGAAAATATAGATTTAATTAATTTATTAATAGTTTGAGCTTTTGCTTTTATGCATTTGCTTTTAAATGGTTATCCACTGATGAGACACTTGTGTAGTGGTAGAGCACATACAGCTGCACGATTCTGGATTCAAACAGAGATCAAGATTCTGAACAGACAACTAAATAAAATAGTATAGTAACATTCTATTTAATTTAATTAAGTGTTTAATTGGAATGAACATAAAAAAAAATTCACTTGTTTCATTACTGTATGAATCAGTGTTTTTGAACAAATCTCTTGAATAAATGATTCAATGACAAATACACTTTTTAACAGTCACCAACAGTCACTTGTCTGTTGTGTACCTGCACTTCTTAAAGGGGTGATGAACTGAGAAATCAAAATTTCCTTGAGCTTTTGACATATAAGAGATCATCATACTATAATAATATCCTGTAAGTTTCAGAACTGAAAACTACCTTGTTAGTCCAATAAAAGCTTTTATAGACATCAGGCTCAGCAAACGACTCGTTTTTCAAAGTGAGGAACTATGACGTCAAAGAGGATAAAACACCGCCTCCACAAAAGAAGATCAACGCCTACTTCAAAACGGCCTGTTTAGCCCCGCCCACCGATTCGCCAAAACATGCTAAATAACATAGGACGACATGATAATTGCTAAACCGGATCGAGCTACTTCCAAGCAATAAACAAGCTGTTTACTAAATATTGTGCAGTGCCTGTTTGTGGAAGAAGACGGTCTGCATAAGCTTCCTTCGGATTCCAGCATGGTTAAACTTTATTAAATCAGTCAATCACAATTTCCCGACACGGATCTGCCAGCAACATGTAAGTAACCATGTGTATTCTAATGCCTGATCTGCGATCAGTGATTTCTGTGTAATTATTCAAGTTCAGATATTTCTCTTAAAATCGTTCAATACTGTTTATGCATCAGTGACTAAACGATCAACTTCACATAATTTCTCGTAGAATTATGAAAATAATATTTTTTAAACTGAAAGCGTTCAAAGAACGATCCCTTTCCAATCGCCCAAGCTGTCAATCAAACAGCACAGCGCGAGCCGCGAGAGCTTATCTGGACACTTACCAAACTCGTGATGAAATAATGACACTGTTACACTACACAACGAAGCTCTTACTGTGTATTCACATCGTGTTTGCATTGTGATAAGATCTTTATTCACACGATCAACAGACTGTCTGTCATCTGCTCAGTCAGTGCTCTTCATGCTGCAACCTTTCATGTGATGGAATAGATTTAAATATAATGCTTTAAACGATACTTTACACGATTTGTTAATCTCGATAGCTGTAATAGTAAAAACGTAGTAAAAGTTTTCGAGAGAGTTCATGTAATACTAGCTATTTCATATGCAAGCATGTCAGCCAATCACAGCAGTGGGCGTTTGTACTGCAGTCTCACAGCAGACACGCCCCTTAAAACAGAGCGTTCAAATCAGAGGCTAAAATCAGGCTTGGAAAAATGGCTTTTATTTATAAATTATGACAATTTTTGATGTAAAAATCATACTAACATTATAAGGGCACCCCAGGCAACATTATAAAATAATAAAACAATCCAGTTCATGACTCCTTTAATGTAATCGATACAATCTTTTTTTGAAGCAACCATGTTTCTTTCAAAAGGGGATTTGCTCTATTTTGATCGCTACCTTAGACTCCATTTTTTATATCCAAACTATAAACGTTTATCCCAGTACTGTGATCATTTGAATTATATAATAATATAACAATTTTACAGAAATAATGATACTGTGCGGTTGAAAAGACTGTTTGTGAAGCTGTTTCATACTTATACATGATAATGGCTCTGTCTGGGTCAGCAGCAGCGCCAACACAGATTTGAATGTTCCAGTGTGATTTTGTCAAAGGTTTAATAGACACAGGTGAATCGTTATCATTTAGGATTAAGATCACTTGGGTGTTTGAATCGAGATATTTTAACGATTAATCGTGCAGCTCTAGCACACATTCATTGTGGGCAAGACATGAAATTGAACCTGCAAAACAAGCTTGGATCTTCCAGAGATTTATTGCTTTTTTGGGTTTGCATGAATTGATAGTCAAATTGTCCATCTGTTAAACTAAAGTGCAACTGTTATCTGTTCTCTCCCACCATTTATCGCATTATCCCTTAATATTTCTTTTGTGTGCTGTAGTCCTGATGTGAACTATGAAGAATTGGCACGCTGTACTGATGACTTCAATGGAGCTCAATGTAAAGCTGTGTGTGTTGAGGCTGTAAGTATGATCATTGCAAACTTTAATTAATTTACCTTTACTGTTTACATCTTTTTTTGTAGTGGTGATGTAAGCATTGTGGTTAAGGCCCTGGAATCGGGTGTGATTTTTAAGTTTAGATTTCAAAAGGGGAGACATATGTTTACTAAAAAGTACTCTGGCCTTTCACATGCTTTAATGCAAGATACAACCCATCTGACTATCACTTGTTTTAATGCACAAATAAACCTAAAACAATCATTTTTTTGCTTGCAAAACAGAATCTGAATCAAACACTTTAATGCTCTACTAACTTTTTTTTTATGGGAATAGTCATTGCTCCTGATTGTTATTACATGATGTTAAATACACATGTATTGTTCAATTTTTTGTGTGTTAGGGCATGATTGCTTTGCGGCGTGGGGCCACTGAACTTAACCATGAGGACTACATGGAGGGCATTCTGGAGGTGCAGGCGAAGAAGAAGGCCAATCTGCAGTACTATGCTTAATGCAGTGCGTGCGTGTGTGTGTGTGTGTGTGTGTGTGTGTGTGTGTCTGTGTGCATCCGCATAAGTGTGTGCGTATGTGAGTGTGTAAGAGGTCCAACAGCAGGATCAGGCACAGCTGTGAACCTGTGCTGCTAAGATACAGTAATGTTCTGAGTAATTACCTGGTTCTGATATAGACAGATCAGCCAAATTTAGAGTGTACTGCCTTAGTTATGATTTATGGAATAATTTTCAGTTAACCTTATGTTTGTCTCTCAATTCAGTAAAACACCAAACTTTTTTCCATTATTTGTTTGTGCCTTCTTTCTATGAAATGTTGTGTTTCTGCATATCTCCACTGTTATTATTAGAGATGAGGAAAATCAGTAGTGAATGATCCACAGCTTAAGTGGAATTTGTAATTTTCAAACACTCCCAATCTGCCTTTGGTCATACAAACAATTAATCCCATCCAAATCTCATGCCATTGGTTTCACCAATGCTGCTGCATTGTGCCAAGGCCACTTGAGATCCTCAGACAAATGGGAAAGATTACAACCTAGAACCTACATTGGGATTGAAGAAAGTATTTTAACTTTTTTCAGATGGATGGATGGATGGATGGATGGATAGACAGACAGACAGACAGAAAAAAGTCATTGATATATGACTAAATAGACTCTCAATTTTATTTTTCATGTAAAAATGATTGCCTATAAGGGAAATAACATACTGTAGCTGTTCATAATTCATCAGCATGCACACACTGCACAAACAGTTTGAGTTGCATCATTATGATGGTAAGTACAGGTGCATTTTATCTAAAACTTGTTAGCTCCTCTGCACTCTGGCATCATGTGATGGGAAAACGTTCACTGGATCCTGTCTTATTATCAGTTCCCACATTCTGTTGGCAATTTGATTTCTTGAGGGGGTGAAGTTCATGCTAAATCTCACAGATGAAAAAAAGAAAAAAAAAGGATTTTTCCACAGAAATGGTCCAGCTCAGTCCCAGAGTCTGTTTGCTAAATCAATCTGTTTGCCTCTCTTTATTGCTCATCTCTACTAACTGTCACTTCATGTGTCCCGGATGGTATTGGTGAACTCTTGCGTTGCTCATTCTTCTCTCCTCCCTTCTGACCTCTGCATTTGACCCATAAGCACACGAGCAGACCGCTGCAGTGCTTCCGGAGTGCTGGGTCACAGCAAGCGTACAGCAGAGGGTTCAAACAGCTGTTTATGTAGCCCAGACAGATGGAGTATGGATGGGCCGCCACCAACCACTGGTCGAAACTGCAGGAAAAGGGAAGGATGCCCAGTTCCACCATAGCGGAGAGTGTCTTGTTGGTGTGGAAGGGTAGCCAGCAGAGGAAGAAGGCCAGCACAAGGGTGATGATGATGCGGAGGAGCCTGCGTTGGCGCGTATGATCGGGGCGCAGGCCTAGGCTGAAGTGTCGGGAAAGGAGACGCCCCAGCCAGCCGTAGCAGAGCAGAAGCACTACCAGGGGTAACAGAAAGCCAAGAAGAGTTGATTTTAACCCCAAAGCTGCTGACCACATCAGCTCCGCTTGCTCTGAAGCTGCAGGGTCTAGTTCACTTGAGATCAAACTGGAGTAGTCCATGTCACACAAGCAGGAGAACGCATGTTCATCCTGCCTGTCACCATCAGCCCCCACTTCCAAATCCACCTCCCTAACAGTCCGTAGAAGCAGAGCAGGCAGTGCCAGGATTCCAGCCGTCAGCCACACGGTGCCCACAATCCACTTGGCACGTGTGGTTGACCGTCCCTGCTTTGGTCCATTGCCACGCTGTCGTATGATGACGCAGTAACGCTCCACGCTAAGCCCAGTCAGAGAAAACACACTCGCGTACATGTTCAGTGCCACGATGTAACTGCTCACCTGACACATAACTTGGCCGAAGGGCCAGTGGTAGCCCATCGCTGTGTATGTCGCCCACAAAGGCAGGGTCATGACGAAGGCCAGGTCAGCCAATGCTAGACTGGCTATTAAAGACTCGGTCACTGAACGAGAAGATGTGGAGCGCCAAGGAGGAGGATCAGAGGATTGGGAAGATTTGGAGCAGCTGCCAATCCTCCCGCGGCCTCTCACTCGGCGGTCCAGGTACACCCATAGCACTAATCCGTTACCCAGGGAGCCCACGACAAACACCAAGAGGTACACACTCGGAATCAGCACCCAAGTTGGAGACCATTCACTGTAGTCGCATGAGGGAAAGGGAGAGGGTGAAGGGAAGGGCAGAGACCCAGACATCTGAGAGCCACACACTTGCACCTACTGCAGAAATCAAGAAAATGACATGAACAGGAAAGACAGAACTGAGAGTTTCTTCTGAGTTTTTAAGGGATCTAGAGGGGGAGAATGTTTTGCAGTGATAGTTTTCAAGAAACGCAAAACTTTGCAAAATCTTTGCAAAATCAAAAACGCAAAATCTTTCTGAACTGATGATTGGATGACCTTTATCCTTGTTTTTCCCCCGGATTCTTGTTTGATCCAAATTTGGAAGTTTCCCACGAATGAGCTGAAAGAGTCAGTGATTCTTCCTTCCTCCTCAATCTTCTTTGATTTCTGTGGGATATCACTTATAGACAAAAGAAGAAGAAAAAAGATTATTGGAAACTGCATTAAAAATAGATTATATTGTCAAATCGTAAATAACCGTGTCACAGGCTTATATACACACCACAGGCAACAACAACAAAAGTCACAAACTCTATTATGTTGCTGGACTGACTTTAGCTTTATTTGTACTGTGCCTTCGTTGTGGAATTGTTTCGACACTTATGACACATCACAACATTTATTTTCATTAAGAGTTGCATTCATTTCTGACTGAGATTTTATATTGACAATGGAAGAGTCAAACCACTCGTCTACTCCAACACATCCCAAACATTTTCAATGGTGTTAAAGTCAGGACTCGTGTGAAAATGATTCCTCATGCTCCCTGAACCACTCTTTCCAGTGGTTTGACTCTTCAATTATCAAACTGAGTCTTTAGCCATTTTCAAGAAACAGCTGAAGACGCATCTTTTTATGTGAACACTTGACCCATTCATATTAACACTTACTATTCTATAACTAATTTAAAGAACAACCTTGCTACATGTACTGTGCTAGACAGCTGGGATTAGTCACAGCACTTGCATATTGCTGCCCTATTGTTGGCTTGATTGCTTAATTTGCTCTCCTCATTTGTAAAGTCACTTTGGCTAAAAGCATCAGCTCAATGATTAAATGAAATATATTGCTATCATTAAATATGGCCATGGGATACATCTTCCAACATAGCTGTTTAAAAAATGAAAAACATACTGCATCAGTTAGGGTTAAAACAATTGTTGCCAAACATATAACATGCCAGAAACATATTAAGCACTGTAATAATTATTAATAATTAATCGTAGACTCTTAAGTATTTGCGTGTTTAAATACAAACAGTGACTTTTTTTGACCATGCAGTGTTACACTTTTTGCATTTAACTTTATCTTGTGTGCTAATCTATTTATGCTTGAAACAATGTGGCTCATGATAAACTGCTAGTTATGTCACTTTAGATAAAAGTGTCTACTAAATGAATAAACATAAATAAAACAGAATATTTATTAAATCGATCACTATATGGCAAACCTTCTCTTTTGTCTAATATAGAACCTGAAGAATAAATTCCAGATGATGTACATATACATAAATAGCAAAAGCTGCAATAAAATCTATTTCACAAAAGCAATGTTCAGGTGAAAATCCAACATGAACCAAAGAATTTCATACCTGCTTTTCCTAAGGATTTGTCTCTGCTTCTGTTATTAAATGTGCCCAGTTCCTCGATTAGTCTCTCTCTATTTTCAGATTGTCTTTTTGAAGGAAGAACATGTCACTCTGTATCCATGGTTTTCTCTTGATCTCTCTCTCAACTTTTTTCTCTCCCAGAATTGAATGCTTCCTTCTCTTTCTCACATACAGGGGAAGTGCTCTTTAAAGACCTTCTCCTCTTTGTGTCCATTCCCGTTTCTGTTCTGTCCTCCTCCTCTCTCACAGGACCACCCCGCAGCAGTTTTGTGAGATATCCAAACAGTCCTCCTGCTCTTAAACAGACTAAGCAAACTCAGAACACCTCAGGCTTGAAAGGAGCTTTATACACATGACAATGTCTTTTACCGTAGCAAACAAAAAACCGCTGGCCAATACAGACACGAGGTTGTATTAGCAAATATAATATGCATTCTTACAAACAATGGGTTACCTAAAACATTGGGAGATCAGTAAATCAAAGATATTATGTGTGGCCCATTGTTGTACAGACTGTGTTCATTGAATCAAACTGGAGGGTGATTTTATACCAAGACAAGTGAGAGTTAGACCTGTTTATTTGCACATTTGCATGTCAGCACATTCCTTAAGAGTTTGAAACACGTTAATAGCTTACTTTTTTTTTTTTTTTTACATTTATCAACATATTTACTTTCCTAAAGCTCTAAAGTAACAATTTCTCAACAATTCTATCCTGTTAATTTCAGAGAATACAATCACATGAACTTTTGAAATTTTTTGAAAATACATGAACTGTATTTAGTTTTCTGGCATAGAGAGTGGTAGACAGGTAAATGTAAGAAGTTTTCCAAGTTACAAAAGGAATTTGATTTGGTGGATTTCAGAAAATAAAGAATAAACATGCCATAATTAATGTGAAATAAACACAGCAAATTAATGTGAAATACAATCAAATGAATGGAAACAAATCTCATTATCAATCATCAGTCTCTCATAACCTGATATACATTCATGTGAACTGTTCACCTGCCCCTGTTTAACCAATACATTGATTGTGTTGGTTCTGTGTGAGCTCAGCTGCGTGTCTGAGGGCCTGTTTGAACAGTTTGAACAGTCCGAGTGTTGTTTAGACACTTCCGAAACTCAGGGATTCCCTACTGTGGGATTTGTGTGTTTTTGCATGTTGAGAGTCTCAATAAGAATGAAAAAAAGGGAAAGTCTTTTGTCTTGAAAATCTTGTCAGGTCAACAGGACAGCGATTTATGAGGCAACACAATGACTCACTGCAAATATTTAGAAATGCAATTGTGTTTTCTCAAACTAACTGTAATGAATAGGGCTTTTCACACTGCGCTTAACCCCAGGTTTTTCTGCGTATGAGAGGAAAAATGTCAAACGGCGATGGAAAAGGCGATAATTGGAGTGAAGAAGAGGCCGTCATTCTTTTACCTTTATAGTTAGAGAAAATGTGATATTACAGTCAGCAATGTGTAATTTGATGACGTGCAATGATAGAGCCTTTACTGGGTTTGTCCAGTCAGTAACACTGACACCGCAAATATGCAAATAAGGACTTTAGGAATTTAGGAATGTGCAGTGTAAAACGGCAGTTTATGAATACCCAGGATTAACTGTTAACCCTGGTTATAGTGTGAAACGTGAAGCAAGATAACCCAGGATTCCGTTTAGCCGGGGTTTAGAATGACCCAGGGTTAACTATTTCAAGTGTGAAAAGCCCTAATATGTGCAGAAGTTGCTCATAGAGAGTTTTATTAGCAGTGTTACAGATAAAATGTTCTGTTTGCACCTCCACTTGAACTATAGTGTACCAATTACTCAATAAAACAAAAACCATTGAGCCAATAGGAGGCCCACCCTAGATATTTGATCTCATGCCCGGTGATTATAAGTGACAGCCTTGGTTAGCTACTGCATGCCATAGCCTATAGGCCTATGTAAAATACACATTTTCACACTAGCCTCTCAGTGCCAGAAAGACATTCACTGGTTTTCCTCTCTTGCCTCTGATTGATCTCAGCTGTACAAACAGTAAGGGTCTATAAAGAAGTCATGAGGTCATATGTATGACATGAGTTAAACACACTCTGATCCAAAAGCAGTGGGTCAAACTATAAATTGTCATACCCCATGCAAAACATGTTAGGAAAACAGGATAAACTAACAATAATTTAAGAATTATTTAAGAAACGGATCATTAATTGTTAGCCTAGCTTTCCTTTTCATTTATTGTAAGCAAAATTGCTAATTGAGCGCTTATAGCTAGTAATAAAAATGCACTTTTGCTGAATGGCCAAAAAGCAGGGCATTTCGTGATATATCTCCTTTTGTGTTCCAGGAAAAGGAAAGTGGGAAAAATGTTCTGGGGTGCAACTCATTTGAACAACAAAGGCAATACAGCAAATTACTGAATAAAGGGACTGAAGACATCCACATCCACAGATTTGAGAGATCCCAAAAAATTATTTTACAGACAGTGGATTTGCTCAAATCTTCCACCTTGGATTTATAGAAAAAAATTAACAGCAATAACCAATTCATGTCTGTTTGAAACACATTTATGACAAGAATTGTATTATTATTATTATGGCAGTGCAATCTTTTTCAATGTGCAGTGCAATGATCATGTGTGAATCAGATGTGTTTAATTTAACCCTCTGCCATTTCATTTAAAATACAAAAATATAGCCTAATGTTCAGCCAAAAAGTAAAGAAATAATTATATCATATGACATCCCCTTTCACCAATGAAATTCAAATCTATTTACATTTTTGGCAACAAGAAAGTGAACGAGACATTAGCACGTTAGGTCACATGCTGCCAAAGCTCCATAGAGAGTTCATTTTAGACTAGAACATATACAGTAGCCTAGCCTATATCAATTAAATAAAATTTTAAAAAGTTGTACATCCAAATGTTTTTTTCTAAGGTTTTTGGTCATTTAATGCACATTTTGAAAAAACAATAACTCAAAGACCAAAAAATCTGTGCGCCACACATAAATGGCAAAGTCCTTTAAGGGGATACCTATTTTCTGTGTAGCTGCACTATTGTTCAGAATTGGTAGGCGGTATAGCCTTTTTGCCTATGTTTTTAGTTGATGTTTGTAAGTTTAATAAAAGACAGAGTGAAAAAGCTGTAGGCTACCTTTTCCAGAAAGTAGGCTATTGATGATAGTGACTGCAGTGCATCAGAAAATGCGGTCGTAGTAAGAAAGGAAGAAGTTAAAGATCAAGAAGGATATAGAAGCAGTGAGGGTGATGACGGAGAATATAAATCAGATTATTGTGGAAGTCAGGTATTTGGGTACATTATTCTATGCCAGTTTGGAAGATGTGATCCACACTACAACCAGAGGGCAGAACCAAGGGTCATTGCCTATTACACTAACAAGACTCAAAAAATGATGACAAAACAGGTCAAAATCGAGTTACATGTGAAAAGTGTGGGCTACACTTGTTGTCTTGCTGATTTTCACTTGTGGTAGAATCATCAATTTGGAATTCTGAGAAAGAATTTATAATTATTGAAAATGTTTTTTTGCAAAATATTAGCAGTCTGGGACTTTTCACGAATCAGGAACACTGTAGATAAAGTGTGTGTGTGCATGCGTGCGTTCTTTATAGCACTGCAGATAAATGAGAAACAACGAGATACACGTGGAATCATAAATATTTAACAGAATTCTCAAACTCTCAATTAGCATAAAACTGCATGTTCCTTTTATTGGTCGCATAAAGGTTCAGTAAGTTTTGCTGGCTATAGTGGTAACAAGAAGCTAATCAGTACACTGAAAAGACTGCATGTCTACATCACACAATGTTTTTCAAGAGATTTTAAGTTTTAAAATAGACATTCATAAAGAGGAAAAGCAGGTAGTTAAAGGGCATTTATGCAAATGACAGTGATATGACACATTAACCCTTTGAAAATCTCAGCATCAGAATCCTCACAACCCACTCAGTTGTACCACTTTTCTGGATAAAAGGATTAGCTGTGAAAGAGTACACGTACACAATGAGAGCAATATTTTAACACAATAAATTATAATCAGACAGTTTCCCTTTCACTATTAAGTGCAAAATGAAAAATAAAATTACAAGCTTTAGCTTACAAGCTTTAGCATTGAGCACACACAGTTGTAACATACAGCTCAGATTTAAGCTGTGAATGCTTCTTTGACCACTTAACTCAAGATATAGAAGATCTCTGCATTCTCACTGCATGATACCACTACCAGCTTTACAAGGAACAATGCAGAAGCCCTAGTGTTTGTGATGTTTTAGAGGACACCCCACCAGAAGAGAGCTAGTGAGAGCAGTATTCCCACCACAGAGCGGCTGGACACTGACACAGGAGCTGTGTTACACAGGTCAGAGGTACAGCAGGAGAACTTGAAGCTGGAAAGTTTGGGATATTTCTCTGCGATGACGCTGTGTTGACATTCAGAGTACTTTATACACTGCCGGTATGTGTCGCCACCTTAAAAAAACAACATGAAAAGTCAAAGGGTCATGGGAATGGTTGTGCCATTTTGCTAAGATTACAGAAAGACTTTTTTTTAAGTATGAGTGAGCTGACACCTCTTTCGTAGACGGACACGCAGGCATCATCATAGTAGCAGTTTCGAATTTTAGAGCATGTGCCCGAGTAGTCCTTACAATGGTAACATTTAATTGCAGAGCCTAAAGAGACACATGGACAGAGAGAACTTTATTTTTTGCAAGAATAAGACTCCAAAATAGGACAAAAACACACTGTGAAAAAAGGATCAATGGCAATACATACCAAACCCCAGCAGAGCCAGAACGAACACCACACACACTCCAACAGAAGCTTTCATAATGTCTTCAGTTTACCAGTCTAATCGTGGCAGAGAGAGAGAGAGAGAGAGAGAGAGAGAGAGAGAGATTGTCTGAATGTTACTGATGTCATTGAATGCTCATCATAAATTTAGATTTATTTATAAACTTGCCAACTTGGTCTCAATCCCTCACATTCAGAATATGATTAGACCCTTAAAGGGAATGAAGCTCAGATAGTGTTTCGACTTGTTACAGGTTCACCTGCAGTTGCTTCATAATGTGCTCAAAGATGCTTAACGGTATATTTGAACCAAGAATGTCATTTACTCCCCAATTTTGTTCCAAACCTGTATGACTTTCTTTCGTGTAACATAAATTAAGATATTTTGAGATATGTTGTTGTTTTTGTCCATACAATGGAAGTCAATTTAGTTTCTAAACTGTTTTGTTACCAACATTCTTCAAAATAGCATATTTTGTTACACAGAAGAAAGAAAGTTATACAAGTTTGGAACAACATTATGCTGAGTAGATGATGACAGAGTTTTCATTTTTTTAGACAACTAACATAATCCTTGTAAGAGAAAGATTTTTGGGTTATCTAAGGAATATATGGTTAAGGTAAATCCAGTTTTGGCCAATGCTCTGACCTATATTTTAACTACTACCAACTACACCTATTATTGTTTTTGATATTTGATATTTTAGCTTTATACATTATTATAATATCCTGGTGAATTATTTGTCTTTTGAAATTCATTCAGCCTTGAATGAACATCCTAATATAATAATTAACAATACATATAACAATTACATTTTTTTAAAACATATTTATATTTATGGAATTATACACTTAGTACGACGTAACATTTATGAATGAGAACACATTTAAAAAATAAATAAATTGACCTTCACAAATACTTGATCCTGCTCTTAATGTATGCCAGTGTTTTATTTTTCAATAGTTTAACTAACAATTTCATTTAAATTTGGATAGGATTCACACCAAAATCATGTTTAGAGTCACTGACCCAATGACAGCTTGTCTCACTTTTATAAAATTTTGAATTAATTGATTTTCTTTCCAGAGTTTAGTAAACATGTATAGTATTAACATATGGATTAACAATCTTACACATTAAATCGAGTTGTATGAAACATAAAAACCAATAGGCTATTTTAAATAAATAAAACGTCACACATTTTATCATAACTGTCTACCATAACCTTAAAAAAAAAAAACATGTCTATGGAAAAACTAAACGCGTTTAATGCAAATTGTAAATTGCGATATAAATCAGCCTGGGCCGGGAGCAAAGAATGTCCTTAAGCAGTATGCTGTTATCTTGACCAGTTCCTCTTCTGTAGTCTTACCTCAGTGTGAAGAAGGAATCCAACCACAGAGACATCCAAACCAGTCTGAAAACTGGAGAGCTTGAGCCCGATCACTCTTCTTTAAACACGCCCACAATGCTCTTCAAAGAGTCTTTTGTGTCCTTTTTATTACATACTGTCCTAAAATATTTAAATTGAATATATTATATTATGGGGTTAAAAAGAAATAACATCCAACAAGAATTCATAAATAACTGATTAATGACAAAGTAATGTATACATTAGCAGTAGGGACAGTCACCCTGAAACAGAGCTATTCTGTAGTATAATATTGATAGTACAGCATTGTGAGTTCTTTAACTGTTCAATTCCTGTAGTCAAAAGCTGAATGTTAATCTTTTTCACTCTTGTACAATGAAATGTTCCATCCCTTAGTTTAATCAGCCCTTCAACATACTTGCACAATGTTTATATTCTTACTTGCATAAACAAAACACAAAGAATGTCTTTCTCATTGGTTCACTTATTTTATTCTTCTTCTCTCTAAACAATTCTTGTGTTTAACTTTTTCTGATTATCTGTTGACGCTTCCCTGTTGATTCAGCACTGACTTTATTATACTACATACACATAACATCAGTCTCTTATTCTTCCTAAACATTCCTTTCCCTTCTTATAAAATGCTGAATCAGCATCAAATGTTCTTATGTATAAGCAATCTTCTATAATATAATTAATTATGCAATATACAAACTAATTCTTCCACAACCCCTTGACCACACATCTACGGTCATGTCTCAGAAGACATGGCTTACTGAATTACTGGACATGGGGTCACATAAGGATTCGTTCTGCTGTGGCACAAGAACAGATGAAAAATGTGAGGCGGTCAAAATTGAAATTTTGCATTTTCTTTCAGTTGAAAGGTCTTAAAGAGATAGTGCACAAATTAAAATTGTCATCATTTACTCACCCTCATGTCATTACAAACCTGTATGTCTGTCTTACTTCTGTGGAACATAAAATATATTTTGAAGAGCTGTTTTTGTTATACTTTCATTGCATGAACAGACGTGATCAATTTTTTTATTTTTGTCTTTGAACTTCAGTTTTTGCAGTAGATCTGTATATTTCTATTGCATCGCTGTCGATGAGTATTTAGCTGGTGAAGTGGATTTACTTATTGTAGAGTTAACAAAAGTTAACATGAGCTCTGTAATGTTTGAGGCAGATGTCATAACAAATATCAGTCAACTGGGAAGATTTTAAAACGAGTGGATCATTCATAAAACTCTTCATGCTGTGCAAATTCATACCGGAAGACAGAACACAACGAATGCAGCGCTGAAAAGGGGCGGGGCAACATAAGCTCTATATGTCTGATCCTAGTGGTCCTAGTGTGGTCACTTGAGCGAATTAAGCAAAACTATTGTTTGTGAAAGTACTTGAGATAAGTTACAGAAATGTCACAATTTCTTCCTTTCAGAATAGTTCAGAATGAATGAGTAAAGAGATGGGAGATAAGGGCCAAAAAAAAGGCTTAACAAAGAAACATCAGTCTAACTACAATAAGGGCTCTTCAACATGTTGCCATGACAACTGACATTAAGAGGGAGGGTTTGGGTTTGGGTAAGGGTCAGAGAGAAATGACTCTACGTTTTGTGTTGTGAGAACAATAAGTGTTTTCAAACAGAGGTTTTCCAGAGCATGAGACAATAGTACTGTGGCTGGCTGGAGAATAATATTCTGATCAACAGCGTATTTGTATTTAAATATAGAAAGTATCCTGATCACAAGGCGAATGTTAACAAATAATGTGATAGTGAAACACGGTATTGATACACCATTACTTTTTTTATTTACACCAAATAAAAAAAACCTCATACAAAATAAAAAACAAGTTATTTACTAATCTGAGAGGTTCGATAGGGCTTACCAGAGAACATAATAGCAAACTGTTGAAAAATCCCACTGCACAGCATTATTTTACAAAGATGATAACGTAAAATTGCAGTCATAACCATGAAAATCAAAATCATACATATCTTTAGGCAAGATTAACTTACATTGCCATTATCAGGAAGGGAGAAATTCTTTTAGTCTGCCAATATTTCAGTCTGAAAAACTGAGCTGTAAATTACAACAAAGACATTTTTCTGATAATTTACCTCTTACACAGGATTTTAAGGGAAAAGGTCATAATAATGCCATAAACTTATAAAATTCTTATCTTGCTATTCACAGGAGTCTGTGTAACCTCCAGCCCTTAAGATGATCTAAAACGATTCTCCTTTACACCAATGTGCTCTAACTGACCTTCTGTTTACATGCATCCGTACGTTTCTGAGAACAGGACATCAGCACCTCAGAAACAGCTAACCAACACAGAGCACTAGAGAAAGTAATGACTGCGCAGGTTAGCTGATGTTTGCGTGAACTGGCTGGTTTGGGTCTATGTGCTTTTTACTCATCTTTGAATAAATCCATTTCACTTTACAACTCAGCCTGACACCGAAACCCTCTGTAAAGACGACACAAGCAGAAACATATATACACAAGCACATACACGCTACACAATACCTGAGGCCTTGTGAAGGAAATGAATGGGATTGATTCCATTTTGCCTTTCTGTGAAGAATGCAATATATATTCCCAATTCAGTGTGTGTGTACTTTTATGCTAACAGTAGTGTCATACTTTCTTCTCATGCTCTTAATGCAACTGTAAGGTCTTAAAGAAGGGATAGTTCAAAAAGAATGAAAATTATGTCATTATTTACTCAACCTCATGTCGTTCCAAACCTGTATTCCTTACTTACTTTTGTGGAAAGTGAAAGAAAATATTTTGAAGAACTGTTTTTATCCATACAATAAAAGCCAATGGGGTCCAAAACAACACAGGACCCCATTGACTTTCATTGCATGGACAAAAAATATATATATTCTTTTGAGTTTGACAGGAGACAGAAAGACATACAGGTTTAGAAACGACATACGGGTGAGTAAATACATTTTTTTGGCTTAACTATCCCTTTATGTAAGTGGCAGGTCACTGTGAATCCTAGGCAAGAAGAACCAATCTCACAGAATCTCACACACATTCAATAAATTTCCTCACTCCCACTCAATCACAAAACACACTTGCAGACTCAAACACGCATACAATGATCTCACACGTCCACAGGCGAGCACAGACACAACCACGCCACAACCAGACACATGCCCTCACAAACTGGAAAAAGAGGTGACAGGCACAAAGGCGATCACAATAAACAATGGATGCCTAAAAGCTCCGTTTGTCCTGCTCTCCTGTTTGTGCGAGAGTGTCTGTGCATCAGTATCTGTGGGCGGGTGTTGGCCGGGGGGCATGAAAAAGTGAATCAGACGTGCCGAGGGCAGCGCCCTCCTGGGTCAGCCATGTTCATGCCACGCATTTCTCCCTCCTCATAGTCATCTGTGTCTGATGAATTGTCGTCATCATAAGGAGCAGACACCTCACTGACTGAGCTCTAAATGAGAGAGAAAAACACAGAATGAGGGATCTAAAATGGCAAATGTACACACATTAGCACCTTGGATATTTATTTTTCTTGGTTATACAGAAAGACATAAATAGCGTCTTACCGACCGCACCATTGACTCACGGAATGGTGGGCACACCATGTGGAATCGTGGGATTGATACGTCAAACACTTCCTCTTTGTTCTTGAGCCGGTGGAATGTGTAGTGGCCTTCCATGTACTCGGAAGTGGTGGAAAACGTGGTACAGCTGGCGTACTCGTGAACTTTACCGGGTGTCATCACTGGAAACTCGCCTGCAACGTACATCACACGCAAAAAACAAAGAGATGCAGGACATTCTTTAAAAAGTAGAGCAATTGTCACACTATGAATTATATGGTCAGAAAGATACTGTCAGAATGTCTCATCGTGATAATTCAACATATCTGTTACCAGTGCGAACTGTTCTAGTTTACTAGTTACAGGGATGGGCTCTTACCCACGACGCCAGGGCCTCGGACCTCCTCCACATTTCCGTTTGCATTCGTGATCTTCCAGTACCGACTGTCTAGCTGGCATGCATTCTCTGGCAGGGCCGACTTTGCCATCTCAATCCTGTTGCATGGCACAGCTCAGAGGTCATAGGTTCAGCTCATTGTATCATCCTATGTCAAGTCTTAGTACAGCTGCGTTGCATTACAGCAAGTTACAGCAGAAAGCAGCTTGATCATTTCAGCAACTTGATCTTTATTTACAAATTCCACAGACATCTCTACTTTTTGGTTAGACAGCAGCACTGGGAGAAGAAATAGATGAGGCGTGGCAGTAGGGGTGTGCAATCGTCTATGATAATATCATAATTAGCGTTTTAACAAAACGCAAGTTGCCATTATTATGTCACTTGCTTTGCAAAATCCAAACGAAAACATGCCTTGAGACTGAAAGTGATATCATTACGTGATATTTAATGCGAGTAGAATGATGCCTATATGCAAGATATACAGGGCCATTTCCCCCATGAGTTTTTGTCTTAAAAGACCAACTTAATTGTTTGTTTTTTTTAATGGCTGTAACACTCCAAAAAATTGGGACAGACATGTTTACCACTGTGTCACATAACCTTTCTTTTTAATTACACTTTTTAAATGTTTGGGAATTGAGAGAACTAATTGTTGCAGTTTTGCAAGTGGATTTTTTGCCCAATCTCGCCTGATACAAGACATCTGCTCAACAGTCCATGGTCATTGTTGTCTGATTCTCCTTTTCATGATGGTCCATACATTTTCAGAAGGAGACAGATCTGGACTGCAGACAGGTCAGTCAAGCACATCCACCCTATGGTGTAGACTCTACAAAACCACTCTGTTGCAGCACATGCAGAATGAGGCCTGGCATTGTCTTGCTTCCCAGGAAAGATGTCATCTTGATGCGATTAAATGTCTCTTTACTATCCCAATATACGCCTCCACGTGACTCGACACATAGAACTGATGTATAGCTTTCTCCTTGTGTAACAGAGATTCAAGTGGCATTCCTTGATGGAAGCAGCAGACAACGGTTTTCTAAAGTACTCCTGAGCACATGTGGCTGTATAACACAGTAGCATGATGGTTTCTCATGCAGTGCCATCTGAGGGCTCGAAGGTCACGTACATTCAACAGAGGTTTCCTGCCTTGCCCTACATGTATAAAGATTTCTCTTGATTCCTTGAATCTTTTCACAATATTATGTATGGTAGATGGTGAAAGACCTAAATTCTTTGCAATCTTGCATTGAGAAATTAGATTTTTGAATTGTTTGACAATTATCTCATGACATTTGGCACAAAGTGGTGACCCATGACCCAAGCTCTTTGCTTGGAAATACTGAGATGCTCCTTCAGATGACCAAATCACGATACCCTCACCTATTACCAATTCACCTACTTATTGTGGGCTGTTTCTATTCTATAATTTTTTCACTTTTATTTTACCTCTGTCCAACTTGTAGTGTGTTGCAGCCATCAAAATCAAAAAGTCTTTTTATTTACAAAAAAATACAATTAAGTTGTTCAGTGGAAACATTGGAAACCTTTTCTTTGTACTTTTTTCAGTTAAATAAATTTGAAAGAAAATGAGCAAAATCACAGATTCTTGATTTTATTGCATTTTACAAAATGTCCCAACTTTTCTTGATTTGCGGTTGTACACCAAATGTACTTTGATATTTATCTTATATTTATTCCTGAATATCATCATGATTGCAAATGTCATATTGACTTAAAAAAAACAGTTGCAGAAAAACCCTAAGTTAACATTGTGAGTTACATTTTAGTCATTTTACTGTCAATGCCATCAATATTGTCCTTTTTTGTTTTATATCATCAACAAAAAATGTCAAATGAATGCAAATTTTTACAGCAGAACTGTTTTGCGTCTCAGAGCAAAACATTGAAGGCCTTCACTGCATTTTGAACGAATTAGTTTAATGAGTTTACGCCGTTTGAACAAACCTGACACCTGTCTACATCGGACACGAATGTTAAGTCACATCAAAAGCAAATAGAATCCATTATAATCACTGATGCTGTCTACGCTGGATACAGTATACAGATGCAATGTTTATTTTCTGGTGCGCTCAAGTCTGCTCAGCTGACATCAAGACAAATGAACATTCACTAAGAAGCATCCTGTTTAAATAGCTTGTTTGCGTCTCTGTACAGACTTCAGAAGAGCAATCACATTTATTTTTAATGGCAGGCAGGATCACGTCAGAGGATTATATGTTTGTTCAGAGCATTTGACCTCAATTGTTTTGTTTGTTTGTTTGTTTTTAACGCCATGCCAGCTTCTGGGGCTATTTTCATGGTGAGATAAATTGATGGTAAAACTATATCAGGTGTTTACAATTTATTCAAGAGATAAGTGAATAAAAAAGTTCTCTCAAAGGGTTAAAACCAGTACAATCTAATAAAACATGCTTCAATGATAACGAGTTTTGACAGAAAGAACATGTTGGTAGATCTTCTCCTAGTATTAAAAACTCATCCTGGAATTGCCTTTTCTGCCAGGGGTATAAACAATCTGGTCCCATCGGATTGAGATTTGATAGAAACTTCTTCCAACATTGGGTCTGATTTCATGAATTTTTTTCATAGTACATAAATCACATTCTGTGTGCCCTTTGTTATTAATATAGATATGAATTATTGATTTTAGATCCATAGGAGGTACTGTGCAAATTTTGACAGTCTGCTTCCTCATTTCCTTTGATTCCACAGTGTCCAGGTACCCAACAAAAACAGATATTAAACTGATGATCCTCTAGTTAAAGCAGTTTATAAAAAAATCATTACAAGAGCAGGGTGACAGCATTTTTAAGGGATGACATTGCTTGGGGACATGACTTCAAATCTGTAATTATGAGAATATTTCTCTGTTTAATAGTCTTTATGTAGTCCAATGCCAAAATGATAGCATTTGCTTTTGCTGTAAAAAATTTGCTATATTTAGAGAAAGATCAATTGTTTTGTAAAATAGTCACAATTTATTGGTGAAATTCTGAAAAAATTCTGAAAAGAATAATTTTTCTGCAAATATATTTGTTTAGGTTTTTTTTACGATTTTTTAAATCAACCTAAACACAAATAGCCTGATTTAGATTACCAAAGCCAAATGAACATGTGTGTGCATTTATGTAGTACCTGATTCTATAGGTGAAGAAAAAGTGTGGCGGATGGACTGAACTGAGCTCTGGCAGGAAGGAGGTAGAGACTGATACGGTGATGTCACCAGTGGTTGCCACACAGCGTTTGTCATGAACATATCTGAACAAAAATAAAGGGGGTAAAATGTAAAGAGACATTATAATAGACTTTTGTGATTTCTTTACTAAGTGTAAGATAACAAAAGGTGGACCACCTGAAGATCTGGTCTCGAATGATGGGGTATTCTCCTGTTACAACATTGTCAACATAGGAGGTAAACCACTCACTAAAGTCAGAACCTGATAAAAAGAACGGAGGAGAGAGAAGAGTTCATATAATCTGAATCGGTCCATAAAACGGCAATCCATTAATGCAGCGTTTTGTTCTATGTTACCTGTAATGAACATGTCAATCGCAGAGGGATCTTGTGCCAATTGATCCTGTGAAGAAAAAGCATAAAACAGAATGAGCAAGAAGGCTGCATTAGACAAGACGACAAGAGCACCCCTCACTGGTCAAAGTGCAACGATGCAAGAAAAATTCCTCTCTTATCTAGTGGAGACCTCCACATGCAAAAGCAGAATCGTATCTGATGTGGTGAACTGCTTCAGCTCTATCAGTCAGGAGTCACGAAGCAGTTGGGAGGCTCTTAACATTTACCATCTGGTCTTTAGCTATATAGAACCACTGGCTGCCTCCTTAAAGGGATAGTTCACTTTGAAATGAATTTTTGGTATGTTTTAGCTTACCTCAAGGGCATCCAAGATGTAGGTGTCTTTTATTCCGCAGTAGTTTAAATTTTGATATTTTTAGGTCAAACCGTTCTTGTCTGTCAGTCATATAATGCAGGTCTATGGTCACTGTCTCAAAGAGCATGCACAGAGTCCAAATTAAAACAATTCCCCGTCGTCCAAATTAAACAATTCCCCATCGTAAGTACACATTAATGGCCTAAGACACGAAACGAGCGGTTTGTGTGAGAAAACGAACAGTATTTATATCGTTTTTACCTCTTGAACACAGCCATGTCGAAGTGATCTGATCTGACATGTACGCAGACTGGTGCATAGATACACTAGATGTCGCCTTAAAGACATTCGTTCCAATGAACTGCCGTAGACAAGGCGACATCTAGTGTGTATATATCTATGCACCAGTCTGCGTACACGTCAGATCAGATCACTTGGACATGGCTGTGTATAAGAGGTAAAAACAATATAAATACTGTTCGTTTTCTCACACAAACCGCTCGTTTCGTGTCTTAGGCCATCAATGTGTACTTACGACGGGGAATTGTTTAATTTGGACTCTGTGCATGCTCTTTGAGACAGTGACCATCGACCTGCATTATATGACTGACAGACAAGAACGGTTTGACCTAAAAATATCAAAATTTAAACTACTGCGGAAAAAAAGACACCAACATCTTGGATGCCCTTGAGGTAAGCTAAAACATACCAAAAATTAATTTCAAAGTGAACTATCCCTTTAAAAGATGATCTGCATCACAGTTGCACTTTCAGAATGGTTCACTAGCCTTGCATGAGTGTGTGTTTATGCATGGTAGTTTGTTGTGGTCTGAGGTAGTGATCTAACCGGGCACTGATAGAAGATCTCACTGCGTGTTCGTCCCTCTGTGCTCTCCAGTGCCATGTACTGGCTAAGGCCGGTATGGAAGCAAAACGTGAGTGGAAGACACTGCCGCATCCCCTTCCTCTGCTGAAATCCCCCTGCCGCTGTCTCAATGTCCAACAGGTCTTCTGAGCGGTAGTGATTGGACAAAGCCATGCTGCCCATCAGCCTGTGGAGAGGAGTAGAAGAGCAAGAGAAGTTTGTCTGCTTGCGTGTATAAATGCTATTCAAATAATTTATGAGCATTTAAATAAATTCTAATAATCTTTTAAGAGTTGAAAAGTAAATTAAAAACTTTTAAATAGTTTTTTGAAATGATCAAGGATATTCTCAGAAGTCTTACCCAGGGACCACCAGTTTTTGGCCATTGTGTATCCTATAGGAGCAACGGTAGTCATTAGGGAGTTTGCAGCCAATCTGGGCCTCAATGGCCTCTAGCTCTTCCTCCTTTACTCCCTCTTCTCAGAGAAAGGAAAACAAAATTAACACCCATAGTTTTTCAAAATATGACTGGATTAGTAACAGACAGACCTTTAAGTGAAGCTATCATTCGAGGACATTTCTGATTCAGGTAGTTTTTCAGGCTATCCCAAGCTTTCTTGAGAGTGCTGTAATAGTCAATGTAACGGCCCAGATCAGCATAATACTCCCGAAACAGCTCCTTCCAGGACAGGCCTCTGTGGGTTTTGTCTGCCCTTAAAAAGTCAACACCATATTTTAATTACAAAAAAATCTTTTTAAAAAAATGCAACAAAAAGATGAAAAATGCATGTGTCATAAATTAGTGAAATTATTCTGAGGGCATTTTGAGTCCGCTTACTCAGTAAGGAGCCAGTGCTTCTGACAAAGTCTCTTCCATAGGGGGTTATGACCTGTCAGCTCACTGAGTCGACGACTTACAAAACTGCAGCTGAGAAAAGAACACACCAGATTCGGTACAACAGGAACTTTCGACTACTTGAGATCTTGAAAAAATGTAAACATATTCAGTTCAGACTATGCTTCATCTACTGACCCTTTTGCTGTGTTTGACCGGGAACACCTTTGATGTTCCCAGTCATAAATGGCCGGCCTTTCAAAAATTGTGTGTAAATGGCATGTTATGCTATAATATTGCCAAATACTGGATTCAATCTTTTTGCTAACTTCTTTCAATTAGGACAGGTTTTATATTTCCTTTTGGATCTGATTGAGCATAGGCCTCATTGATCTGAGCTTATGTACCTCAGTTTTTGAATGAAAAAAAGCATTATTTGTCGATAAATTTGTCAATAGTCAACACAATATGGAAATAATTTGCACTGTTTATCACACTAGTGTGCTTTAATGTTTAACCAGGAAGTTTGCTTTGAAATGCTTTTATTTTGTACAAAATGGAACAACGCCACACTTGTTCCCCAATCAAAAATGACCAGCATACAAAACAATTGCTTATAAATGTCTTGTAATGCTATATTATCACCAAATATTGGATTCAATCTTTTTGTCAACTTGTTTTCTTTCAATTAGGGCAGGTTTTGTATTGATTTTTGAAACTCATTGATCGTAGGACTCATTGATCTGAGGAGAAAGTTCATCTCTGTAAATAAGAAAGCCTGAAATACTCAAAATAGTTTGGTTGTGCACATGTGTGTGTGTGTGTGTGTGTGTGTGTGTGTGTGTGTGTGTGTGTGTGTGTGTGTGTGTGTGTACACATGTATCCACACATGCAAAGGTCCGAGGCCTTTCTCTCTGCAAACACACATGTACATATGTGTGAACATAATGAACATGCTCCCGAACACTAAATGTTTCTCTTATTTTCAATCTCCCCCATTCATTTTCAATGGATGATGGTCAGTTTTGACCAATATAAGCTCAGGCCTATGAAGCCTATGTTCAATCAGTTTAAAAAGAGATACAAAACCTGTCCTACTTTTAAAAGAAAAAAGTTGACGAAAAGATTGAATCCAATATTTGGTGATAATATAGAGAAATGAGAGATAAAAAAAATATATATGTGTAGGCCAGTCATTTTTGACCGGAAACACGAGTGTAAAAAGGTGCCAGGTGGGGGCAAAAAAACTCAAAAAAAGTATTGTTAGGAGACCTTGAGTGCAATGTAAGTCACAATTAAAGTATCTACCAAATGAATAAATGTAAATGTTATGATGTATATCTTAAAACTTGATGACAAGTGATGATTGAGTATTTGAATAATTGTATTATTATTATTACCACCACCGTAAAGGAACAGAAAAATTCCTGAAAAAATGAATAATCACCCCTAAACATTCAGTCTCTTGAGGATGCAAACTTTACATAACATAGGCCTAAAAAGCTATAGTGGATTAACGTTACTCAGTTAAGAACAGTGTTAAAGGCGCACGTAAAGCTTCTGTCTTTACAGTAAGTTAGCTTCTATAAACAGTGAGGAAAACTTAGTTGCACCGGCGGTGTTACGCAAACTTCCAGCTGACCAGCGTCACGTGATCTTCCCTGCTCATTTCCCAGACCAAAATATTGATCATCAAAGCACAACTCAACTTACGATCCACAAAACACGAACAGCTACCACCAGCGTGCGATTGCAGCAGAAATAATGCTTTTGTGTTGCCTGTCTCCACTTATTGCACTATACTGTCAACTTGCATGAAGTCATGCACTTCTATCTTCAAGCATAAGATGCACGAGATGATCGGGTGTAACAGCTCACACAGATTAGTGTTTTTATATAATGATTGAAAACGGACATTATTGTGGTAAAATCGTGACTGTCTATCAAAAGAACTTGCTTGAGTAATATCATAAGCTATCCTGTTAGCATTGCCAGCTAACTGTGGAGCGGATATTATTTTTCAAGCTCATTCAAGGAACAAACATGCTTAAAACATCTTTGCAATTGCACGGACTAACGGCATGGTTCAAGAAAAATGTCTACCTGGTCAGATCTCGGAAGTCCAGAAATGACAGCACCAGCAATAAGGGATCAGACGGTAAGTTATCCAGGCTGAGCGCTATGGACGTTGCCATCTTGGTAGCTAATGCAGACGCGAAGCCCCGCCCCCTTCACTGCGATGACAAAGAAGGCGTGTCCGCACGCTGCTCTGTTATCAAATATTGCGCACATGTCGCCACTGTTAATCAAGTGAAAATGTATGTTCTAGTAAGGTAGCCTATTTAAAGATTCTGTTTTCGATTTCTCAACGATCCCGGTTCCTTAAGTTTTATTTCCTTTTTATTCTTTTGTGGAAAAAATATTTGAAACAAAAAATCCAAATATATTGCCAACTGATGAGATCAACACAACAAAAGGCCTGTCTGTGGGCTATAAAAAACAGTAATACATTTAACACAATGTAAACAATGTGTTTACAGACTTGGCTTTTTAATGATAATAATAGTAAATGAAATAAATAATAATAATGTGCAAAATAGACTGCATGTGTGACATGTCTAAGTGTCCTAAAATTGAGGCATACACATTTCTTGTATTTTTACACTGCTTAACTGACTCGTCTTCATCCTCTCCTACAGGGTTTAGCTCCATCCCTAATAAATCATAAAATGTAATTGATGATACAACATGTAATTTTCTAAGTAATCCTGAAGACTTTGGTTAGATTTTTCATGTTTTCAAATTTTTAACATAAAATACATAGATTGAGAAGGGGGACTGCGTACAGGGAGCCCAGAGGCCAGGAGGGCCTATAAGGATCTTCCCTAAGGGCCCCGACCCTGGAACGAGATTTCTACTGGCAGTTTACCTTGAGACATCACTCATTGTCAGTACTGTGAATAATCCTTTTTTCTTACCCTAATGTGGCAACATATCTTAGGGGATACAGACTTTTCAAAATGCGGGAAATAACAGCATGAGCAAAATATGACAGTGTTCTTTTTCAACATCTTAAGTAGGCCTATTTTTTATTTTTTATTTTTTTTGCTTAAGAAAAGTAAGATTAATACATGCCAACTACTTTCTACAAAGTCAGAATGTTCTACCATGGGTGGATGTGTTGGCTTTAGGTCAAACTTACAAAACAAGCACAACATTTGAAAAAAGTAATGTGACCCACATACTTTAACTCCAAACAGACTCAACTGTGATAATGATAACTAAAAAAGAAAAAATATGTATCATGCCTCCTATATAGAGATGACATAGCCTACTATGTAGGCCTATCCTAGGGTTAATAAGGTGATCTGTCAGCCTATTCCGGCGGAATGCACATTCGACAAGCATTAACGAAACCATTAAGTTCTCGTCTTTTTTAAAGGAACCGCTTTTTAAACTTTCTAATACATCAAGCGGTAGAATAAGATATATGGCCTTTAATAGCAAAGGTTGTTTTATGTGAAGAAAAATATCGTCATTTATTCAGGTAGGCATTTGCGTTATTAGGCTGCAATGAGGCGTTTACCTTTTACATCACCTCAAGATGGCGTCACAGATCCATTTTCTCGCTGGCGTTCTCAAGGTCAAAGCGATCAAACATTGCAGCTTCATACATTTCGATTACAGACAGCTCCATCTTTAGGCAAGAGTGGAAAAGTCTTACAAATATTCCCAAAAGAAGTCGTAAGTAAGACCTTGCCTCGTGAAATTATATTAATGTTCAATCAGTATGTCATGCTTTAAATTATTTGCAGGCATTGGCCTAACCGACAGAGTCCTAGTCTGTACAAGAGAATGTCTTTCTCCTCATCTTTCTTTCTTTTTTCATTGATGTTTCACAATGAAAAATACCTATAGGCATCTGTCCAAAGTATTTGTCCAAGTGAAAGCATCAGAGAAGAGGCTTTTTCTGTTATTATAAGTCACAAAATGTGTAGAAGTGTAGAACAAACCAATGTCTCAATATGAATGTTATATTCTACATTTTTCAACATATGCACACATATTTGCACGCAAGAGAGTAAAGTGTATTCCCAAAACTAGTGCGCATGCAGCTCCTGTGGTGGTACCAAGCAGCATCACAAAAATGTATACAGGCCTAGATATCAAATATGAACATTTAATAAGCAGTCAACGCCAAAGTCATGGGCTTGATTCCCAGGGAATGCATAAACTGATAAAATGCAATAGGTACAGGTTGATTTGGATTAAGGCGCCTGCCAAATGCATAAATAAAATAGCCTGGCTTATACATAACAACACTCCCACGCTTCATTCATCATTATTTTAAGAATCTTTCTATATTGCGTGTGAATAAGAAGCTCTGCTACAGCACACCCAGTGTGTGAAGGTGAGTTCATGCAGCTCTGACGTAAAGGCTGACGTGCAGCCACTTTGGTGATGAAGGGGGTGGGCTGCAGTGACAGACTTCTTCTTATTGAGGAGGGGTTGCCAGACATCTAAGCCCCTCCCCTTTGATTACCTCCCTTCTGTCTATGTCTGCCTCTCTTTCCTCCTCTCTCTCCCTTTTGCTCCGTCTGCCTGGCTGAGTTGGTTTCAGACAGTGCATCACACATGTGCCACCCTATGTCTCTAGTATCTCTCCACTCTCCTCCTCTCTCCTCCTCTCTCACCATGGAGGCACATCACTGAAGAGTGGATTGTTCCTCCTGTTTTCTCCTCTTCTCTCCTCTGCACTTCATTCGGTGTGTTTGGGTGTCTGTTTATTGGTGGGAATGATCGTGTCTGCGACAGCACTGTTGGGGGCTACGCTGGGTACCGTGTCTGGAGTGTTGACACTGTGTGGTCTCTCCCTGCTTTGTAAGAGCTGTAAGAAGGGGAAACTTGAGAAAGGGGACGAGACTGATCCAGAGAAAGCCAAACCCAGTATCCTGCATACTCTGACACAGGTAAGACTGACACTCACTAACACACAGCCATGGACCAGCTATCAGATTTGACATTTAAATACATACAAAAGAAAGAGCTTATTAAAAGAACAAAAAAACACTAACAGAGATGAGAGATATTCAACGAGTGAAATGTTCTGACTCACCTGGATAGAAGGATGGAAGTGGTGCTTACATAACACAGGTTAGCTCTCCGAGGCAGAAACAGTGATACTGTAGGCTACTAAAAAGGATTTATTTGCATGTATCAAAATAACTCTTTCCTGGATGTAATTATGAAATGATCCACTGGTAACATTATGATGCAAATATACTATATATTACATAGTAAATCAAATGTAATGGCCATTGTATCTGTCCACATGTCACCTTATTTACTGTTGCATGGTAGGATCAGAAAAACTGGGGTGAGATGATTTGTGGATGGTGTTTTAATTACAGTTTCAGACATTTTCGTTGAGATGAATGATTTTCTTTGTGATATTTATCATATAATTTTTTCATGATATATATGTATTGTAAATAAAGTTCTTTCTGAGGAATGCTTGATACTTTCCTAATGAGGAGCAAAAGATGTTTCTTTAAGATACAAAGAGAAAGAGAGAAACCAGAAAGAGACATTACAAAAAGAGCCAAAGTGTCCCTTTTTACAGCCCATTTTCTTCTGAATCTGCATCTTACATGATGCATAAAAAATATGTCAGAATATAGAATATATAGAAAAATAGATGTCATAAAAAATAGAATATAATTTCTATCTCTTCGAGGAAGAAATATTAACATAAGCAGAGCTGCAAATTAAAAGAGAAGGATGAAAATCAGCCATCAGTATTCTTAAATCAGACCAGCTCTCTCACAGAACTCTGATTGTGTCAAAGAACATTAAATTCATCCAGTAACAGGCAGGTTTAGGACTGGTGAGGGACAAGCATGTTATTATTAAAATCTTCTCCAGAGTGCTTTTATAAGAGGTAATTAGTTTAGAAATGATTTGTACTGTCATTCATACACAAAAACACAGACAGAGATGCTCGTGCACACACATACTCACACGCTGGTGTTGTTCGGTATCTGCTAAGCTTTCCCTGAAACAGTCTAGAGTCACGACTCACATAGCTGCACATACACAAATGATCGTTCTTCTGTCATGCCGGGGGCTTTCCATTGACTTGAATTGAGCTAATGATATTTCCTATCTCCCTTACTGAAATATTATATACTGCATTTTAACATTAACAAATGAAGTTGTCTTTCTTGTGGGGATCACTGGTTGGTGCACACAATGTGCATAATTTCAAATTTGACTATCCTTTTGGAGACATTTGGTCATCATGATGTTGTCAAAACAAAATTCAAAATATTTATATTCATGAATCATCACATTAAGTTCCACAAAAAAAAAAAATCTAAATCTTCATATACAGGCCAGAATATGTGTGTGAATTATATAAATGTCAAATAACCAAATATCAAAAAAAAAAAGGGCCACACAGTCACATTCGAGAAAATGATGAACAGAAGAAGGGATTTGCTGCACTCTTTTAATCCAAATAAATGACACAATCCAGGTAACACGGGATAGCGTAACAGCTCGTATACATACAAGACAATACTAGACAAAGAACCAAGGGAACTATGGGCTGTATACACAGGGCAAACAAAGGGAGCTAAATGAAATGCAGGTGAAACTAATCAGTAACCATGGAAACAAACTGCTGGTAAGTCCATTTTAAAACAAAAATAGGTGGCAAAAAATAATTTCTGAGGTTCAGTCTTCTGTAACGTTGTTTGTTTCTTTGAATCTCCAGCGTTGTGCGCTACAGCCACAGACAACGTTACACCCACATCAAACCATTAGAACAGTGGCACAAATCCCTTTCGCTATTTGATTCTGTGACATTCCGCATTATACAGTAAATACAATTTTTATGACTGGATTCTGTAGATTTCCATCTTAAGTCTTTGAACCTCTTTTAAAGAGATACCCAATTAAAATGTAAGCTGGGGCAGACAAGAGCATCAGTGGCAAATGCATGAGCAAAAACTGATCCTAGCTCATTTGCTGATTTTGTCTAAAAGACCACCACAATGAAGACAGAATTTAAGTATCTAAAGGATCATATGACTGTGTGTGCATGTATCAGTATATCAGTATATATTTAGTATTAAGGTCAGTTTCATATCGAATTGTAAAATAGGCGAGCACAGTCTCATTGCACCAGTATTTATTATTAATGATGAGGGGGCAGGGGAAGATGATAGGAATATAAGAATATCCTCTCTCGCTCCTTTCTCCGTGCACTATTTCAGCATGTTAACTGCCCACCTGGGGGAAATGGAGTATTCTGTTGTTGATTTTTCATTCATGCATGTTTTTTCAGACTCTAAGCCCTTTAGTCTCATATCTATGACATTGGATGGTGGTTAAAATCATCCAAGCAGAGTACTGTATAATGTAAGGTTTAAGTATTGTAGAATGATTGGAATACATTTTTTGTTATCTTCAGTTCCTCTGGGATTATTTTTTATTTATTATTATTAGGTCAGTCTAGTTATACTGACTATACTTTTTGGTTAAGATCAAGTATTACTGGAATGTTATTACTTGGCATGATCAATATTTTCCGAATATCCCATTATTTTAAGAAATTTCAACCAAGCATATTATTTCCCTGTAGCTCATCATTTTTATTTTCTCTCTCTTCTTCATGTAACATGTTTTAGTTCAGTGTGCAGAAGTGCACCGAACCCATCCAGCCTCAAGCATCTTTGAAGTTCCCTAAAATCTACCGGCCCAAACCTTCTGTCACTTCTCAAGAGGTGATAAACTACAAAGAACATGGAGCTGCCAAAGACATGTCTGCTGCCGAGCTCGACACCTGTAACCAGGCAACAGAACGTGAGGTCTTCTCCCTCCCGTGGCAAGGTAAGCAGATGACAGCTAAAATTTCACTGGCGGAGGCTTTGTGTGTGTGTGTGTGTGACTGGTTTCTCTGTGCATTCCAGTCCACTTCAGCCAGTGTGAGAAACCAGGTAATTTCAGTCAGTCTGAAATCAGTAAATCTGAGGTTGACTTTATATGGAGCTGACATTTTTGAATTGTGAACTATTAGTCATTTCACCCCTTAATGGATTAGACGCTAACTGAAATTTCGGCCATTAACATTTTTGATGCTGTTAAAATCTGTACAGATTTTGCCCGGAGGCCATCGTTATACTTTCATACACATACATTGGTCTGACTCATAGCGCTCAGCATCTATCACGATAAGTAAAGGTTACACACAACATTATAATTCATGATCAAGGCCCTCCTTTATGAGAAATACTTAATTTTATCCACCCACTATGATGCAGAGAAAGAAAGAGATAAAGAGAAGTGAGTGCTATCTATCTCAAAGAATTTAACAACATGTTTGCTGTTGTTCTGAATGTTGTGCATGTGCCGAGTTTATTGCTTTTATGGATTTTTACATTTTTGGTCACACTATTCTCATTACATTGTCTATTTTTGATCTACCAATGAAAAACAGTTCCAGACACTACATGTCTTCAAGCTTCTAACAAATTAATCGAAACGAATCGATGATATTAATTGAATCAGATGAGTAAATGATTCCATGACTCTCTTTAGAAAAGCTGTCACTTGCAAATAACTACTTAACAATGTAACCTATACAGAAAGAGTCACTGAAAAATCCCCACCAATAATGCATACAAAAAGAGAAATTCCCAGGGGGATCATAACTAACTATGGTCCATCATGTTGTTCTGGTCTCAGGAATACAAAGGATTTTAGTAAGAACCCTTCTCCTAAAATAGTCTTTATTTACTCAGAACTGAATCTACACTCCCATTTATTTCCTTTACATCAGCTTCCGCAGATGAAACGCCCTGCACATCTGAGCAAACCGGTGGCATGACGACAAGTAGCTCTATCCTATATCCTAAACTGCACTTCTCCATTAGTCTACACAAAGAGAGTGGAGAGCTACACATCAGCATCGTAGAAGGTAAAAAACATGCATCTACTCTACTGTTTCTAGAAAGATAGTGGGGCACCTGTGGATCGCAGGTGAATCTCAGGATATTGTGTAGCATCCCTTTGGTGATGATAATTTATGATGACTTTGATTGTATGATAACTTTTGTCGCGATACGATATCTTTGCGTGAAGAACAAATTAGTGTTGCTATTGACTAAAACTATTAAAAGGATTGTTAATTGAAATAAAGCTGAAATAAAATAAACATATTAGATGAAAAACTTTAAACTTATCTTAAAAAAAACGTTTTTGAAGTTGAAGTACTAAAATGACCAAAACTAAAACTCAAAAAAAAATTGTTTTTAACTAAATATAAATATATATATATTTTTTTTAAATGCATGAAAATAAAAAAAACACATAGCCAAATTACCAGGGCCGTAGCTAGAGGATTCGGGGACAATTTATTGTCTTATTTTTTAATAAAGATAATATGGAACTGGTAATATATTATTAAATAAAGCTAATAAATGTATTCATCCAAGTGTTGTATTCGTGTTTTCCTGATGTAATAAATACATCATCAGCCGGCAGGTCAGGTAGGCTACATAATGCAATGCATCGTGACTCGTGTCAATTTCTTAACTCTATTTACTATGGTGTACAAAGACAGGAATTTTGACCTCGTAATTATTCGGTCGATTGTGGTGCGCCCCGATAATGAAGAGTGACATTTTTCAGTCAGTTACTCTCCTGCTCTTCCACCAAGTTCATTGTTAACTTCAGGCACTGCCGCCTCAACTCTGATTGGTTCTGTTCACGAGCTAGGGTAGGACTTACAATTTTATTGGGTCCATCTGATGTTTGTCACTGGCTGAACAATTAATAAATACTTTAGATCGGACTAAACCATTTTTAGGGAGGTAATAGAAGCAGATATTTGAAAAAAAATTTTTTTAACCAAATTGCATGTTTTTGTGGTTTTCATTTAAATCTCACGCATACAACTAATATAAATATTATAATTATTCATACAACAGGGGCCCATATAGTATAACTGCTGGATTTTGTGGGGCCCCCTGGGCAGTGGGGCCCCTATAATTGTCACCACCTTTCACCCCACTAGCGACGGCCCTGCAAATTACTACAATTAAAATGAAAGCTGAAAATATAAAAATAAAAGGTAATTTTTTTTTTTTTTTTTTTAAATACTGTATACCTTATGCGCCAGAGAAACAAGGGCGCAGCCATCTTTAGAATATTGTCTTTTAACTTTCGTTTTTGCGGTCGCTCTGTATATTTCTATGGCATTGCTGTCCAATAGCTTTTGAAGTGGATTTACTTAATGTAAAGTTAACGAAAGTTATCAGGAGGACTAATGTTTAAAGCAGATGTCTTAACAAATGTCAGTCGACCGGTAAGATTTTAAAACTAGTTAGTCAGAGAATATGCCCATTATACACTACGCCATATTCTTAGAACTGCAACTAGGCAAAATCTGAAGACTGCTCTGACTTTAAAAAGAAAAAAAGAAAAAAAAAAAGAAGCCTTACCAAACACATCACCTGAAGCTCTAAGAGGAGCAGTTTTAAGGTCACCAGAATGTTACACAACATGAGCAGATATTTGTAAAAAGCAGGCTTTGGTGTTGTAATTGTAGTCCTCTTATGGCTCAGACAGGTGTGTTGTGTTTTTAGTGTCACTGTACAGCGTTTTTGGTCTGCTTTTGAGGCTGGACCAGAGGGAGGATTTGATATTCAAAACTCTCTGTGATTAAACTGATGTTTGAGAGAAATAAAAGCCTCTTTCAGGCAGCTTAAAGCCTCTTAGTCACATAATTACCATTTCAATAGTTGCAGCCATGATTGATATGCATCATTATCTGTAATGAGAGTAAATCTGCTTTAAACTCAAAACCTCTATTCTGCACATCCAAAGAGGAAAGAGAGAGATGATCAGTCATGCTGGTTGAGATGTAGAAAGGAATGAAAAGTGAGGAGTTATGAAAAAGAGATATGCTTGGTGCCGCTGAGGTTTGGAGCAGCTTCATGTGGCTCAATTTGTCATCCTGTTCCTTGTTATAATATGACTCATATTCTCCTTTTTTCCGCAGCGGAGAATATATCAGTGGATGCCGGATGTGAGGGATATATTTCAGGGTGTGTGAGTGTCTCTGAAGAGCAGAAGCACGCGCAGACAGCAGTCCACAAGCTCGCAGCACATGTGCAGTGGGAAGAGGAGCTGGTGTTTGCCCTCCCTGTGGAGGGCACAGAAGACATGGATGGTCTAGATGGAGAAGTGGCCCTCTCCCTTCACTGCTGTGATCGATTCTCCCATAATTCTACTCTGGGCACAATGCGCTTTAAGCTGGCTGATGTGAGCATGATGTTGGATGCTGACTGCTGGGTTGACTTACAGCCACCCAAACAGGTGAGGAACATTGCTTACAAATGTGCACAAGTTCAATCTTAATGAGGACCTATTATGTTTTTTTCAACTATGTGTAATGTTGCTGTTTGAGCATGAAAAAGGTCTGCAAAGTAACAAAGAACAAAGTCCACTCCAACGGGAGTTATTCTCTATATCAGTAAGCACTGTTTCTGAACTCCCTGAAACACCTCAATTGTAGTTTTCTTCCAGGAATTTACTTCACAATATTCCTCATTCAAATATTTCCTGCCCAAGGCATATGCAAACAAGGGGGCGAAGCCTGATTTTGCATTAATAGCGTGTTGAAACTCACAGTTATGGTAAGGGCGTGGCATTTCCAAAACATGCTGGAAGCGGTTGACCAATCAGAGCACACTGAGCTTTTCGGAAGGAGGGGTTTCACAGAGGCCGGAGGCTGCAATGAAATTGCATACTTCCCTACTATATAGTCGGCGAAAAACGTCTAGGTTACTAATGTAACCCCCGTTTCCTGAAGGAGGGTAACGGAGACGTTACGTCGGACTGACGTCATGGGGTCCCTATGGAAAGCGCCATAGCCACTGAACTGTGTTACGAGTGTTGGAGACGTAGATGCTGGCAAGCTGCCGCGTTCCCTTTTGGCAAACTGCTCTCACAAAGTCGTAACCTACCCAGCACACCATGTACACTCTGGGGGCGGTCGAAGCTGCTGTTCCAACCCCAGGGAAGAGTGCTTCGGAACTCAATTTCCGTTTTTTCAGCCATGACCAAAATGCTGGGGAACCATGCCCAATCCCAAAGGAGGGGAACGCTACGGAGACTACACCCTGCCCGAAGGGTGGTAACGTTTGGAAGTACACATATGGACTGACAGTGCTACATATGGAAGGTCTCTGTGGTAGGTACTACCTAGCCAAGGAGGAGCTGCTATGGTGCAGAGACAGGGCAGAGCAGAACCGCCCAGGGAAAGACATATCGTGGACAATACACATATGGGATTACCAAGGGTCACATCATATGGGTATCTAGTCAAGTACAAGGGCTGACCGGCCGGGCATGCACACGAGTACTGGGCCTGTAGTCAGATGCCTCTGCCGCGTCTGACTGCCGAAGGTAGCTGGAGGAATTTGATTCAGGTTTCGCCGAGTGGGTAAGAGCAAGTATCTGAAGAGCAAGTAGGCGCTCGTCTCCCCCTGTTAGAGGGAATGGCGCCGCAAGCGAGACACCGAGCCAGTCTTCCAGTACATTACCTGTTTGTACCCAATACACGCGAGAAGACTGGCTCTACCTGGATATTGTAGAATCTCGCAAATGTGTTAGGTGTTGCCCAGCTCGCAGCTCTGCAGATTTCTGCCAGAGAGGCACCGTGCGCCAATGCCCAGGAGGAGGCAACACCCAGAGTGGGCTGGTACGCCAAGGTGATGGCATCCACTATCCAGTGGGCCAACCTCTGTTTGGAGACAGCCTTTCCCTTCTGCTTACCTCCAAAGCAGACAAAAAGCTGCTCTGAGCTTCTGAAGCTCTGCATGTGGTCCACGTAAACATGCAGTGCATGAACGGGATACAGCAGTGTGAGGGCTGCGTATGCCTCCTCCAGGGGCAAGTTCTCCAAGTCCCCCCCCTCCAAGTTCACCACCACCATTCACTGACCAAAAATGCCTGCAGGTCCCCCATCTTCTTGAAGGAAGCGAGCAAAGTCAGGAGCACTGTCTTTAGAGACAGGATTTTAAGCTCAACTAACTCTCAGGAACGCATATTTGCGTAGGCCCCGGGGCCAGCTGTGTGCCAGTGCATCAGTGCCGAGGGTCCCCTCGGTCAGGGAATAGAACAACTGGCAGTGGGACGTGTCCGGGGGGGCAAATAGATCTACCTGTGCGGTCCCGAAGCGCCTCCAAATCAGCTGGACCACCTGGGGATGGAGTCTCCATTCTCCCGGGAATGTGAGCTGTCGTGAGAGCACGTCGGCCGCACGATTCAGCTTGCCTGGAATAAAAATGGCATGCAGAACCCCGGCTCAGAACTACCCTCATCCATTGAGCGCTTTGGCCTGCAGGATGGCCATTGCATGCAAGGTGGAGATGGTCTATCCAGCGGCACTGTGAGGCTTAGCAGCCAGAGCTGTCATCATCTCACAGGCGCTGGACGGGAGCCACTCAGATTCAGAGTTGCATTTTTTGAACATTCAAGCATGAAAAACTATTTTAGTAGAACCCCAAAACAAAATCAAGACTTTGTAAAAGAGCATAATATGGCCACCATTGCACATTTAGAACTTTGAAATTCGGCTTCATGATATAGTCAATACGAACTTTGTCAGCTGGTCATTATCACAAAATAAACCTCATCAGTGTGAATCATTCTTTAAATGAGAGGCAGAACAGGACATTTTGATCAATTTAATTAATTTTAATTAAACACAAGAGGTTAGGCTTATAAGCACTGGTAACTATTTATTTCTGTGCTGTGGTGTTACCACTATTTCCACCAAGAGAGGCAGTAACACCACAGACAAATTAGTACAAATCCAGTCTTTTGTACAACAGAGTCTGCCATCATGATAGTTTAAAGAGCATGGGACATTTTGGAAATAAGACTTTATTTATCAAAATATAGATTAAAATATGTAAAATCTGGAAGTTGCCAAAGCAACCATAATACACATATGCAAACATTTTATGATTTATTGGTATTTAAAGTTTATTTCAACTGTTGCAAAGTAGACACCACTTTGCAAGAATGACCCAAATATGTGCCCGCTAAATCCAATTTGACCGACCAGAATAGAGTATTTCAGAGGGCTATGTAATAAATAGGAATTTAAACATAAATAATTAAATCACATTAGTGTGGACAATGACTATGAATGTACATAATTATAACTGATTTATATTTATTGGACTTTAAAAAGTGTTCATCCTATTTCTGACTGAGAACCTGTGTGCAAGTGTATGACATATATTTGTAGGCAGAGAGTTGAAAAAAGTCAGTTCCAGGCAATCATGCTGGAGTTCTGTGTTGGAATGTTACTGATGCAAGTGAATACATATTAAAACATATAAACACTAAAACATAAACAGTACAGCAATAGAGGTAATATACTTTTGACACACTTTTCAATTGCCATGGTCACACACATGGTGTGAGATGAAGATTTTATTATGGGATGCTTGCTGTGTTTGTATTTCTACAAGTGCACATATTGACCGTTTAGAAAGAGCTCAGACATTTCTTTTGGACTTCCACATACGTGCAGGTTACTGCGCATAAAAGGGTGGTAGGAGAATAGATCTGAGTTTATTTTAGGATACTGTACTCCCTCCATACCTTGTTTGCTTAAAATCAGTCTCGTGGGTACCAACTCATAAATTTAAACACACACATAAACAAACACATGCATGCATTCCACCCCCACTGCTGTGCTATCTGTTGATGTCATAGACCTCCAGAGCAGGAGATCTTTATCTGCGTCATCACACCTCCCAGAGGAGATCTGCTTCTAACAGATACACACACATAGACATGCCAGGAATGACTAACTACCATTGGACTGCAGAGAGGATGAAAGAGAGAGAGAAAGAGAGAGAGAGCGGTAGTAATGCCTGAGCGGGCCTAGAGGTATTTGTGTGTGTGTGTGTGTTTGTTTGCATGTACAGTATGTAACGTGTCAGGGATGAAGAGGATGACGCAGGTTGAACTGGGTAATGAGCACCACTCAGAATGTATTTGTTCAGATATGACAAGATGTTCACACTTTATTATTGTGTGTACTCTTATTTATCATATGATTCATGTTTGATTATTCAGGATAGGGCTTTGGTTTATGATGCCTAAGATGCTAATATGACTATGAATAATGATTGCAGTACCTTAAAGCTTACCATGTTGTTCTTTTGAATAATATTTATCAGTATTATTTGTCACTGTGTTCATCACCACTGCACTGGAGTAATATCAAACACAACGGTTTGATTAATCCAATCTTGTCAGACCTGAATCAAAAGCACCAGATTATATTTCAGTAAAATGTCATGTTCTGCTCATGCAGCTGATTAAGTGGGGCTAACTGAAGGCAGGGGCAGATTTGAAAAAGGTCATGATGGTTATGAAATGCCATAATTCAGAGTGTTTAATCGGAGGGCTTTGCTGACAAATTGACAATTTAAAATGACCACCTTTTGCCCTGAGAGAGGAACTGGTCACATTCAGTCTGCTTCATAAATTACTAAAACATTTGCATGAAATGATTCTTTATGCAATCAAAAGTCAAGTTCATTAACCCTGCAAGAAGAAATTATGATTATGCAAATTCTAAAATCTCTTTTTATGTGAAAACAGAGTTAAAAAGTAAAATTGCCTGACACAAAAATGTATTTTAACGTTAATTATATTATTCAAAAACGTTTACCCAAGAAGCTTTTCAAGACTTTCAACCCAGAGTTTTCTTTTTCAGCAGGAAGTGACATCATCAGCTGGAGAGCTACTATTGTCGCTCAGTTATCTGCCAGCAGCCAATAGACTTGGGGTGGTAGTAATGAAGGCTAGAGGACTTCAGTCAGACAAACTGAAAGACAACATAGGTATTTACCACAAACATACCATCATAACGACACTCAAATCAATGTGAAAAATAAAATGTATTCCAAATCAACTATTAAGATGGATGTGAAAAAGAGATTCAGCAGTTCAATAATAAACTACTGGTCAATATTTGGATTAATAATTTTGAATGTTTTTGAAAGTCACCAAGGCTGCATTTATTTAATAAAAAATACAGTAAAATCAGTGATATTGTGAAACATTATTACAAATTAATAGAACAGTTTTATATTTGAATATATTAAAAAAATATTCCACTTAAGGCTGCTGGAAACTTTGCCATCACAGGAAATTACATGGATTATATGATATGGATAAATTATATGGATAAAATATATCCATATAGCAGTTCTTTTAAATTGTAATAATGTTTCACAATATAACTGATTTTACTTTTCTTTAATTTTTTTTGATAAAAAATAAATGCAAAAACATTCTTTCTTATTCCAAACTTTTGACCTGGTAGTGTGCATGTACACACATTAAATATATCCATCAATTTTCCAAACTGCTTGTCCTAAATAAATACATACAGTACATACAATATTAATGTCAATATTTTAGGTGTAATAAAGAGAGTACTGTACCTGTATGTTCTCTGATAGATCTCTCAGTAAAGTTGACCTTGAAACATCAAAATGCCAAGCTGAAGAAGAAGCAGACGCGGCGAGTGAAGCACAAGATGAATCCGGTCTGGAACGAGATGATGATGTTGGAGCTGCCCAGTGAGCTACTGGCTAAATCCAGCGTGGATTTGGAGGTACTGAACCTGGCCAGTCCCGGGACCCTGCACCCCCTGGGCCGCTGCATGCTGGGGCTCCACACCTCCGGCACCGGCCTGCAGCACTGGAAACAGATGCTAGATAATCCACGCAAGCAAATTGCAATGTGGCATCCTCTATACACCTAAGAATGTTAATATTCTCCAAACCACCACCTATACGCAATGTCCTTGGGTTTTTACAATAGTACTCTATTCCTGTGCAAAAATATGTAGTTCTCCAATATACTAAATATTTAAGTAGATTTAATGAATGAACCCAGCTGTTATCATTTCGTAATATGAAACTAACTTCTCTGCAGGTAAAGGCTAAACTACTTACACAGTAGTTTAGAGTATTTTAATGTAAGCAGTGCTGCATTTAACTTTGGTGTTGTTATTAATGTGTGTTTAAAATACTCAATGCTGTTTTAAACTGGTCCGAGTTGGAGCCATCCTAAAATATGTCTAATGTGGTTGAAACACTTAGAGAGACACCAAAAAATTCAAACATGTTTCATTTTTAAGATAAATATCAAACATTTTTGTTTTCCTGTTATTATGGATCCTCTTCGTCCCACTGTCACAGCTGGAATGATGGAGCCATGCTCACTAACTGTAGATTGTGACTAGTATATTTACAGTAGTAACGCACTAATTCAATAAATAAACAGGGTCTCAATACGGCAGCTTTACTCTTTTCAAGATGCACGCATACAGAAATAAATGTAAATGTATCACTGTCTTCTAATTATATATATATATATATATATATATATATATATATAAATAGCAGGAAATGTATACTTCTAACAATTACTCAGTTTGGAGACCTATAGGTATTTCACTTATCGGGCTACAGATCCTGATGTTGTAAAATGTTGACATTTTGTCTCATTAAAGGGATAGTTCACCCAAAAATGAAAATTCTGTCATCATTTACTCACCCTCATGTTGTTCCAAACCTGTATAAATTTCTTTCACAAAAACACAAAAGAAGATATTTAGAAGAATATGGGTAACCAAACAGTTGATGGGCCCCATTGACTTCCATAGTATCGAGTAAAAAAAAATACTATGGAAGTCAATCAGGCCCATCAACTGTTTGGTTACCCATATTCTTCAAAATATTTTTTTATTCCAGAAATGTATTTGTGTTTTACCAGGAGTGCACATTCTACAGATGACATGCCTAACAACTGACGTAAATAACAGAAATATTTAGGCTTCTTAAACACAAATACTAACCACAACTGCTTCACTAACCAATGCATCCAAATGCCACTAAAACAAATTGTATACATCACATTTTAAGGTTTTTGGAAGGAATGCATATTTTGTGCTAAAACCAACACAGTAGTCATTCAACCACAAATCAAATCACTCAGCTGTATATGCAGCTGTATAGCCTATATGAAAGTTTTCAGCCCAGTAACTGTTGTACATCTCAAATTGCCCGTCCGTCATCTTTTCGGTGCAATCGTTATCGGATTTACATAATTTCTGTGCTTGATACTTTTCCAGAGAGGGATCACTGTTAATCACTGAAATCTGATCCATCTGTATGACTTACTGCATAACACTCTTGATTTTATACAGACAGATATGTATTTCTATGTTTAACCCACAGATATGCTTGAAACAAATAACCTTATGTTGGAGTGAAATAAAAACTCTTTTCTCAAAATGTGCTATTTCTCGTGTGTTTGCTTCAGAGATTTGATGGATCTATTTTTAGGCATGGTCAGACATGATAGATGACACAGCTGAGGAAGAGCAAGCAAGGAAGTGACAGATATCCAGGCCAACAGCACCTCCCACAAACCACACCAAACGAACACACACTGATGAATGTATGAGAGAGAGAGAGAGAGAGAGAGAGAATGGAAAACAAAATGGAGAGTGTACTTGATAAGAGCATATTAAAGTCATCTTTCTTTTACCACAGTACCCAGTCTTATTATGTCTGTATAATCAGAATAGACTGGTCCGGTGTCTGTCTGCTCGGCAGCCTTGAAAATGGCAAAAGATACCAGCAGTTACTGCAATGCATCACTGATGAGCTACTTGCATAATCCCACTGATAAAAAAACAACAAAAAAAAAACTCCCACCTGCTAGATATTGCCCTGCCAGAGCTAAAAATGATTGTGCTGGCTCGCTCTTCCTGGAGGAGCTGTGTGTGTGAGTGAATGAATATGTGAACACACTACACGTCACATGATAAATTACTTTAAGCTTGCTGTCACTAGCAAGCATGTTTAAACACAATATGAATGAGAAACATAATGAAAAGAAATTGCCTTATTTCAGAAGAACCGAGCAACAGGCTCTTCAGATTAAATAAACTCGCTAGTGAATTCATAAATATGTTTTGCAACTGAAAAATGTTTCTGATCAAGTGATAAAGTGGAGAGAATGACATGTGTTTCCTACACAACGCATTATCTAACATTTATTCAGAGAGAGAGAGAGAGAGATCTCATTATGGTTTTATATGTGAAAACCGCAAAATTATAGCTCATTATTTTCTTTGCCCAGCATGGACAGCAAAAAAAAAAAAAAAAAAAAGCCCTGTCCTCATTCACATCGAACATAACACGGCTTTGAACAAATCCATCTGAAATCCCTTATCACACTGGGAGAGGTTCTTCCCAAAAACAACAACACATGAAATATAGATGGAGCCATGGAGGGAAAAGATGCCCTAGAAAATATTCCTTTCTGATGCTGAGCGGAGTGAGGCAGGCATGAGCATTGCTGTCAGACAAAACAAGGAGAGAAAAAGCTACTGCATGAAGCTACCTGCTTTATATCATCTCATCTGTCTCTTTTTCTCCTTTGTCTTTGTGTGGCATCAGCCGGAACAAACAAGAGACAGAGGGAGAGGAGCAGAACATCCTGAACGCACACAAACACTCTTAAAATCACCATGGCATGAAATCAAAATGAACAATTCATCTTTGTGACTCATGCTACTTGTTTTCTCTCCAATAGGCTAGGGAGAATTGCTTGAGTAGTGTACATTTAATTAAATAAAGTGTGTATGTATCGAGTGTGTATATGAGAATGTATGTATCCTGTGACAGGATCATTGACAGGCTGATTTACAGTGACAGAATGCATGTAAAGATGTGGCAGAGTGCAATTTTATGACATAAAAAAAGCTTGCATACTCTTCTGCTACACTCTCATATGCCTTTTCTTCACAACAACAGTGCATACTTTTTGGGCATGGTATAATCAGGCAAACTGGGATGCAGTAACAATGTAAAAAAAACAAAAAAAAAACAAGGTTGTTTCAAGAATGAAACAAGTGACTCCCTCCACCAATTCACAGCCCTGTTGATATTCAGAACAAGATATAGATACTTTTTTTGAGCGTTGCTGCCATACCAACTACCAAGTAATTCATGTACATTTTTTAATTCAATATTTGGTAAAAAATAAAAAATAAAGATTTTATTTTTTTTTTTCTAATGGTCAATTGGACTTCACTGCATGTACTGTATAACCATCAGTTAAAAACAAATAATGTGAACAAACTTCCACTTGAAATCTCCCTCCATAATGTACACGTCTCTCCCAAGCATGTATGGACACAATCATTTAAGTTCATTTTTGTTCCTCATTATTCAGACAATAATGAAGTCTGATGAACAAAATCAGGTCCCTTGACAGCCCTATATCTCTGCTTTTTAATTTACAGAAAGAAGCGGTGAAATTATATGAGAAAGTGTTCTCTATTCAACAAGCAATCAAATAACCTGTGAACGGACTGAGGGTTGCTACATGTTTTACAAATCATTGCTTGAAGCGACCGAGTCGTGTGTCTGTCATCCAATCTGCCCTCTGAGCCTCTCCTGGGTTAAACTGATCCATGTTGCCACGGTGATGTGAGAAGGCTGAGTGATCAAGATCCTTTCTGCATTCAATACGAGGGCTGGTTGGTAATTTAAAGAGTGACTGGTTTTAGACCATCTCATCATCCTCGACAATCCACTCATTACTAACAGTAATAAATCCATAAGTCCTTGACTGACTGTAACAATTCGACAAACCCAAGGCTGGTTGATCAATTTGACCAGTTGTGAGATCAATAACTGGGACAAGGAGACAGAGATAAGAGGATAAGGGGAAATTAACAGCTAATGAAGGAAGAAAAAAAAAAACAGAAACAAACTTATAGAATTTCAATGCAGAGACACACGCATAGGAAGCAAGTAGAGAACAAGCATTTTAAGATATGTACTGCGACTGAATGTGTCCTCTTAGACATAGATGTTCTGCTTTGATGACTATTGTGGTCAAAATAAATGTAAATTAAATGTAAAAGCATATTAAAACCAACAGGTAATTCAAATTTACCATGTGCATTGTGCACACTCTTGGCCTCATTGTGCATGATTCATTGGCGTATGTTAATAAACACGGTTGTCTTGATATTTTTATTTTTTAATCCAAATGTAATAACTTGCTCCACCTCCAAAAAGACTTTTCCTTTTTTGGCCTATGAAAACCTGTCATACCCTTCCCTCCAAACACCTGGTTCCATTCTGGTATCTAACGGTTCCTGATCAGTGCTGGGTAGTGACTGATTACATGTAATCTGGATTACGTAATCAGATTACAAAAATGTTATTCTTGTAATTAGATTATATTACACTTTAAAATATTCGTAATCAGACTACAGTTACTTTTCTGTTGATTACATGTTATTCGTATGCCCGTAAATTCATTGATTCTACTTTGTTATTTTTTTTATTTTCCTTTCTATAAAAGTCTAGTCTACTCCTTATTCATTCAGAAGTTCTTCCAGGTTTGTGGAACTGCACATACAGACCCGCCACTAGTCATGATTCATGAGCCTATATCACTGAACACTGAGACCCACAGCTTTTGATCACTAGATTCACACAAATTTTGAGAAATTATGTTTTTCTCAACATTGCATATCTAATCAGCTCCTGACGAACACATTACATTTTATTTTAATTATCACTCAGTGAGTCCTATATTCATGTATTACTGTCTTTGGAAGGCTTTTGTCTTTAAACACATTAAAATGTACAAATTCCCATCTTTTCATATTTACATCATGCAATGCAGGCATTCATTTTTTTTTACCCTCTTAAGCCCTTAGATTTTAAGTTAATAAATTAGGTCAATAATAAAATTGTCAATAATAATAACAAATAATAAAATAAAGTTCACAGTTCTCTGATGTCGGTTAATGGTCATATGACAGATATGTAGGTAAACAATTTGTTAAAATCTTTTTGAGTATTTTTTTATTTGAAAATTATTTAATAATTTTTTTTCATGATTTAAATACCTAATAGCTTTTCATTAAATTCTGTAGTCACAAACCCCTGCAGTTACATCACGGACCGCAGTCTGGGAAACCCAGACGTAATGTAATATTTAATGCACATCATGCTGTTGAAAAAGAATTGAATATATTTTCTTTCTCTTTGTATTTTTTTTTCATCAATATGGTACAAGATTATCCTATTCAAAACGATGTGATAAACTAGTTATGACAAAAGTAATTAAGAAGTAATCGGAAATTAGTCAGAGAATACATTACCTAAAATTAGTAATTTAGATTACAAAACTACAATTTGTAAGTAATCTGCCCAGCACTGTTCCTGATATACAGTGGGTACGGAAAGTATTCAGACCCCCTTAAATGTTTCACTATTTGTTATATTGCAGCCATTTGCTAAAATCATTTAAGTTCTTTTTTCCCCTCATTATTGTACACACAGCACCCCATATTGACGGAAAAACAGAATTGTTGACATTTTTGCACATTTATTAAAAAAGAAAAACTGAAATATCACATGGTCCTAAGTATTCAGACCCTTTGCTCAGTATTTAGTAGAAGCACCCTTTTGATCTAATACAGCCATGAGTCTTTTTGGGAAAGATGCAACAAGTTTTTCACACCTGGATTTGGGTATCCTCTGTCATTCCTCCTTGCAGATCCTCTCCAGTTCTGTCAGGTTGGATGGTAAACGTTGGTGGACAGCCATTTTCAGGTCTCTCCAGAGATGCTCAATTGGGTTTAAGTCAGGGCTCTGGCTGGGCCATTCAAGAACAGTCACGGAGTTGTTGTGAAGCCACTCCTTCGTTATTTTAGCTGTGTGCTTAGGGTCATTGTCTTGTTGGAAGGTGAACCTTCGGCCCAGTCTGAGGTCCAGAGCACTCTGGAGAAGGTTTTCGTCCAGGATATTCCTGTACTTGGCCGCATTCATCTTTCCCTCGATTGCAACCAGTCGTCCTGTCCCTGCAGCTGAAAAACACCCCCACAGCATGATGCTGCCACCACCATGCTTCACTGTTGAGACTGTATTGGACAGGTGATGAGCAGTGCCTGGTTTTCTCCACACATACCGCTTAGAATTAAGGCCAAAAAGTTCTATCTTGGTCTCATCAGACCAGAGATCCTTCAGGTGTTTTTTAGCAAACTCCATGCGGGCTTTCATGTGTCTTGCACTGAGGAGAGGCTTCCGTCGGGCCACTCTGCCATAAAGCCCCGACTGGTGGATGGCTGCAGTGATGGTTGACTTACAACAACTTTCTCCCATCTCCCGACTGCATCTCTGGAGCTCAGCCACAGTGATCTTTGGGTTCTTCTTTACCTCTCTCACCAAGGCTCTTCTCCCCCGATAGCTCAGTTTGGCCGGACGGCCAGCTCTAGGAAGGGTTCTGGTCGTCCCAAATGTCTTCCATTTAAGGATTATGGAGGCCACTGTGCTCTTAGGAACCTTAAGTGCAGCAGACATTTTTTTGTAACCTTGGCCAGATCTGTGCCTTGCCACAATTCTGTCTCTGAGCTCTTCAGGCAGTTCCTTTGACCTCATGATTCTCATTTGCTCTGACGTATGCTGAGTCCCAATTCGCATACTATCCGTCCTAAATAGTATGCGAAACTAGAATTAGTACGTCCCAAATCGTAGTATGTTGAAATGAGTATGCCAAAGATACCCGGATGGTTTACTATTTCCGGTTAGAATTCGAAGTGCAGATCAATGCATACTCTAACGGCTAATATTGACCACAACCCATTGCGTGCGGGAGGGAGGAGCTTTGCGGTGATGGTGGTGATGTAAAGGCAGTCGGATGCAGCAGCGGAGATGCGCCCTCAGTTTTTAAGTGTAAGAATTCAAATGTTTAACCCTAATTAAAGTTATATTTTATTGTCTCGTAATATTAATGGGTTTATGTTGTGCCAATAAAGTACCGTGTTTATCTTGTAGGGTCCGATTAAGATACTGAGCGCCTCATTGCAGGCTACAAAACAATAAATAAAAAGGCTCTAGTGTCATGCAAGTGTTTTTTTTATGTATTTCTTTTGATGTTTCTGTCTGACTTATTTGTAGTAATACCGTGGCTGTACAAATGTTAACTTTATCAGTCCAACCAAAGAAACATGGTTACTACACTTTTACTATAGTAAAAGCATGGTTAATTTTCATCGGGGTATTTTTAAGTATTATACATAAGTATAAGATTAAGTATAAAATACGTTAAACAATAGTTACACTATAAACTTTAAATATTTTAACTCAGAAAATAAGTAGCTGTCGTTACACACATTTGCACATGAACGTCGCAGAACCAGCCGTCTCACAAACGACCTGCGTTTGGTTGATCTACGACGACGCCCTGCTTCACTCATACATTTGGTAAAACACATTGTAAATGTATTGTGGAAAAAAAGATGGGAATAGTAAATAAAATTATATTGGATATATAAGAATGAATGAAATGTAAAATGTTTTGTTAACAGTCGCGGTGTGCGTAACTAGGCAACCACGTTCTCGTTTACGTTGCATGGCGTCATCGAAGTATGTCCCAGAATGTGCATACTCTTTTGCTACACACTCAAAAGTATGTACTTTTTCATCACAAAAAAAAGTACATACTTTTAGGTCGTAGTATAAGTAGGCGAATTGGGACTCAGCCATGCACTGTGAGCTGTAAGGTCTTATATACACAAATCCGCCGCGATCTCTATGGGCGCCGCCATCTTGCCTGCCGCCATTACTGCGTGCCTGCGAAGTGACGGCGGTGTGACACTTGCCGGTGCCCTCTAATGACATTTCAATGAAAGCGGATCCTGGGGCTTAAATATTGTGATTGTCAAAACATTTTAGTAACTAAACTGAATTGTATTAGGTTAAGTGACAACAGGTTGCAATGTTTATAATATATGGTACAATTTCTGGTAAGCTACGTTTTTTTATTATTGCTTGAAACAAATTTCAGGATTTCAATTCAGTTCAATTCTTGTGATTTGATTTAATATTGACTAATTTGGATAAATATTAGGTACACAAGATGGGCGTTAATAAAAATAAAAAAAACACTGATTGATCGATATTATGTAGGCTATGATGAATATACATTTCGGTAAGTTGTACTGTTTCTTGGAACATTGTTCATTCATGTTTATTTACTATTAAGTTGAGATGATCGGTTCACGTGCCGCTAGGGATCCGTCACTCACATTTACAAACACCAAAACGGTATTTATTGTTTGAATTTCGTAATAAAATTGACAGAATCTGAGAGCTGAGCTTTTTTCCGTGTCCTTTCTGCCTCGCAATTTTTCTGTGCGTGAGAAAATGGATGTGTGGCGTGAGAGCGTGTGAAAAGCTGAAAAGTTGCGTGTGTCTCACGGTGAAGGCGTGAGAGTTGGCAGCTTACAGGTATTCAAGATTATTTTATTAATCATCTGGCATTCGAGCTTCAGAACCTAAACTACAGGGCACTGATTGAAGGTCAGAATTATATGAGCTCCGGATGGATTGGCCAGATACTGCATACCTTCGCAGATGAGCTCATCACATTAAAGGACAAGTTCGGTATTTTACACTTAAAGCCCTGTTTACAGATCGTTTCTGATGAAATAGAACGGTTAAGATTAAAATTCGGACACATGCTGATGGTGTCCCGAGAATTTCAGGTTTCTTTCGCTTCTCCCCCCCACCTACAGAATGGCTGCATATGGGCACTGGAACAATCCTTCCTAAAAACTTAAACATTAAACTTTCGTTTACAAAGACGTGAAACTCACCGTGTGGTCAGGGGTGTTCACTGATATGCTCACACAAAAATCGCTGCAAAAGATGCTTTCGAACAGGTTTTATAGTAGTTTTTGTAAAAAAAAAAAAAAAAAACTTGGGACAAAAACTACGATAAAACCTGTTCGAAAGCATCTTTTGCAGCGATTTTTGTGTGAGCATATCAGTGAACACCCCTGACCACACGGTGAGTTTCCCTATGTGAGTTTCACGTCTTTGTAAACGAAAGTTTAATGTTTAAGTTTTTAGGAAGGATTGTTCCAGTGCCTATATGCAGCCATTCTGTAGGTGGGGGGGAGAAGCGAAAGAAACCTGAAATTCTCGGGACACCAGCATGTGTCCGAATTTTAATCTTAACCGTTCTATTTCATCAGAAACGATCTGTAAACAGGGCTTTAAGTGTAAAATACCGAACTTGTCCTTTAAAAGGTGTCGTGAGGTTTTCACAGGCAGTGAACTCATACCATAATGTGTCAGTAACAATACACAGAGAAAACTGCAAAGTTCTCGAATTCAGTTTGTGACTGCATGGTCGACCGAGGGAAGTGTTGTAGCCATACAGCAGGGCTACTGTACAAAATTAAAGATGAATTGATAAAAATAACATTTATTCGTAAATCTGTACATTCGTATAGCTACATCTGCTACAGCCGCCTACGGGACCGACGCTACTTTCTTAGCAGCAAGGCACGCAGTAATGGCGGCGCTGCTTTACTTCCGTGTTTCACCGGATTTGTGTATAGACAGGTGTGTTGCTTTCCTAATCAAGTCCAATCAGTATAATAAAACACAGCTGGACTCAAATGAAGGTGTAGAACCATCTCAAGGATGATCAGAAGAAATGGACAGCACCTGAGTTAAATATATGAGTGTCACAGCAAAGGGTCTGAATACTTAGGACCATGTGATATTTCAGTTTTTCTTTTTTTTTAATAAATTTGCAAAAATGTCTACAATTCTGTGTTTTTCTGTCAATATGGGGTGCTGTGTGTACAATAATGAGGAACAAAAATTAACTTAAATGATTTTAGCAAATGGCTGCAATATAACAAAGAGTGAAAAATTTAAGGGGGTCTGAATACTTTCCGTACCCACTGTATATCCTTTTTCATTTGTAAACATGTTAGATTATGGAAGTAAAATAAGATTTCATGTTGATTTCATGTGAGTTGATTCCGTGTTAACTCTTCCGTTGTAAGAGCAGGTTCCCCAGTGTGTTCAGTAATATAGATTTAATAGCTTTGGGCATTGAACAAAACTGCACTTCTATAAATTGATTTTATACAGGTCAAATTCTTTTCATTTTTCATCACATCAGACAAAGACCTGTCCTTTTGTCCTCTCAATTCCATTTCCATTATTATGAAACCTCCCCTGGGCATTTAAGCACCACTGCTAGCTGCTGAGATTTGAGCCAACCATTATTTACAGCAGTCACCTGGTGCATGCTTTACTTCACGCAGTTATCCTTTCAAATCAAATCAGCCTGTCAATGATCCTGTCAATAATCCTGTCACAGTTAACATCCTCATATACACACTCCACATTTTATTTTATTAAATTTACACTACTCAAGCAATTCTCCTGAGCCGTTTGGAGAGGAAACAAGTAGCATGCGTCACAAAGAAGAATTGTCCATTCTGAATCAGACTGCAACATCTGTTTCATGTAGCATAACAAAAGGAAAACGTGGCCTTTCAGCACTAACTTGTTCATGTATATTAGATTACTGTAACATTTATTTTATTAGCCTACTCGTCTGCTATGGTCTCTCCATCCATTACAGATTCACATTCATGGCAAAGAAGGCCGGGTCACTTACATCATCTAAAGGTCTATTACTTTCAATGCACTTTCTTCAAAATACATACATCATAATGGCCCAAATACAAAAGTAGCAAATAGCAAAATAATCTGATAGGAATAGTTTAGTTTCTAAGAGGCTCTAATGGAGTGATAAAGCTGTTTTTCTGGTATATTGTACATTTGCAAGTAAATGAACGTAGACCAGTTACAAATTGTTGAATTTAAAACATGTAGAATGATCAAGCAGTAGGGATCTTATAGTTTGATTTGAGTGTCTGTTTTTCAGTGTTTTGCGTTTTTACTGACACTGTAGGCAAACCAGCGTGGAAACATTCAAAACACTATATCAAAATCATACTGCCAAAACGTCCACAAGAACAATTTGTCTGTACCTTGTGTCCTTGTACTAGCTCTCTCTGCCGCCTGAAGGGAAGGCAAAACAAATCAGAAATGTCTCTCTAGCGCCACCGTGTGCTAGAAAGTTTGTCTGCCTTTAGGTTGTTTCTGAAGTCTTTTTAATGATTAAAACATTAAAAAAATATCTTAGAAAAATATCATACACAACTAAGCACCACATTCACAACCAGGAAAATATCAAACGAAAACAAAGGTCATGTTTAATGTTAAATGTTTAATAAATAATTTATATTAATACACAGCCAATCATAGTAACATGTATGCACGTCGACTATCAGGAACTATTCATGAAGAATCAAAAAGTAATGGATCTTTTCCTAATTCTGTAGTTAAAATACATAAAGGACAGACCAGGCACAGACACTTTGCCAACATGTGCTAAACGCCTTTATATTATAGTCATGGATATCTTCTTTATACACAGAGATTGTCTTATTGACATACATTCAAAAACAAAACGAACATTCAGCTTTATTTGGAGAGGGCGAGTGCAGCGGTAGTTGTTTCTAGAGGGAACCGTTTCTCTGTAACAGTCAGCTACCTGACTTCCGGTCGATGCACCGATGGCTGGAGAACGATAATTTTCCCGGAGTTTTGGGTGCATAGACAAGACCTTCGAGTGGCCAATGCGCAGAGGAAATATAGTCCTGAGTTGGTTGAAAACGTCTTCTCAATCTCATGCTTATGTTTGCAGATTCGACCAGTTATCTACTCGATGAACGCTGGGTTTTAGCACAACCTGCATCTATAAAGACGCTTTATACATAAACAGCAAAAAACTAAACAAAAACAAAACTTATTTTCTGAAGATCTAACTGTTATAGGAAACTGCTGTTTAACTACTCCATAATGTGTTTGTCATCAGCTAGCTCTGCTATGCTCTCCATAATACTTTCTAGATTACTAACTGCATATTGCTTTATAGACTGACTAACAGAGGAAAACTAAAGTCATGAATTTACCTTTTTTTTTTTATGAAATTTGTGCATTTCAAATTAAGAACTGCATTTATTCGAATCGCAACAAGCATTCATTTGTATTCCGCGCATTAATTCGTATTGCATCTAACCATGCAATTCACTGTACAAAAATCACCAATAGTTGCAACCATTATTGTTATTACTGTTAGGTAGTAAATTATACGGGACTCTCCTTAAAATGTTTAAGTGTTCTATGTCTAAAGACATGTATATTTTATGGTTCTGAAAAACAATATAATAAAAGAAAAGAAAGACAATAGAAATAAAAATAAAGTTAACATAATGAAAAAGATATGTAAATGCACAGCCAAATAACAATTATTCATCAAGTATTAGTTGAGTTTGTTTTGTAAGTGCTGTCCATTCATCCTTGCATGTAACTACAGCTTTCAAAATAAGTATGAGAGTAATATATTGTCTTATTGTGGTATTTGTTATTTTTAGTGGCAACAGACTTTTGGAGGGATAAAGGCTCTGGGAACATGACAGACTCCATCCACAGTGTGCTGAGATCAATACCGCGAGGGCTCACCCTGGGTCCTTCTCTGGCTGAAGATGGACAGTTGGGCCTGTGGTGTGTTGGGCGAGTGCTAGAGAAAGGCACTCTGCTAGGTCTGGAGGAACCTGACAAAATAATCAGAAGGGAAAAAGAGGAGGTATGCATACCACTGTGTTCTTAAATTTAATTTTGAACCATACAGCTGACAGGTTTGTTTGTTTAGTACCACTACAGAAAATGTGCTTCAAGACATTAGCAGCATCTACTTAAGTTATTTCTCACCTGATATTGCAAGTATGTTTTCAGAAGCATTACTATGTTCAAATGGGTCTACAAAAGCAGTTTTTTTAGAGTTAAATAAGATGTTGCTGTGATAAGTAATAGCTATAAGTATGTAAGTATGTGTTCTTATTCTGCAGGGGTTGCAAAATACATGCCAAAATGTGTTCAAAAGAGAAATCTCAGAGGAAATGTACTGGATGAGGTAAGTTTATCCAGAATAGACCTGGCTGTCACTATCATGAATTTTGTTCTGATGATTAGGCCTAATTCTGTTTTGTTCATGCATTAATGTGTGTGTGTGTGTGTGTGTGTGTGTGTGTGTGTGTGTGTGTGTGTGTGTGTGTGTGTGTATATATATATATATATATATATATTTTTTTTTTTGAAATAGTATATAATATAGTAATGAACATTATAATAAAATAGGCCCATATGATTTACTTTAATGATGTGAAAATGTATATAATATAATATAATATAATATAATAAAGATATGAAAAGGTGCAGCCTGAAATTAAACTGAGTAACTGACAAACCTTAATTTTGCATGAGGAAAGAGTTTGACTATCTATTGACTATTTGACTATGGCAAAATGAGATTGAAATTTAAACTGTTATTATAACGGTTATATTAAATAAATGTGATTAGATAGAATAACTAGCCTGGGTTTCCCCATGCTGCCTTGCGCGCAGTGCGATTTTATTCACGCTGCTAGGCAGCCTGGATTCCATGGACCAGATTTTCGCCTCAGCGAGGGGACCAATCACAGAATGGGGAGGGAGCAGCAAGACGATGACGACGTCTATGCGACACACCGAAGCAGTTTGTTTATATCCATATATTCCTTCTACCCTCATGTTTGTCTTGCACAAACGGCAATAGTCGCTGAACGCCATCGCGTACACATAAATCTCTGACCCATCGTCTTCTTCCTCGTCGAATTTCTGTCGCTCTACATACGTCATCTAGTATAATTGAAACGATTGGCTATGAGCTACGTACATGCGCATTTGATAGACATTCATAGCGCCCAATAAACGGCTCTGGGCATTCATAAACCACACCTCAAATACGAGAAAATGAACATGTGGTTCCCAGACCACGTCTCAATGAGACTAGGTCTGACGTTAGCCAGGCTATAGAATAACCGCGACTAGGCGATTAATCAATTATCGCAATAGGCCTAAGCCAGAATTCATTAATTATTATATTTAGTACAATTACTAACTTGCATATCAAGACATTATATAATCAGACTTGTTTAACTGCCTCCACAGGTTTGCCTGCAGCACTCAGAGTGATGAAGAGAGCAATGTCAGTGTACTTGAGGTGGATGGAAGATTGGGCCTCAGGGTCTGTCGGGACATTCAGCCAGGAACAGAACTGCTCCTCTTGGAAGATCAACAAGAAGCCTCTTTTGAAGAAGAAGTTCTGCAAGTAAAAGCCTGTGAAAACAGTAGTAGACCAAACAGAGATCAAGATGAAGCTCTAGAGGCCATCACTTTAGATCACCGCTCTGGCTGTTCATGTAAGTTTATACCTGATATTTGTACTGTGTAAGAGGTCCATGATATAATGTTATGCTTTTGAAAATGTGTGAAACTTTTGTCTTCTTGCAGATCCTGCCACACAAGAGAATACAAAACTTCCTATCAAGGTGAAAAGTCTTGTGCAGGACTCTAGAGCCTGTAATTCCAGTGTCCTGGAGCAGAATGGGGTGGATGAGGCACACGGGGAGAGTGAAGCTGAGCAGATCGATGAGCGTCCTGCAAGAGAAGAGATTCAGAGCGTCAGTGTGAATACATCACAAGCCCAGAATTCATCAGAACATCTGAAGCCAGAGAGAAGCCTAAGAGCCAGCTCTCGCCTTGCCGCTAAACCTCGAAAAGTGCACTCATCAGCCAACCGTATCTGCAAACGACAAGATCCAATGAACAGGTCAGACCTAAGCAGCAAGAAAAAGCTCCTGAATAACAAAGACAACACAATGCATATTAATGAGGATTCCAGCATGGAGCAAAATGAACAGGATTTTCCTCACTTTATTATCCGAGAGAGGAAGTACAAATGTTACGAGTGTGACAAGAGCTTCTTTCAGCTGTGCCATCTCAAGAAACACAAATTCACACATCAAAATCAAAAGCCGTACATGTGCACAGAGTGTGGTAAACCATACAGTTCACAGGAGAGCTTCCAAGCCCACCTACTAATGCATCGTGGTCAGAGGCCGTTTCAATGCCAGCACTGTGACAAAAGCTATGGCTTAAAACGGGACCTCAAGGAGCACCAGGTTCTCCACTCAGGCGAGAAACCGTTCGTCTGTGACATCTGTGGAAAAGCTTTTGCTCGCCGGCCCTCGCTACGCGTCCACAGAGAAGTCCATCGGACAAAAGAGCCAGACTACCAGGCTCCCAAGGTCAAGTGTCCAGAGTGCAGTAAAGAACTGGCCAATTCTGGCTCTTTGAGGAACCACATGCGTCTGCACACCGGTGAACGGCCGTACATCTGCCAGCACTGTGACAAGAGCTTTCGCCAACGTGGCAATCTGCTGGGACACATGCGCATCCACACCGGAGAGAAACCCTACAAGTGCGACCATTGCGACCTGTGCTTTTCTCAAGTTCCTGAACTGCGCCGGCACCTGATTTCACACACGGGTGAGGTGTATCTGTGTCCTGTCTGTGGTAAGGCTTTAAGGGACCCTCACACGTTGCGGGCCCATGAACGACTGCACACAGGAGACAGACCCTATAAATGTGAACAGTGTGGGAAAGGGTACACGATGGCAACCAAACTCCGGCGCCACCTAAAGTCTCACCTGGAAGAGAAGCCACATGTTTGCCAGGTGTGCGGAGCCAAATACACAATGATGCAGAGTCTACAGCGGCATCTGCAGTCGCACAAACATCATTTAGACTCTGGTCATGTATTGCCGACACGAGGCCGACCCAAAAGGGAAGGCCAGAAAGCAGAGGGTGAGCCAGGTAGGACTGACTGCAGCAGTTTGGAAGAGGGACGGATGGTGGCGTACGTTCAAGCCTCAGAGGACTTGGCTATGGTGTCTCACCCAGAAGGTGCCATTTTGGGCTCTGGTGCGTACCACCATGGCACAATTGTTTTGGAAAAAGGAGTGGAGAAGGGGGTTGAACGTATTGAGCTCAGTGAGAATTTCATCGAGATTATTGTCTCCGATGATAATACCAAGTGTATAGTAGTGCAAGAACAGCCTTCCAAGTGTATAGAGATTCAGGAACAGGAAGCTAATGCTGAATGCATAGTTGTGCAGGAAAATGATGCCAGTAGTGACTGTATTGTAGTTCCAGAACAGGATGCTAATAGTTGTTTGGTCATATTACAAGGTCAGGATGGTCTAAGTTCTGTGGCAGAGACTGTAGAAATAGAGACAGGGCTGTGATACTAAAGTGTTTCATTTTCAAACATAAACTCTTCACATTATGTCTCACACCAAAGAAAAAACAACCTTTGTGAAATAAATGTATAAGCTATGTTGAATGTCTTGCTGTTCTTTGATACTTAGATGGGTTATCAGTAAATATTGACTCCTGTGCGCAGTGGACCTTGTTTCATCACTGTTTATACAGACATTGTACAAGTGCATCAGCAAAACACAGCTGTGTTGGGAAATGAGCTAATACAAGAGGAAATAAAATGTTATACTTGTATCTGTTACGTTGCAAATTATCACATCTTTCACACGTCAACTGTTAAAGTAAAATACCATGTACGTACTTTTCATATAAATACATAATGATTATTATTAGAGGAAACGATAAGCAGTAGATACCTAGTAGATAAGAGCTAATGGAGCTCTTCAGCTACATAAAGAGGGTCATCATTTCAAGATGAAAGCTATTTCTTTTGATTAGTGTTTTACACTGTGTAAAATATTTAATCTAGTTTTTTCATTTTTTTTATTTGCGAGAGTTTTGTTATAATATAAATATTATAATTTTTATAATATGTTCTCACAGTTGAATTCGCATAGTTTTGAAGATATGAAGTTATCTTGTTTTCATTAAATATGTCTGATTCATGTTCCTCAGAAAGCAAAGAATGTTCCACGTTGATATAAGTGATCTGATACAGAAGAGATAGGCTCTTTTTGTTCAGACACTTTGTTCTCTTTGAACTCTGGTAGTTCAATATTAACTTGGTGACTCCAGTAACTGCAGCTCTGGGGTTTTCTAACTGAGTGTGTGAGAGATTTGATGAGATGCTCCAAGTTCTTTCAGGATTACAGACTCAGTCATCCCCAAGAATGGGAGCAAAACCAGCGCTTCTCCTTCTCTCCCTGCTTCTCGGACAAGTTCTCCAGCTCACGTTGTGTCATAACGGTAGGAATTTACTAAGATTTCTCTGCCTTTTGACTAATTAGGCCATAACAAACATATTATACATATTATAATATGTGAGCCTAGATGTTTTGTTATGTTTTGAGAAATGTTGGCTTTTGTGCTTCAGTGTTCATTGACAATAAGGAAGCCTCTCAGATCATTCGGGCAAAGAGGGCTAACGGCAGACTTGAGGAGTTTAAACCGGGTAATCTGGAGAGAGAGTGTGTGGAAGAGATTTGTGACCATGAGGAAGCTCGAGAAGTGTTTGAGAGAGTTGATGCAACGGTGAGAAATGCACTTTGTGTTGTAGACACATAAGCTCCAATTGAAACGTATGGAAATATTTTAATCTCTTATCAGTGGATTTAAATATATATATATATATATATAAATATATAAGTATACAACGTATATCTTTGTAAGATAACTGGATTATTTGAAGTGTGGTATAATACTTTTATCTAGTATTTTATGTTTAATGATTTCTTTCATTTTCCCACAGGACATTTTTTGGGCAAAATATTTGGGTAAGAATATATATCACTTTAAAAAAGTTTCAGTGTAAACATTGACAACATTTTGTGTAAACAGTTTCTATTGAACCAGGGACAAAGTGCATTTTCAACCGGCCTTTCCCTGCTCAATATACAAATTAAAATGAGTGTATTGGTATCAGGGTTGCCCAACGGCCAATTAAACTAGCCAAAATACCAAAACTCAAACTAAGGCACTCCCATAACTAAAATCTGTGGCAAGAGTTTAAAAGTAGAACCAATTCCACAAACGCCAACCTTGGAAGTCTGTTAGATGTTATATATTTCCCTTTTTTATCTTTTTTCCACAGGCTGTGAGGGAACAAAATTATTCAGAACACCAGAACATATCAGGAGTTTGAGAGCATGTGTGAAAACAGAAGGTAAGGGTGATACATACTTATTCACCCAACACAAAGACTTGTACCCAACACTCGTAACACAAAGAAATGTTTTGGTAAAAGCTAGTGACTGATCATAACCCTATGAATTAATGGATGTTTGATTGACAGTGTTATTTTTGTGTCATTGTTCTAGTTTTTACTAATATTTTTAATTAGTTTGTATATATATATATTCGTTTTCTATTTCATTTTAAAGTTTTTAAAGTATGTCTATATGGTTTTTATGAATTTTAATTAGAGTTTTAGTTATTTTAGTGTTGCCTTGGCAAGTAGCTGAAATAAAATGTTTACTTTTTATTTTCAGTTAATGTTAATTTTACTTCGAGTAAGAAAATGTGTTAGTTTTAACTATAATTTCTCTGTTGACAGGAGACTGTTTCGTTCATGTTGGTGAACACTACGCTGGTAGAGTATCTGTCACCAAGTCTGGAAAGTCATGCCAGTATTGGAAAAGCAACTTCCCCCACAGGATTCAGTATGTACTTCTGTACTCTTTGTTGACAGCAACTGTAATCTCTCAGGATTGGCAAAACCATTTTATGTAGATTTTTTTATAAAACACAAATTATTTCAGTAAAGAAGAGGCTGTTTTGTTTTCATGTATTGAGGTTTACATGCCTCTAGTGATGTTGCAGCAGCTCTTTTGTCTTATGAACTACTTGTTTCCCCTTTTTAGCGAATTTAATGTGACACAGCTGAAGCTACCGGAGAACTTTTGCAGAAACCCAGATAAGAGCAGTGAAGGCCCTTGGTGTTTTACAAGAGACCCGACGGTCAGAAGGGAGTCCTGCAGCTTGCCAAAATGCGGTAGAGAAAATCACTAAAATCTTACTGCAAAATGTCCTGTGGTGTAATAACTAACGCTTTGCGCTGTCAACCAGAATGTTGAGCCATCACCTCTGTGTCGTTGAACCAGGTTGCTCAGGAGAAATTATCGCTGTAATAATAAGTGTACTTGATGTTGCTTTGGATCTGCTAAATGACTACTGATTATCTGATAGAACCTATTTGTGCCCTGTTTATTGCACATTTTATGCTTGAGCATGAATAAAAAAAAGGTTTCATTCCATTCCATCAAGTTATGCTAGTCCACCAGACTGATCATCTCACTCTCTCCTCCTCAGGTGAGGCTGTTGTTCTCCATCCGCCACCTCCTACTGTGAAACCCGAACAGCGTTATGTCAAGAGTAAATGTCTGGCTGGAAATGGGGAGACCTACACTGGGAATTTGTCTGTGTCTATGGGGGGACGCACCTGCATGCAATGGAGTGCACCAGAAGTGCAAGCCTTGATTAAAGGAAAAGAGTTTCTGCCTCAAGTTCAGCTGATAAAGAGCCACTGCAGAAACCCAGATGGAGATATGGAGGGTCCCTGGTGCTACGTAAAGGAAGCGGGTGGAAACATTACCATTGATTACTGTGACTTAGAGATGTGTGGTGAGTGAGCAGAATTACCTTCTACAAACACTAGAAATAATAATTTCTTACCTTGAACTTTAGACCTTGATTGAAAGTGACATCTGGACCAGAGTCTTTTAATTAGGATTAAGTGTCATAATTTTAATAAAGCAAAAACTTTTTCAATGTTAAGGAAGCCTAAGTACATTAGACATAAATCATCACTCCTCTAAGCCCACACTTGAACATCACTCTCTCTTTCTCATTCACTCTCAGACGCCCCTCTGGACAAGTTTGTAGAGGAAACAGGTGGTCGAGAGAGAACAACTCTTGATGGCAAAAGAAAGGCTTTCTTTAGCCCCCGCAGCTTTGGCAATGGAGAACAAGGTCTGATACCTTCACCGTCTGTTTTGCGGTGGTTTGATATCTTGTATAATCAACTGATAATTAATATTTAACTGCCTTTGTCAGAGTGTGGAGTGCGCCCCTTGTTTGAGAAGATCAGCAAAGAAGATAAGAAGGAGAAGGATCTACTGTTGTCATACACTGGAAGCAGAATAGTCGGAGGAGAGGAGGCTGAAATAGCCAGTGCTCCATGGTGAGTACATCACCACATATGCTGTTTTAAACTTTCAGATATCTTGCCATCATCACTCATGTCGACATCTAATGCTGCATGTTGTATACTGTGTTTGATGTCATTTGCAGGCAGGTGATGTTATATAAGCGTAGTCCTCAGGAGCTGCTGTGTGGAGCCAGTCTGATCAGCGACGAATGGATTCTCACTGCGGCCCACTGCATTCTCTACCCACCGTGGAACAAGAACTTCACCATCAATGATATCATCGTCCGCCTTGGAAAACACTCTCGTACCAAGTGAGCCCTCAAAAAAATTCTATAAAACCTGCTTTTTTTCTTTTTTTATTGACTGCACCAATACATAAATTGTAAATGTCTACTTGTTAATGCCGAAAAGCTGTGAAATATAAGTAATTTAGAAACCTCAGTCTACAGGAAATTAAGCTGTTTTAAACACTTTCCTGTTTCTCTCTGAGTCAGGTATGAGAGGGGCATTGAGAAGATTGTGGCCATTGATGAAATCATTGTCCACCCTAAGTATAACTGGAAGGAAAACCTGAACCGAGACATTGCTCTTCTGCACATGAAGAAGCCTGTAGTCTTTACGAATGAGATCCACCCTGTCTGTCTGCCCACCAAGAGCATCGCAAAGAAGTAAGAAAAAACAATAGTGTAATATATATATATATATATGTACTGTATATTTAGGTTCTACTCATCGGTTGTTGATTGGATGGAGGCAGATTGGAATGCAAGTTTAAGCAGACTACATGATTAGAGAAGTCTGATGAATCATCCACAATAAAATCAATAACATGCATTTAGAAAACACAGATTTTAAAACTTCACTCTATAAAGATGCTAACCTCTTGAAAGGGGTCCTTTTATGCATTTGTTCACCTTTTTTGATGGTGAAACTCACTAACAGCATATTTTCTTGAGGAACAACAATGTTTAGAAAATGCATTTTTGCATAATAAAAATGTACTCATAGCTGTAATTGACAGATTTTCTCTCTGAAGTTTAATGTTTGCAGGTTTCAAGGGCCGTGTAACTGGCTGGGGGAACCTCAGGGAATCATGGACATCAAACCCAACAAATCTTCCAACAGTGCTGCAACAGATTCACTTGCCCATTGTGGATCAGAGCATCTGTCGCAATTCCACCTCGGTCATCATCACTGACAACATGTTCTGTGCTGGTAATACTCATCATATTCTTCATGGTCTTCTTTAGACCCTAGACAGTTCAGGTTCTGAGAATTCGTGAGATGCTTTTGCGCTCAGGTGTCACAGCAAGGTCATCTTTTGTTTTATAGGTTACCTGCCAGATGAAACAAAAAGAGGTGACGCTTGTGAAGGAGACAGTGGAGGGCCTTTTGTGATGAAGGTATGATAACGTATATATTCTTCTCTCCTCAAACAAGTTTGACTTACCAATACCGATAAAGCTCTGTTTGCTGGACATAACTAAACTTGTCTTTTTAAAACCTATTCCTGCCCACAGAGTCCTACAGATAAACGGTGGTATCAGATTGGCATTGTGTCGTGGGGTGAGGGTTGTGATCGTGATGGCAAATATGGATTCTACACACACTTATTCCGTATGCGTCGCTGGATGAAAAAAGTCATTGACAAAACAGGCTCTTCGGATGATGAGTGATCTTCAAACCTGGAAAGAGACCTTTGCCACACACGAAATTAACACTTTGGTCAAATGTGATCAAACCTTCAAATCGATGAATAAATCTGAATTCTTTGTATGTTGATACCAGTGTGTGAGCATGAAGTTTCTTTCTGTGCATTGACAGTGAGAATGGGCTGGCCTCTTCTTTATAATGAAACAGATGCAATTCTGGTTTTGAGATCAGTTCAATTAAATATCAGGTTCTTGTCACATAAATAAAGGAATGGTGACGTGACTGATCACAATTATGAGGGTGTAATTACAACACATCAAAGTGTTAGGGGGTAACAGTTTAGGACCTAAGGACCAGATGTTTGAAAGAAGGCAGAATTATAATAAATTGAAGAAAAGTTTTACTGAAGATAGTTTGCAGTTTCATCAGCAGAAGTCAGCTTCAAGACTCACAGAGGAGTTTGTTGGCCGCCCCGCTTACAGTTACAAAGATCACTGCAGTTATACCCTACACCAAGGTCTAAGCTACGTCCTTGCTTTAGGTTGCAGTTTCTGTTTGGCTAAGAAATAGATAAACATAGTAATTTTCCACACATATACATATAGACTGAAGCATATCTCCATTGATTACGCAGCTGACACTCAGACCCTGAAGTTAGGTACGTCGTGACCTTCCAGGCCGCAGATTTGGGTTGCTGGGCGCCAGCATGTCCAGAACAACAACTCAGTCAATCTCCAATAATGCCAGTGGTTCCTTAACCTGTAACCAAGAAGACTAACACACACACTGACACACAGCTTTTCAAAGGTTGTATTTGGCCAGGC